>NC_044496.1:8313771-8366271 GCF_902362185.1 Chanos chanos | reverse complement strand
TGTGGTGTGATTTGCACACTGAAAGCGTACCCAGAGTGCTTATACAAACATGATCTTCAAAGCAACTTGTGGATAACACTGGCACATGACCTTCTGGGGAAAACCTGATCTGAATGATCAAGGGTAGGTCCTGGCCTTGGGCTCCTGTGGACCTTCGGATTCATTTTTTTCTTCTGGTGGATTGTTGAAAGCAAATAGGTCCATCTACAACAGTGCCTAAAGTCTTTTAATATTGATCATGAGCTGTAATTGCATGCTAATATATTGTATTTGTTTGAGTTGGGTAGCAATTCTCTGTATACATGGATATATGCCTCTTTTGTTGATGAGTAGACTTTATGTTTTTAGATTTTACTCAGTCTAGTACAGTGCTGTTAGAAAGAGGGGTTTTTTCTTTTTTTTTGAAAAGGAGCATATCTGTGATGATAATTTAATTTCATCACATCATAGGGTATTGCCATAAATCAGGAATATTGCTGTGCATATTTATGGCTTGTTCAGAGATTAATTTCTGAGGAGATGTTCAGCTGAGACAGCCTTGTTTTTCACTCTGAATTTTGATCACTCTAATCAAACAAAAAACAGATGTCCCTGTCCATTCTCCTATTAGTCCTGTTTGGATTCTAGGCCATCCTTCCTCTGTGACACACATAGATAATCACACACGTCTGTCAATAACATCTCGTCTATTCCACCTAAGCCCATTTTTTTTCCCAGTCACTTGACAGAGTACAGTCAGGGTGGAGGAGAATGTGTTTTTCTTAAATGATCCTTTCAAGTTTATTATGATTTCAACGATAGTGGTTACACAACTATAAATGCATCTGATCTCCTAAGCAATTAGAAGCCTATACTTGGAATGTGAACACACACACACACACACACACACAGAGCTGTGAAACTTGTCTTGTTTAATAATACAAGACCTTACATAAGGCATTTATAGCTCCAACATTCTTTTTTAAACCAGATAAAGAAGTTAATAATTTAAAAATGTTACGTAAGTGTTTTGCATATTCTCAAATCATTCTGTGGGTAACAGAGCCACAGAGGAGATGAGGAATCCCCAACAGTGCAGTGGGAGGCACATGAGGAGACTCCAACACCACTGAACAACACAGAGAGGGAAAAAAAAGAAAAGACTGTTTGAAAAGCAAACGGAACACAGTGTCCACGGCGTAATGTGAACGATAGATAAACCGATTGGTTAAGGCGGCTGTATGTTAATTCTACAGATGTGAATTTATGTTTTGAAGCAGGGCTACCGCGATTAGTTGATAGATTAATCGATAGAAAACGAGTTGTTAGTGGCAGCCCTAGCAGCGATTATGCAGTGAAAACATTTGTTATGATAAATGGAAGCGTTTTAGAAATCAAAAGGGTAAATTCATAAACATAAAAAAAAAACAATGCGTCGGTTTAAAATATTGACGTCTATGCATTTTCAGCGTCGACGTCATCGATTATGTCGACTTAATTGTGGAAGCCATATTTAACAGCTCTCCCTACGTTCCAGTAAAGATAAAGATGATGAAGTTTTAAAAGCTTGGCTGTAGCGGCTACCTCTTAGCATGGAAATAAAACAAAGGACTATCCCATAGACTGGGAATGGAAAACCTCTTTCACCACAATCTACCTCCTGGAGAGTAGCAGTTCTAGAGGATTTCACTCCAACCCCTATCTCACTGATTTTTTTTATTTTATTTATTTTTATCAAATCTATTTCACAATTAGGAAGGCTTGTGTAGGGTTGTTGCAAAACGGCTGGCCGCTTGAAGGAGAGAGTTTCTTTTTCTTTTTTTTTTTTTAAACGTTTCGTTTCATCTTAACAGAGCCATTGAGAAGGCTTGTTGCTTCTTAAGGCTCTTGTTCTTAGGTAGAGAATCAGGGAGACAGCAGTGTCATGTTGCTACACCCCTGGAGTAGTTTTGGGTTTAACTAACTTACTTGGTCAAAGACCCAACAACAGTGGTTAATTGAAAGAGCAGGGACATTCTAATCTGCAGCTTCCTGGTTCCTGGTCAGCTTCTCTGGTGCCCTACCCAATGTTCCTGGTTTTAAGATCTAACCCACTTAACCACTGCTACCCTGACTTGAAACTCTTCTTTTTTTTTTTTTTTTTTTTTGCAAAGGACATCCCAAAAATATGTCAATAACTTTTCAACACATCAGAAGTTAATGCCCACCATAGCACTGCAGTTTTGTAAATGAAATTTTTTTTTTTTTTTTCAGTAAAGTTGGAATGTGATCAGAATCTTCAGTGGTTCGTTATTTCACACTGGTGTTACGCTGGCCACTTCTCAAACTGCATTAACTGTTTGCTGTATTGGACAATCATGGCCGCATTTCGTACTGCGAGATGTACGTTTCGGCATTCCGCTAGGGTTATCTATACATGCTGTGTCTTGTTTGTTTGTTTGTTAGTTAGGATCTGTTTATCATAGCCCAATTAGAATTTGTATTTCAGGCACATGCTAAAATATAAAAAGACTGAAAACACACACCTACTTCTGGAGAACCACTGTGTTACCTAGGCTGACAGGAGAGCTAGGCAGTCATGTCACTCAAAGAGCTCACATAGGGTTCCTTTTGCCTCCAGCTTGTCATAGTTGGTGATTTGCAAGCAGCACCAGCAGTCTGTGAGCCTTCTTTGAGCAGTCAATGTAAATTAGCTCATTTTGTGCCTTCATTCCATTTACGACTTCATGCAGATATGAACACACACATACAAACACACACACACACACACACACACACACACACACACACACACACACACACACACACTCTCTTCTATCTAACATGGCATATATGTAATTCAGTGACGAGTTCACCGATCCACAGAAAGCTATAAAGGTCTTAGAGACATTTTTTTGTACTGGATTTTTAACTCTGAAAAAGATTGAGGATAACTTTTTGAATGTTTCAAGATCTGTTTTTGTCTTTGATCGATAAATGTACTGAAGTCGTTGAGTTTCTGCCGTCCTCTGGCTTGTCTCCCTGGGTGCACTGGGTGTCTAGCTGTCTATCTGTCCACTGTCTGTCTTTAAATCATCCATCCATCCACCCACCCATCCACCCTCAACTTCAGGATAGTCTTTCCCATAGTTACCTAGGTAATAACTTTCTCTACACGGTTGTATTTCTAAACTGTCTTATGCACTTAACTGTGTTTTCTCTCAAGGTTGAAAGAAATAACATCTGAGGGAGTCTGAAACACTAAAATCTAAAACACTCTCTCTTACTCTTTCTCCTTTCTCCCACATTAGATGTTAAAACGGTCGTGCCACAAGTGATCTTAAAGCACTCACGTCGTCATGGTCACAGTAACAGTTAGCTCTGTGGGATATGTGACTAGTCTTTCTCTCACCCACCAGTGCAAGCACGCTAGTGACACACCATGTAGCCGCTCTTACTTTGTCATATCGTTAGCATCAGATCTTGACTCAAATGCTTAATGTGATCCCATTTAACATATAGCCTACGAGACACAGAGGCTAACTTGATTAATGTCAGTAGCAACGGTTAGTCAGACAGTACCGGCCGTGCTGAATTTTAGAGTACTGTTGGAAGGGTGATGTCACATCTCAACACTAGTGGAGATATTCTTTGTTTTCACCTTAATCACCCAACAACTGAGTTCCAATAACAGAAGACTGTAATCCTACACAAAGCAGTGGATATAAGGCAATGGGCCACTCAACAGAACTTGGTTTATCTCACGGTCAAAACTGAGTCATGTTTTTATGGTGATATGGTGTTTTTTTTTTCCTGTGTGTGTGTGTGCACACATGCTTGTGTGTGCATGTGTATGGGCATGAGTGTGCATGTGTGTGTGTGTGTGTGCGTGTGTGTGTGTGTGTGTGTGTGTGTGTTTTTAAAGATTAATGGCTCATAACAAATGTTTGATTTGGCATCTGTTTTTAAACCTGAATACAGTCATGAACGTGCAAGTACAAACTATCAACACAACAACTGAAGGCAATGGTGCATTTGCACAAATTCTCTCAAACTAAAGACATGAAGAAATCCAATAGCAAGAAAGAAGTGAGGAACATTCTCTTAACTTAACTGAAAGCCTATAGACCTCAATAAATCGACCATGAGAAGCCATGGTAACCGCATTTAATTTGTCAGGTCTCAAAAAAATGCCTCAATGCAAATGTCACATATTAACTCTGTGTTTGTGATCCATAATGAGTTATTTTAGAGATGTCTTTTGAAAGTTTTTCACATTTTTTGGGAATAAAACAGACATATATATATATGTATATATATATATATATATATATATATATATATACACACACACACACACACACACACATACACACACACACACACATATACATACATACATACATACATACATACATACATACATATATATATATATATATATATATATATATATATATATATATATATATATATATATTGCAGTATAGGAAGTATAGGATATTTAGTGCTCCGTTTAGGCTGCAGTGTCACTCAGTTGAAAGAGAGTTGACATTTGAAGCAGTGGATAGGAAGGGTCCTCTGAGCTCTAGATTTAATCAGTGTTTTTGCTCAATTATTGATCCTGTAGTGTCAGACCATGTCATTGCATTTTCACTCTTCAGGTAAAATGAGCTAGCTTTGATTTCTCTCTCTCTCTCTCTCTCTCTCTCTCTCTCTCTCTCTCTCTCTCTCGATGTCTCTCTTGCTCTCTCACTGACCACTATCGCTGTATTGAATTTGTGCAAACAGAACAAATTTTTATATTGTGCACCAGTTTCAACTTGTTCATTTTGCCTCAGTTTATTTACTTGAAAAGAGAAAAAAAAACCAGTGATTCAAGTTGGAATTTTCAGGAAAGTTCTATACTATCTTTCTATATGTTTTTTTTTTAAATATTTTTGCAGCTACTATTTTTCCGACGCTGTGAGATTCCTTCCTGTGATCTATTATGATCACGGCTGCCCCTCCTCAAAAAGTTACCACTAAATTGTTGCACCATTTCAGCATGACAAAATAGGATAGTGGAACAGCTATATTAAAACCTATCAAAGATCAGGTATGTGTATCTGTTTTAAAGATTTCTCTCCAAAATCTCCACCTAATCCAGGCTGTGTTGTCTCACACAGCCAGTAAATAGTTGGTAAATTCCTTATATGTGTAATCTCCGCTCAGTGCTCTAATTCATCTCTACTGAAGTTGAGAAGGTTACTCAGTGACCCTAGCTCACTGCACGTTCAACTTCCCTTTGTCAATACACCAGCGAGCGCTGTTTACACACTGGAGTTGTTTGTGTAGATATCTGCTCTCCCCATTAGTCCTGAAAGCCATTTATGCACCATCTGCTGTTCTTCAACGAGACAACAGAACGTTCCAAAACGCAAACTAAGAGCTCTCTCACAACTGGAGACCAAGCACGTCTTGCTATAAGCCATAACACGCGGTCCGTCAGACACTTAAACCTCTTTTCGCCTAAGGTTCATAGCTAAAAAACAAGCCGTTTGTCTGCTTTGATAACATGTCATTTATGGTGTGAAGGATGCTCCACTTTCATTTCTTCAGTGTGTCTGAAGTCAGTATATTTCAGTCCAATGACTCTCTCCCATTTTGAGGAGGTGAGAAACAATGTACAAACACCGTACAGAATAATCACCGAGCCGCTGAGACCTTAAAATCATTCACGTCCGGCACAAGGGGCTTTAACGGAACCCAGCGTCCCGTTGTTGGAGCACTCTGGCTAGGAGAGGAACTCACCCTTACAACGCGCTGATCTGTGGAGGTGGGGCGGAGGAAGGCGGATGGGATGGGGGGGGGGGGGGGGGGGTGTGCTTAGTGCTACCATGGAGAGTTTGTGTGGGTGGGGAAAGTGTATGCCTCACTATAGATTTTCCAACAAATTAATGAAGGTGCTGTGGAAACGAAAGGAAGCAGTAGGGTGGGGTGGGGGTGGGGGTAATGAAAGAGTTAGAGAGAGTCACTTCCACAGCCCAGTGAGGGAAGCCCTGGCAGCGCGGGCGGGTGAGATGTTCCCTAGACCTTGATCTCTCTCTCTCTCTCTCTCTCTCTCTCTCTCTCTCTCTGCCCATCCGTGGGCGTGCACACAAAAGGACCGCAGAACATGATGGGTAAAGCCCCCCGACCAAGCTGTGAGTGGGAGAGAGAGAAGGCGGGGGAGGATAGAGAGAGAGAGAGAGAGAGAGGTGATTCTCTACTCCCTCCTCTGCTGCCCGGCTCTGTTTTACAGAGTTCTTAAGGCAGATGAGAAAGGGGTTCCGTGACGTGCGCGCGCCATCGTTGCAGTAGGTGTCGACGGCGACGAGAGCCGGACACACGTGCCCATTGTCTGGCCCCCTCTGCCCCAACACGGAGGACCTGCTCCTCAGCGGGGTGATCTATGGCTGCTTACCTGGGCCATCGTCAGCTCACACACTGTCTGGAAAGGTCACATGAAAAATGTATGCTATCTTGGCACATGGATGGAGCCTTGAGAGAAAGAGAAAGAGAGAGGGAGAGTGTGAGAGAAAGAGAGAGAGAGAAAGAGAGAGAGAGAGAGAGTGAGTCTTTTATGGGTGGGAGATGAAGAGTTTCGTTGTATCACAGCTCGGTTTTGTCACTTGGAATGGCATGATCTGAGAGGTGACATGTGCATGAATGTCTGTTTCACAGTGACCAGCGGGTGGTCCGTGCCCTATCTCTCGTTATTACATACCTTACAGACTGCAAAGTCTCCTCTCTTCTGCTTGCAAAGAGACGAAAAAAGTGAATCAGAAGAAGAATAAAAAAAGAAAAAAAAAGAAGAGAAGATAGATATACCCAGACGCCCACAGGTCCATCTGAATGATTAACGATGAAAAGGACATGGCGTCATCGCCCACGTCACTCATCCACCTCCACTTACACTGAAAATAAAACATGCCTGAAACTCAGTGCTTTTACCATACTGCTAGTGTGTGTGTATGTGTATGCGTGTGCATGTGCGCGTGTTTGCGTCCGTGTGTGTGTGTGTGTGTGTGTGTGCTTGTGTGCATGCATGTGTGCATGCAAATGTACTCGTGTACATATTGAAGCCTCTGTGTTAGTGTATGTGAGGGCTATATACATACAAACATACAGATATGTTTATTTGCATATTTGCATTCATGTATGTGTGTGTGTATGTGTGTGTGCGTGTGTGTGTGTGTTTGCTGGAACATGTGCATAAGTGTGTTGCTGAAATGGTGAGATGGATGATGCAGCAAGACTCCATGTCTCTCTTTTTCCTTTTTCTCTCTTCGTCTCCAAGGTGACAAATAAATCGAATGATATTTTGTTACCTTCCCTGTGGGATGCATATTATTTGATCTATCTCTCTTTTTCTCCCTCCCCCACTCACTCTTTTTCTCCCTCTCTATGAACTCTTGCAGTCTGTGGATGTCCACTAGGTCCCTAGCAACTGTGCAACCAACTTTTAGACAGTAGAACATTTGGTACAGTTGTGTCAGTGGTGGACACTTCAGAAATAGGTTTAATGTGACCAGTGTCTGCCCAAGGTAAATGCCCGATTTATGTACTTTTGTAACTTTCTCTCTCTCTCTCTCTCTCTCTCTCTCTCTCTCTCTCTCTCTCTCTCTTTTTTTCTTTCTTTTCTTTTCTTTTGCTCTCTCTGCAGATGCCAAGTCATACCATTGCTGGGAAGGTTTAGCGACTTGAAACGCCTGCTCTCGGAGAAGGGTTTTGGGCCAGGGAGTTTGTGTGGTGCCCTGCTTGACGCTGGCTGTTCCTCTATGCAAATGGACACTCCAGATAGAGGCTTCTCACTCAGCAAGGACGGTCCCCTAGACATGAGGATGGATGGAGACAGGTTTGACGACACTGATATCGTGACCTGTTCCACAACTTCTGTTTCCAGCATTTGTGAACTACTCACAGAAATATAACCATGGCAGACTTAATTGTTCAATTAATATACTCTTGAAATAGTAACCTTTTGTTTTAATAAGTTCTCAGTGACATGAAATTTGAGAAAGCTAATTGGTAAAATAAAATATTTCAAAAGACAAAAAAATATGATAGGTTTTTGCTTTTGTTGATAAAAAAGAATAGTTCCCCATAAGCTATTGTGAACTAAACTGTTCAATCTGTGTGTCTTTGTGTTTTTGTGTGTGTGTGTGTGTATGTGTGAAAGTGTCATTCTGGACAGAAATGCAGTATTATACACAGTATGACTAGAATAGACATGTTATTAAGGGATGACAGGTGAGGCAGGTGACCATCACCTGTTTAATTATTTCCAGTTTCCTCTTTGGAATTTTTTTTTTTTTTAAATATTTGGAATCACGTAAGTAGGATCTTTTCATACCATAAATGTTACCATATACAGTGTTAAACCACGATATTGTGATGAAAGGATTTATCCACAGAGACTGTTTTGAGATGTTGAAATTATTGTCTGATTTTTAATTGACTCAAATTTAAATTCTCCAGCCTGACAGAGACTTTTTGAAAGAGACGTGAGACCACATAGTAGCACGGAAGAAAACTATCTCTCTGTCTCCAAAGTGAAAAACACCTTCTGTTTAGCCCTTAACACACAGTTTTCGCCCTCCCAACAGTGCCTTTAACCTCTACTCAACAGCGTCCATCTGACTTTCACCTAATTAATCCAGCTCCTTAATGTCTGTCCATTTATCCTGAAGAATGGAGACAGAGCTCAGTCACTCATACCTAAATTAAGTTGCCGAGAAGTTTCCAGTGAGATGATGAATAACATTAGCCACTAGCTCGCCCACCTGCACTCTTAAAGTTACTCCTCTGAGGGTGAGATGGAGTGCTTGAGGATGGAAGGAGGAGGTAGGAAAAAAAGAGAGAGAGAGAGAGAGAGAGAGAGAGAGGATGGAGTGGAGTTACTGGCCAGCCCACAGTGTGGTGCTCACCCCCGAACACAGAGGCCACACAGGCGATCTCCACAGGGACGGCGAATATGAATATGTAACTTTTTTAAACTGCGTGACACATCTGACCGACTGCAGCTGCCCTCACAGGAGAAAACCTTTTAGCCCTCTCATTTCCAAAGCCGTCTGTAAAAGCGATTCTTTGTCTTTGTCTTGAACTAGAGCTACAAAAAAAAAAAAAAAAAACCCCAGAAAAAAATGAATAGACGGCAATGAGCTTATTTAATGATGCGCCAGGATGATTATTTAGCATGGTAATTAATATAAAATGACCTGATTTAAAATATAACCTTTGAATAACTTTGAATTTCAATTCGTAGTTGAAGTCTTTATAGAAGATACACAACCAGTTAAGTTCCCATTGTTGGTTTATCACGCTGTAAAAATATACTGCTGCTTGAGTAGGTTGGTAGCCATTTTTCCTGTCTTTGTGGGCAAAAATATGATTTAATGCTCTCTTGTTTGTTAACATTGAAATATCTAGAGAGACTCACAACAGATGGTGAGCCCACTTAGTTTCTCATGACTATAGTTGTAGTTGCCAGCTATATAATGTAGCTGCTAGAGCAGTAAGTTTGAGTATATGATATCTCTTGTGTCATGTGAAGTTACAGAATGTTCTCGTGGTCATATTTTTAGAGTACTGCCATTAGCGAAAACAACTGATTTGGAACAGGAAGCCATTTTCCCTGGTTTGACAATGATGCCTGCACTATCAAAGTCCATTCATGACAGGTGTAGCTGTTAATGAGAATTTGTTTAACTAGATTTTATAATCGCTGGGAAAGATAGTGATTCAAACAGTTCTTTGCTTTTTTTTCTTTTTTTTTTTTGCTAAAACCCATTTGATATGATGTAGTATGCCCATTCAGCCTCAGAAGAAAGAGGAAGGAAATTAACATCTTTCTAAAGACTGTCATTCATGTTTTGTGATGTTTGAGTGGTCTTGTCAAGTACTACTTCCATACACATTGTTTTTGAAGAATAATAGTGAATGTATGTTTTCAAACCCTCTCATGTATTTGATTGCTTGATTAATCAGATGTTTCCTTTCAGTCTAGGAATGTCTATATCCTGTTTAATTACCCCCCACCCCCGCCTCTATTTTGTATAAGAATAAAGTATGCCTACACGATAACAGAGATCAACATGTGATAGATGAATACGTAGATAAGGCACTTGGACAGTCGACTGTATTTATTTATGAATAGCTACATCTTTCTCCCTTTTTCTCTCTCTCGTTCTTTCTTCTTCTTCTTTTTTTTTTTTTTTAAAGATCTCAAGCCCACATCTCCAAGAGTGGGTATAGAGAGAGAGAGGGAGGGAGAGAGAGGGGGGAGGAGTTTTCGCTAGTGTCTACGAGCTGTCAGGTCTCTCCCTGTCAATGAGGACCTGTGACGTCAAGGGGTTTAATTGGGTTCTTCTTTGTGCGTAGGTACCCCGACATGCCTCGCGCGGCTGACGCTGTCAACGCCTTAGATCAACAGGCGCTTGCGTCCATTCTGGCCGCGTACGGGGAGGAGAGGCACGCCAAGAAAATAGCCGCGGCCATCGTGCAGGCACGCAGAGTCTACCCTATCGGCCGGACCCAGCAGCTGGCCAGCGTTGTGGCAGGTACCCCTCATTAATTCCCTACACCGTCTCCCAGGCATCGAGCAAAAGAAAGAAAGAAAGAAAGAAAGAAAGGAGGAGGGGGGGGGGGTAAAAATTAATCCTGCATCTCCCTCTGGGACCTATTTGTCCCCGAATAAAAAAAAAAAAAAAAAATCACGCCGTCGCTAATCCGAAAGCTTCATCCTGCTCTTTCTCTCCTTTATTTGTGTATGTTTTCTCCTATCTCTCTCTCTCTCCGATGAGGGTTGTTAATAAAGAGAGAGGAAGAGAAGGGAAAGAGAGGCAGCAAGCGTGTTGCCGCGGGGTGGGGTTCCATGTTTTTTTGTTTTGTTTTGTTGTTCCCCCCCCCCCCCCCTTGTTTAGACAATCGCTCCTTTCTTCTCCTGCTTCCCCTGCTTGTTTCCTTTGATTTGTTTCTATCACTAACCCCCACCCCCCTACCCCCCCCCCCCCCCGTCTGTCCTCTCTGACACACCCCTGCCAACACACACACACACACACACACACACACACACACACGCATACTTACTAACACATACGCACTCCCCATGCTGCGTCAGTGCAGTGGTTGATAATATAATATTTATCATCTGCTTTATATTTGTTGTTCCTATTTTATTTCCTCCCGGTGGTGGTGGTGTGTGTGACAGAGAGAAAAAGAAAGAAAGAGAGAGAGAGAGAGAGAGAGAGAGAGAGTGACAGTTCAGCGGATGACGGTAGCACGAGGCAGGCACGTGCGTCACGCCGGGAGAACAGGTGCGACAGAGGGCAGTTGTTTGATCTTCTTTGAAGAGCCGAGCGAGTCAACACCAATGTTTATTCCAATCAATCCGGAAGGTCCCGACTCACACAGGCCCCTGGGGTCATCCGCAGGCTGCTAGCTTCGCTGTTGCTCGGGGATGCAAGTGACGGGGTAGAGAGAGAGAGAGAGAGAGAGACAGAGACAGACAGAGAGAGAGAGAGAGAGAGAGAGAGAGAGAGAGAGTGTCCCTGTGTGTGTGTGTGTCCCTTTGTGTGCGTTTATGCGTGTGTGCGTGCGTGTGTATCCCCGTGTGCGTGCCTTTGTGTCCCTGTGTGTGTGTGTGCGTGTGCGTGTGTGACATTTTAGGGGGGTAGTTTAAGGAAGGTGGAGTTACTCAGTAAATAGAGGTGTCCTGGGAGTTGGCTGATGACTGCACCCCCCCTATACTGTTCTCAGCACCTTCACTTGGCTAGCTATCACATCCACCCTGCTACGCACATAAAAATGACTTTTCCTCTTTTGTTTTTCTCTTTTTTTTTCTTCATTATCTTAGGTATTGATTTCAACTGTTAGACAAAGTAACTTGTAGATTTTTTGTTGTTTAATTATCACCACCAACCGCTCACACCTGCTACCTTCTATTAAACTTTGTTTGTTTTTTTTTTGTTTTTTTTTCTTTTTCTTTTTTTCTTTGTGTTGAGAAAATTCATTTGTTAAACCGGGTTGTTAAGAGCCTGGATCAGGGCTATAAAAGACCAGCAGGACCCTGCCGCGGGATTTGGAACCCCAAAGCTCGGAGGTGTTAATGTAACACCATGGCAGAGGGGGCCATGTATAATATTCTCATCAATATGAATACAGCTTGTGACAGGAAATCACGTTGCCATCCCTCCAGAGACTCCTCTCTGACCCCACACCAGCTCTCAGTGTGTTAGTCCCACAGTAATCGCATTCAGACACATAATAAAACTGGCCCCAGGCCAGAATGTCAGTCACTCTTGCACCATTATCAGCCTCCACCCACCACCATGTCAATACCACCGCTCAGCACAGACCTCCATCTGGTTTAAACATCAGTTGAGTCAGTTTAAGAATTTTCATTTGATTTGATTTTAAGCAAAACCTTGTTTTTTATGTGATTTTATTTTAGGCAAAATCTCAATGGAAGATTTAATCGAATATCTGACTAAATTAGTTGTACTTTGACTAAAGTAGTTATAAATAATAAGTTATTTATTTTTTTTTATTTATTTATTTTGCTCTTTATGTAATAAAATATATAGTAAGTTTGAACTGTAAAATTTTAAGTTTGTCAGGGCAGCTCTTAAGAAGCTGTGCACCGTATGAAATGGTTGTTAGCCAACTAGCAGCTGAACTGCTGTGCGGGTCCTTTCTGATAGGCTGGTTGGAGAAGACCAAATACTATGAGCGAATTGCTCATGGCGTGTTGTTTAAGAGTGTGTCGTCACTCACCTACAGTACTGTGTCGCTGGCTTTGCTCCTATTTCGTATGAGCCAGTTAGCGTCTGTATGACGTTAGTGAATTCTCTGACTATTACGTATATTATGTGAATGACTCAGTGCTGGTTGCGAGTTGTTCTGGATTACAGAGATGTCTCACAACATTTTATTTTATGACATCTGAAACAAAGCAGTTAAAGTATGACTGGACACTCCGTCTGCGCTGTAATTGGAGTTTCATATATCATTTCATTATGATGATTTTGGTTTATTTAATAAGAGCCTGATTAATGGGGTAAAAAAAAAAAAAAAAAAAAAAAAAAAAAAAGGTTCTGAGAAGTATTCTGGCATTCTTCAGAGAAAAATCAAACTTTCCATTTGTAGTATACGGATGAATGAAAAATCAGAGTTTTCTCAAGGCTTTTTTGTTTTTCAGCATTCACTGAGAAGAAAATGAATAGCGCTCTTTGGTCGCCTGTCTTGTTTTGCCCATCGCTCAATTTTCCCCTGAGAACATTTCACCACACGAAATGCTCCTGCAAAATTACTGACACCATGTGAGTTTTGTGCGAGTAGCAATAGTTGAATATTGATCCACACTACCTAGTGAAAAGACTAGGGTAGATATTTTTGTAATGAATGTATCCAAAATAGTGCTGAAATTAAAAACAAACAAACAAACAGGCTTTTAAAATGTCATTGGATTGAATGGTCCACTACATCAGCACGGTCAAGGTAACATATCACTGCAGTAGTTTAGTTTGAGTGTGAGGTGGAACTGTTAATGACTGTCGATGGGGTTTGTGTACTTGGGCCTTTCATTTTGCACCAAGGTAACATCTAAAACAAAAAGTGATTTATTTGGAAAACACTCTTAGCTTTCGACAGTGCAGTTAAACAGTTGTTTAAGACCATGCTCATGCTGTAATATCTGCGTTAGAGGCTAATCATGAATATATTGATCACTGGTTGGAGTGGAGCCTTGTTGTGCCTCTGATTAGAATTGATCTTCAGTTTTTTCTTTCTGAGTCTCTCAGAACTGTTCTGGACTTTTGCTTCAGTCCTCAGAGCCGTCTCTTTCATTAAGGGAGATATAGCTCTCTCGAACCGAAACTATATCCTTCACTTTCTCTTCATTTCACTCAGTGCTATCTCTCGCAGTCAATACTGATAGTATTGTGGTATAATAACATTGGCACTCAGTTGTGATTGATGAACATAGTCTTTTCTCTGTCTGTTAATTCGTTAGTATCAGTTAAGCCATTTAGCTTGCGTACGTGATCAGTATTTCTTTTTGCTTTATCTTAATCGATAATTTAATTGATTGATTCGGTGCAATTTGCCCAGAGGCTCTGTCTTTCATGTTAAAAGCGCAGAAATGCAGAATTTCATCTCTAGGGGAAGATGAACGTTTGAACGTTTTTTTTTTTGTTTTTTTTTGCCGGTGTTTAGCTTCCTTTCGGCACGAGGCCTCGGCCGTTTTTTTCCGTTGACGAATACGGCGAGGCAGTGACGCAAGACGCTGCTGGGTAATCCAGCAACAGCTGCCGGGAGAGTTGTTCTGGCGGACGAAAACTAATAACAACCAACACGCTACACAAGCCCTGCTCCTCTGAGGGCTCCTCCTCAGCCAATGGCAGTACAGCACTCCAAGCCCGGACAATATTCATGATGTACTTTGTCCCTGTGTGCCTGGTTGCTTTTATAAAAGAGGATTTATGAGCTAATAATGAAGTATTACTCCTCTCTACCGCTCTGCATAAAACCAGCTGATGTTCCACCGACGTAGGGTGCGCTGGTGTTAGTCTTTATCTGGGCTTTCAAGGAACGGAGCGTAAAACGGCGCTGTCTGAAAACATTAAGTGAATTCACCGTCCGTCACGGGGGCTAAACCTGAGGTGGCAATCCCAGATTGAAAAACAATGTGTCAGATGTTTACAAACAGAGTCTCGCCAACGCAAGCTAAACCAGCTTTTAGAACTGCCTCGTGCTGGAATAACCAATAGATTTTCAGAACTCCCTCCCACCGCCCTTCCAGATTCACCCGGTCCAGGGTGTCATGTTCTAGGGGTGTAGTGTGCCAATTTGAAGTAGCTCAGCCGGTCCTTTCTCCTGCTGTAATTTGGTTGTTATTAACACACCAGTGCCCGGTGTTCTGGAGTCAGGACTGCGGTGCTAAGGCATGAGAACCACCTGATGTTCATGTCAGCCTTGCCACAGACATCTCTTAGCCCTTCAGGAATAGACCCCTGTTTCTTTAAGAGCTCTAGGCTGAAGTACCAGCAGTGTCTCTGGAACAGTGTGTCCTAGCTATAGGAGCAGAGCTCTCCTGTGCCCCACATTTCAGCGTTTGAGCTTCTTAATATCCTCATATTTCACACGCCACATTCGTATCTCGTTATGTTATTTTCATTATTCTTAATTCACTCACTCATCCTCCTCTCAGTGATCGGCTAAGTTGCTTAACAGCGGAGAAAAGCAAATTGAAGAAGAAATATGAGGTCGTAATACCTTTGGGTCAGTTATGGTAGCGTAATGGGCTGTTACGTGTAGTATAGTTGTCTGTGCCTCTGATGGGGGAGAGTACTTTGATTTGCTCTTAGCGTAACGGAGACAGGGCTCATGTTTGCCCCTGTGATGTCATTCAATATCCTGGACCTTGGGTAAATACAGGTGTGCTTTTCAGCTCGGTTTATCTACAGAAATAACATTGAAAAGTCTACGTGTCTAATGAGCACACTGGGGCAGAGACAACAAATTAAAAAAAGGATATGAAGTAATTAAGGGTTCCAACAGGACCACCAGCAACCCTGCACGCTGACAGTGCTCCCAAAATTATTAGAATATAAATAGAGTATTTTAACCTTCATGGCTCTCCGTGTTTTAATATGATTTCTTCATCAGACCGCAGGGACTTTGGATTCAATTCTGTCATGAGATGTGCTAACAGTGCAGAGACAAAACACGGCCTAATGGAAAATTAATATTATATTTGGATTGAATTTTGTGTTTTCTACTTGAATCATAAATACATATTAATAGAAATTATGTGTAGTTTTGAGGCTGTTTACTTGGGTGATTATACAATTGACAAATGACTTTAATTTTGCAAAATTCTCCAGCTTTTTTTTTTTTTTTTTTTCTCCGCCTCCTCTGAAGAACTGCAGTAGAACTCATCTTAACTCTCTGTCTGAAGTCACATTGTCCTGCACTTTAAAAAAGTGTTTTAACTGACATTCAGTGAAGAAGGTTATTGAAGAAATGAAATATATAACAATTCGTTAATTTCATATGAAATGAAATATATAATTCAACTTTCAGGTTCAAAATTATTCTTTGATATGGTCTTAAATATGCTTGTGAAGACTTTGACTAAATGATCTGTGTAACCCAGTGTGTGCAAAATACCCCCCCCCGGCGTAATCAGAGGGGTCCCATTCTTGCTTCACTGTTTAGGTGAACAGTTAAGTATTGTGGAATACAATAAATTACCTATGTAGAATGCTATCGCCAAGGATGTGCATAACATAGCTAGATGAATCGCAGCATGCATGGATACGCATGGCAAAAAAACAAGTTCTGAATGTAGTTCTGAATAGCATCATGCAGTGAACCCCCTTTATGTGACGTATAGGCCTACACACTCTTGTTAGCTAAGAGAACAGATGGCAGAGGCTCATTATTTTGAGGGTAAAGCGGTCTGAAAATCAAAGCAAACTCCGTAACAATAATATTTTTCTGAATTCTGAATTGACTTTTTTTTCACACAAACCCAGTAATGGACACTGAAGGATTAGCACGACAAAAAAAAAATGTTTTAAGTTTATTTTCAGGTAAATTTCATTTTATTTTATTTTATTTCAGGGTGTCCACAGGGTTAATTACGGAGTCCCAGACTTTATCATTTTGTGCAGTAAAACCCCACCTTCTCTCTCTTTCTCTCTTTTTTTTCAGAACAATGGCTCTCAATTCCATGCCAGTTATGCAGGGGAGAAATGAAACCAAAACGTGGCTTCTACTGCTCACCTAACCACTATCTTTCTGCCCCTCAGTTATCAGTGTAGCATCTGCCCATGTCTTCAAAAGACCGTATATCAGATTGGAAATGTTTGTTTTACCCGTAGAACCACTTTAACGGGGAAGATGTATCATCTAATCTCCCCTCTGATGCACAACAGGCCTGTGGCAAGGTATGGCAAAACATATCTCAGACTGGACGTTATTTACAGACAAAAAAAAAAAGCGCAAATACAGATACTGTGAGAAACCTTGTTGCTTTAGTTTTGGTAGTTGGAAGTGCAACCAGAATGGAGATAGCACAGATTTGATCATCTGTGACTGACAGTGGCATGAAATGTTTGTCGTTGTCTTGGTGATGGTGGATTTAATTCAGAACCTTGATATGGAAGACCCAGGGCCAATCCAGTTACAAGATTACTCCCAAATGATGCCACTGGTATCCCCCATTATGATCTCACCTTTCAGTTATGAGAGGCCTCAGTTCCTTTATTTGTTTTGTAGTTACAAACCAAACGTTCATTTTGGTTTTATTTGTTTGTACTCTGTCATGATCTTTGCAATTTGGTGTCTTTCTTTTTTTCCAAATTGCTTGTTTAAGATAGTACACGTCTATCTATCTAGACTTCTTTTACTTTTTACTCCTTCCCCCCTGTCTGTCCTACTCTTCTAAAGGCAGCTGAAAGAAAGAGAGAGACAGAGAGGCTGGACGGGGGCCCATGGTCTTATCGGTCAGTGAGTCATTCTCATAGCGTAGACATGCAGGATGAAAGAAATGCTACACCCTTTTCTCCATTCCACCATCTTCCCCTTCTGTGCCCTTTCCCTCACATATTCATCAAAATGTAAGAACAAACAGATAGTTGATAACCTTAGAGAGGGCCCTGAATCAGTAACACCGTGTCTTTGCTAAGTAGTATACAAATCAAATCATGATTTCTTTTTTTTTTTTTGTACCCGGTAATGTTTTTAAAGTCTTAATATTTTCACGATGAATTATTAAAGAAATGAAGCATCACGTTCATAAAAGATGTAAGGAGAATTCACATAAGGAGGAGAATATGATTTTTAAGATATGTTTCCAGGTTTTTTAAAAAATTTCATGACGCAGCCAATCGAATGCTCATATTGCGGTGTTGTTGGCAGAACTATACCGTGTCTCTTATCGCCGTGGGAAACAGTGTATACTCACCGAGCCTCTGTTTCGTGCCATACATTATCGAGTTGCTCTCTGGAGCCCCCCCCCCTCCCCCCCCCATATTATCCAATATGAGGAAATCGTGCCTTTGGAAGAGCAATAAATGGATAAGAGGGGAAATAAACATTGTTTTGTGGGTGTGAGGAGAAAATCTTGTGAAATCCCACATCAGGTCTCTCACTCCTTTGTCACTGAGGAGTCATTGCAGTTTAGTACATGCGCTGCATTCGATGGATTAAAAAAACCTATTAACTATTTGTTAATTACAACCATTCTTTTGTATAATGTTCTTTATAATAGTGTAATTTTTATAGTGTTTTGCTGCTTTTGATAGAACACTTTTGCTTGGTTGCAAAGCAGTGATGAAAAATAGAAAGAAGACTGAAAATTCTTGAAGAAGCCATTTAAAAAAGGAAGGCCTTCCTTTTTTAAATTGCAGTGCATGAAAAATCCAACATTTCCTTTCTCTCACTAAGCACAAATATACAAATTACACAAGTCCAAATGGGCCATGAATGTGTGAAAATGATCCAAGAACGATTGACAGGTTAAAGCACAAAGAAATATCAAAGCAAGTTTAGTGAAAGGTTAACAGAGGTATTAGAACCACACGGAATCCTATTCTAGTTCGTCATCAGAAAGAGTATTTATCAGTGAGAAATATCTGTTAGGTCACACCAAGTGGTAAGGTCAACATTGTAGTGTCGTCACAACGCGTTGAGAGGTCGTGCCCCTCCGTTTCTCTTTCCCTTTTCCCGCTCTCTTCCAGAGAAAAGCCCTCATCCATCTATTTACAAAGATAGCGTCCAACTAAAAAAATATGCTTTAGTTCTGTCTGCTCATGGGAACAATGCCAGAGGTTCTACTGTCCAAATATTGTGTCCAGCTGTATTCTCTTTTGTTATTTTGATCTGGGAAGAGTCTTGGGAAAGGACACAGTGCTTCACACTGGTGCTGCAAATCTTATCTATACAGCTTGATATTGTGTTTATGCTGAAAATCTTACGAGTTATATTTAGCAAGCTAACAGGTGACCCATTGAAAAGAAGACCAGCTCGCAAATAGAAAGAGCCCCCCATACGTGTACGACAAAGCATGTTAGCTTGCACGTAACCCTCTAAAGAGTGCGCTGAGATAAAAAGCTCGAGCTGGTGAAATTGGACTTTTAACAGGAACAGTTCTGAGGGGGTGCTTCCTAATAATGAGAGACAAACCCCCGCACAAGGCACTCATTTAATTCTGAAAACCCCTGAAACTTAGATTTCATTTTGTTTTTTTTCGTTTAAGTCGTGTTGAGGCGAGATAAAAAAAAAAATTAAAAAAAAATTCCCACCTATGGGTGCATGTTGCTTTTAAAGTCATGTAAGATTAAGTCTCCCTCCTGATGCCCCTGCTGTTAGCTTTGGCAAGCTGGGCTTATTTGTTCCATTATGCTGTATCCTCTGTGCATGCTAACCGGAGATTTTTAAAACTGATAGAGGAAATGATTTCTTGGGCCCTTAAGACTTTGCTTGTTACTCATTGGATGAACAGTTTCCATGAAATAAGGTATCTTAAGTGACATCACTAGGCCTTGATCATGATGATGATGATGATGATGATGAATAATGGATCAATTTGAAAATCGTATTGTTTTTGTTAAGTTGATCTGCATTGGAGTTAAGAAATGTAATAGGCTCAGTATAATAGTGACTGTTGAATTGTATCCTAATAATGTACAAATTAATGTTAGTTGAACTGTAATAATGTATGTAGAAATTAATGTTAGTATATATTTATAACAATATACATATGTAAGGAATAGCATGGTATGTAAAATGATAACGTTGCGAAGATTGATGCTTAGCCCACTCTAATATTTCTATTTTTAACAAGTGTTGCTTTGGGTCAAATATTAGGCAGATTTCATATTTTGTTAGTTTTTTTTACATCAGTTTTTTGAATCAGTAATATTTCAACTCTTGCTAAGTGCATACACTCACATTCAACCCATACCGAAGGAGTGACATGTACTGAATGATTATGCGACTGTTCATTCCTTCCCTCTCTTTACTCTCAGGAGCCTTTCCGGCATGCGCCCTCTACGCCCGACGTGATCGACTCCAGAGGCCCTCGCACGTCGCCACCAAGACCTTCCAGGCGCTGCGTATGTTTGTGAACGACGAACTGAACGAGTTACACGCTGGGCTGCGGGCCGCTGAAACCTACCTGAAACCTGGGGGCAAACTCTGTGTCCTCACCTTCCATTCTCTGGAGGACCGGCTGGTCAAGCGCTTCCTCCGCGGGGAGGACCTGGCTGCCCCGGTCCGACGCAGCGTCCGTCAACGGGCGAGGGCCCCCAGAGAGGACGAAGAGGAGGAAGGAGCAGAAGAGGAAGAGGAGGAGAAGACGGGGAGGGAGAATGGTGTTTGGGTTAACCTGCTGAGGAAGGTGGTGAAACCACAGGAGGAGGAAGTACAGGAAAACCCAAGAGGACGGTCAGCTAAACTCAGAGCCGCCGTGAAGCGATGAATCAGTGTGGGTCAAATTCGTGTCGACCCCAGGGGGTCACTTTCAGTGCACTGAGACCACAAATTTTGTCAGCTCTCCTCTGAACGCCTCATTTACTGCATATGTCCTAACTTATATCGATTTTGTACTCACTTGATAAAAAAATAAATACATTTCATCTGTACAATTTTATGAATCAGAATACTTGAAATGCTGGTCATAAGTAGTAGCTGTATTGGTGCATGTGTGGAATGTGTGGGTTCACAAATGGATAAAAGGAAAGTTGAGAGTCCCATGAACAAGTTAAAGGATCAACTAATGAGTGCAGGAATAGAAATGTACAGAAAGAGAGAGAGAGAGAGAGAGAGAGATCATTCGTAACATGACCTTTTCCACACTTCTACCACTATCTCCTCATTCATCTCAGATCTACAGACCTGACAACATTTCTATATATACCCTCCCCTGACACACAGATTCACACTCATACATACATATGTATTGGTCTTTTTTTTTTTTTTTTGCCAGTTAAGATCCAAGGACAGTTAAGATCCAAGTTCATTACCAAATGAACATGAGTTTATTCTGTTCCTGTATTTGCGACAGAAAAGTGCATGTGAAGCCACGCGACATAGATGGTCTCGTGCCCGTTTCACACAAACTGCAGTGTGGTTTGCAACAAGTGAAAGAGCAAGCTGCCTCCTAAAGGGCTAATTTGACCAGTCTGATACGGTGGCCCTGTGCTACTCTTGAAATGTCACATGGAGATGGTGCTGTTTAAAATGTAATTGGTACATGGTGCTGTAAAACCCAGGCCAGACCCAGGGATGTTTTTTTTTTTTTTTTTCCCCTCCCTCAAATGGACTCTGATTCGAACCTCAGCAAATGAACCGAACCAGGTGTGAAAACGCCCTAGTTCCTTGTGATGAGGGCTCAGGCTGAGATGCTCCCTGCTAGGATTCTATTAGCAGGTGAGACAAGAGAAGTGTCTTGCTAGTTCCCTGACTCTCTGTCTCTCTTTCTCTCTTTCTGTCTCTCCCCCTAACTCTGCCAAAGTACGGTCCTTACCATCATTATCAAACAGCACTGGCCAACTTAGTAATTGTACCAGAGCACAGCTAGAAGACCATAGGCTCAATTCGAATGTGTCAGTGTGTGTGAAGGCAAGAGGAAAGAAAGGACTCAGTTGTACGGTCAGTGAGAACTGAAATAGTGTAGCAAGAGCTGTCACATTAAGAGAATCTGTTTCAGAGATGTGCAGAACTATGTTCGTATGAATGATGGAGAGTATGAGTGGGTGTGTGAGTCTGTTCACTGCCTATACATTGGTTATTTTAGCAGTATACATTGTCGTGTGTTTTTGTTTATTAGAGAAAAAAAGAAAGAGATGGAAAAAGAGACAGAGAGAGAATAATAGACAGAAAGTGAATTATTGAGAGGGCTAGACAGACAATGACACAGAAAGAATGAGAGATTGCATCTCTATGCAGTGTCCTTTTGCTTTGTGGAGCTGCTGGTGACTCACACACCTGCAGAACGCGGGTGGGATTGTGGCTGCCATGGCGATACCAAGCGCTTCGTGCACCGTGCACTGTACTCACTCTCACTCAGTCATTCAGTCACACTCTCTTCTCTCCCTCAGCCTCTGAGTCACTCCTCACTGATTAACTTTACATATACACACATCTCCCGAAACTGTATGTTTCTGCAGGTACAGGTTTTTTTTTTTTAAAATCCTCTTTTTTTTTTTCCTCCCAACCTGCGATCACCAGTTGCGAATTGGTCCCGATCTGCCGCGGTGGCATGACCCTGCCGTCAGTCTGGTAAGGTGAAGATTAGTGCGTTCATCTTTAGCCGCGGCTTCTTTTCACCCTGCCCGGTTGCATTTCCATATTATTTCTGCTTGAAGCTGTACAGGCTAACGGTGCAGGGTAATGGCGGTAGCATAGCCAGTCCAGCTCAGCCTCCCAGAACAAGTCCAGTTCTGTTCTTTGTGACGCCGGACCGAGCTGGTGGCGTAAATGAGGCTGTAACTATTGACCACAACAGTGGTGCACGGTGTAGATTAGCACTGCGCCTCTCAGGTTTTTTGACCTTCGTCTTAAATTCTCTTTAACCAGCACACATATTTACCACCACATCCACGTCAGGTGACCCAAATATAGGGGATGAAAACTCCGAAGCCATACTGTGACACAGAAATGAGGTTCTACATGCTGGATGCCTGTAATCTTCAACTTTAGACTTTCCATCCAGTTTCTTCTGATGCCTGCTGGACTCTTTAGTTCACAGAGGCCAAATGTCAATGCTGCCTCCAACTGGCCAGGAGATACTGACCAAAAAAAAAAAAAATGTTCTCTTGACGTGCGTGAGGTTTTCTTGACGTGTGTGGCGTTCAAGAGTGAGGGAGTTAAAGAAATAAATCACTGGCTTTGATTCCTACTGTTCTGCACAGCATGAATCAGTTCTGAGTCTTTAAATACTCAGTGACTCAAACATGTCACAAAGTTGGTTTTAAGGAGTTGGTGACTGAGCGACTGAACGCTTTTCTCTGCTCCTCCAACTGAAAGGTGTTTTCATCTCTGCTGCTTAATTGCATCTGTTTGTAATTGCACTGTCAGTATGGAAACTCTACCCCCCCCCCCCCCTTTCCCATCCACCCACCCACCCACCACCACATCCCCACCCCCACCGCACCCCACCCTGCACCCCCCCCCCCTCTCCTCCACGTTCTTTTTCTGTAGGCTCTAAATATACACCGGCGCTTGGTTGCCGTGGAAACTAAACAGCACATGTAACACTGAACTTAATGGTGTTTAAATGTGTTTGCTGTTCTAATCACAGCCTGATCGGGCCGTGCCCTCACCTTCGGACACCTTTCTCTCCCTGCACAATGACGTCACGCCGCTTCGCACAAGCTGGCTGCATGCTAATTTGAGTCAACTGTGAAAATCTGTAGCTCTGCTTTCAAAAAGCTGAAATCTGAACATGGCTCTGCATGATGAGGACAGATAACAAAATTAGTTCTGACTATTTGTATGCTAATTACTTTTTATCCTGGATGACTTCAAGTTTTTATAAGAGCAAATTGCATGATGTCTAGATGTGCTCATTAAACAAATCTTTGGGAGTTCCGAAATATGAACTGATACATAATGTTGACCAGGCAAGACCTCAACTGGCTTGAGAAACCCATTCAGAGAGAATCTTATTCCATATTAACTTCTTCAGTCGGTTTATTTCCAGTATACAGCGCATCCATTTATGGCAATATTTTGTTGATTAAATATAAATACAGTATTGTGAAGGAATTAAATGTCTAATATTTTTGCTTATATTTCAAATCAACACTTTGCAGACCAATCCTGTTTGCCCTTTGGTGAAAGTACACCTCTTATTGTTTTTCCCAAACAGTTATTGTCTCCATTGTACATGTACTGCTGGCACAGACAGGCGTTTTAAGTAAACCTTTTTAAATCTGGATTTGATGTTAAGCACTGGATTGAGCCGTGGTACCAAACAGAGAAACATTATCAACCTGCTATTGCTATCTATCTTCTTAAACCACGTAAGAGTTTTTAGAACCACCCCAGCATTTATCAAATGGCAATCTGTTTTTATCTGTGTGTGTGTGTGTGTGTGTGTGTGTGTGTGTGTTTGTGTGTGTGTGTGTGTGTTTGTGTGTGTGTGTGTGCGTGTGTGTGTGTGAGAGAGAGAGAGAGAGAGAGAGTGTGTGTGTGTGTGTGTGTGTGTACTCTCGCGCGTGTTTGTGTGTGTTTGTGTGTGTGTGTCTGTGTGCGTGCGTGTGTATGTAATCTCTCCTTCTGTACATTGTGCTGAGAGCTCTGATCAGTGATAGAGAGCTCATCAGGACTGCTGGCATTGAGAGGAGAAAACTTCTTGGCTCAAACTCTGAGTATATTTATGGATGTCCCTCTCTGCCTCTCTCCCCTGATGGGGAGCTTTTGGCAGCTCCACCATAGTCATGTGCCACATCAAACTATCACACAAACTAACTTTTTTTTTTAAACTGAAAGATGTATTTTTGGCTCTTCATTGATTCTTAGCATTTATTCACTCCCTTAGAAAAACAAATAAGTGGACACACACACACACACACACACGCATATACACATATACCTCAGTCGCCATTCAAAAACCGATTGTGTTGCTTCCTTTATTTGGCATCCTGGCTAAAGCACTCAATCATGTGTGAGCTGTTCTCGTGCATGCAGAGGATTCCAAAAATAAGTAAATAATATCTAAACCATGCAGGAAAATACCGGGTGTTTACAAAAACGTTAATACGTACGTCATTCACACAAAGTGCTACCCCTCATTTTTTTTTTAAACATTATCAGTGCGGTAGTTCTTCCAGACCACAATTAATACAGTTATCTCCACACAGCCCCCACCGGGCTGCACGCCATGCTCTAATTAAAAATGTGAGTCAACAGAATTACAGGGCAGGTAATGAGATATACTCTCGCATTCCCGCTAATTAACTATAATTAGAGATTTTTTTTTGTGTGTGTCTATTATGTGAAATCCACCTCGGACACTGGGATTGGTTACAGCAGCAGGAGGTCGACTATTTGCGGAGGCGGAGTCACCTTGGGGGGGGGGGGGGGTGGTTGGGGGGGTGGGGGGTTAGTTTGAAGTGAAAACAAGCAGACTTGGACCACCTCCATCCAGCTTTAGTGGAAACAGAGAGAGTGGGCACTACCACAAAGGAGACAAAACAACCCCTGAAAACACATTCAATCCAAACAGAATGAATCATCCCCCAAAAATCAATAGCTTTGATGCATGATGAGATTTGTACCTTACTGTGTAATGCACCCTTGGCCCTCCATGCTTAGGTTAGAGAGCTAAGCCACCCTCTGCCTGTGAACTGTATTTGTTTGTTTGTTTGTGGGTCTTTGTTTCCATGATTGTGTTCTTTTAACATAGATTTTCTGCCATCTTTTAAGCCCGAAACGTATAGAGCTGGCAAAGCCAATATTTACAATAATAACAGGCTTGCACGAGACCAGTCCAACTTCTTCATAATTTATACCTCATAACTACATAATGAGGCATGTACAATAAACAGTGCTGACTCAGTTAGAAACTGTCCAAAACCGTTTTGTTAAACCAACCAAGGACAAAACAGCAAGTAATATGATCAAATATGTATGTTTTTGTGTATGGGGGGGGGGGGGGGGGTATATTAAATATTTCTGTAACATTAAGTATTGTCTAACAAAGATTTTTAGCAGCCCACATGTTCTCGAAACATCATACAGTTCTCTCCCTAAGCACGGAGCGTCATGTTGTTGACTAAGAGCTAGCCTAGCGTACCAGCTTCCTCCGAACCAATTTAAGTGTCTATAGTCATGGCTGGCTGGGCCTGTGGGTGTGAAACACAGGGAGGGGGCCTGGGAGGGAGTTGTGTGGATACCCCGAGCTGAGAGAATCACTTTGCTGCTTGAATCTGTCAAAATAAGTGAGCGTAGCTGTGTTGGAGGCAGCTAATGGGTTTTAATGCACTCCTGTTGAAACCCCTCTCTTCCCCTCAAACACAAGCCCTATTAGTGCTACCTCATTGGTCTCTTTATCAGTCTCAGCTTCATGTGCCTCAGCACGCTGTAAAACCACACTATGCACACAAACATTTTCTCTCTCTGTGCATACCGCACACGAACGCACACACACACACACACACACACACTCTACTTAATTCTATAGACTTAGTACAGGCTCCGTGCACTCTATAAAATCTGTCCTCTCGATTCCACCGGAGCTTTCATGAGAAATACAAACACAAGCTTTTCCCGACAATTAAATTCTCTGCCACCATCACACCTTCGCAACTACAAGCAAAACCCGAGACCTTTGATCACTCTATTGATCAAGCGTGATGTAATTACATGCTGCTTAGTGCCGGCCTACAGAAATGGCATTCATTCTGGAGAGTCGTTTTAGTGATCTGTTGTGCAACTTTGTTCTGTTAACAGTATGCATCTGTGTGATGGTTCTTGCTCACAATTTTATGTGTGTTTCATTTATGATATATAGACGGTAGTGTTTTTGAGGAAAGACAGGGGATGGTGTTGGTGACGGTGTGTTTTGGCTATGAATGACACATTGAGATAGCACATACCAAGCTGCACAAATCCTGTCTATGTCCCCTCCTACTTTTTCAGCACAGCTACTGTTTGCAAAGCCAAGCACAACTCCTGTTCAGCCCCTCCGCACCTGGCAGGAGTGACGTCTTCACTCCCCAGCCAATGGGGAGCTAACTACCCAGTTCACAAAACCACTCCAGTCAATCAGAATACACTACTGTCCAATCACATACCTTCCCAAGGAACAGACAGACAGCAAAGTTAACCAGTAGGCTTCATTCTGGAGGATGAGATGTAGAGAGGATGCAGTGAGATTCTTGAAGAAGAGACATGCGCACGCGCACGCACGCACACACACACACACACACACACACAAACACGCATACTCACACACCCCACCCCCCGGCCCATTGCTCTCTCCTCACCCACCGCATCCTAGTACAGACCGAGCTATAAAAAGATTTCTGAATGAAGACGAGGCTTTGAGGTCGAAGCCATTTGAATGATTTTTGTGAATGACGCAGGGCCCTGGAGCCTCATGGGAGCCAGATCAAACCCAGCAGAGGAGACGGCCATGTTGGAGAGCACTGCCGGGAGCCCTGTTGCCTTTCATTGACTTTCATTTAAAACTTTGATGAGGTGGAAATCATATATATATATACACACACACACACATACTTTGCTTATAATATATATATATATATATATATATATATATATATATATATATATATATATATATATATATATATATATATATATATATATAAGCAAAACTAAATAAAAACGTGTGTCTTCCTATCCTATAGATAATTCTTGGATCTTTTTATAGATCCATCAGTACATTTAGTTCTGATAACGTAAGAGGATATTACACGGTACAGCATGTCCTATGCTGAAACAGCTGGACTCACTAGCTCACTGCTATTAAATGAAGTTTATTCTGAATGCTGGAGAATTGCCATTTGTGATCATTATGGTAACCCCTATAAATTTGAGTGGTATTTTAATCACTAACAGTAGGCCACTACTGAATTGTTAAATTAACTGCTACGACTGAAGGTAAGTGGTTTTCAACCGTTACTGTAGTCCTCATATATTAATATGGTCTTCAAATGTGTAAAAAAAATGATAATAATAATAATAATCGTGACTTTACCCATAAAACATACAGAGCTATACTATAAAGCCTAACTGACCAAAAATAACACACAGGCAAACTGAAGATAATTTTTAGTGTCCTCTTACCCAGCTACACAAATTGTATTTCAAGGTTTGCAATATGCTTTCTCACTTCAATGCTGTGTCATTTTGTACATGATTGGACAATGGCTAGTCGTACAGCCGTACTGTGTCAGTGTGCTGGTTGGCTTGAAGAAGCAGCTCCAGCTTGTTCCAGTGCTAATACTAACTAAGCATGGTGGTGTTGGCAGTGGATTTGCTTGCTGTAGCGCCTCCTCTGCGGAGCGGCCAGAGAGAGACACACAGCCTGGGCCCACCTCCGGGGGACAGGGCCGGAGGGAGTCCCAGAGCGACGTCAGAGGAGGACCTGTGGTGTGTGTGTGTGTGTGTGTGTGTGTGTGTGTGTGTGTGTGTGTGTGTGACTGATGCGGCTGCTGCTCTCTCAAGGTTTGGTGCACAGTGATATCTGTTTCCACTTATTTAAGCTGGAAATGAAAAAGGAATGAAGAGAGAGAGAGAGAGAGAGAGAGAGAGAGAGAGAGTTAACTGAGCTGTAACTATCCTAATCATACTTTTTGAAGTTACTATCATCTAAGATCAGATAATATAAGATAAGATAAGATAATCCTTTATTAGTCCCACAGTGAGAAAATTTGCAGTGCTACAGCAGCATAGGGGATATTGCAATAGCAAGACGCATCATTAAAATAAATAGATAAATAAAAAGCAAGATATAATAAAAATAAGTAAACAGACAGCAAGATATAATAAATAATAAATAAGTAAAACATACAGTGCACAGTTTAGCAGACATTATACAGTGATATTGCGCATGTGTGAATTGTCAGTGTTGATGGGTGCGGTCAACTGGGAGCAGTTTTGATTGTAAAGTCTGATTTTAAAGTCTGACAGCAGCAGGAAGAAAGAACCTGTGGTCTCTCATCATCAGATAATGCTGAAATCTGTAAGACTATACGGACAGTGCATGTCGGGGTTTGACGCATTTTATCCTGCTCATCGTGTTGGAGCGATAGTAGCATATGCTCTAGTTCAACTATATCCCAGGTTTATTATCGTTCCATTGGAAGGCTCTGTCGTAAGACTGCTATCATATTATTATGAAGTTATCAGCTTGTCACAACAGCTTGTTTTATAAGACAGAAACAGCTGATTCGGTTCCAGTGAAATACTGGCAGACAGTCATATGTGCACCCAAGGTTTTTTGTAAAATTCTTCAGAGCAGGTTTTTATCATGTTGCGAATATGTTAAGGGGCTTCAACTACCTTTATATGTGCTTGCGGCAATTATACTAATAACTTAATGAGAGTAACATTTCACAATATTTTATAATATTTCATTTATATGGTTTAGGTTAAATGTTATTCATTGGCTCACGTTTTGTCATGACAGTTACCTCACTTAATTAGTTACATTGTTTCACTTTGAGTAATGAGGATGAGAGTGACAGCTAGACAGACAGGGAGGTAGAAACACTTAGTAACAGCATATGGCTAGGTACATGATGGGAAACAGCGTTCATTTTTTAGAAAAAAAGATTTGTGTTAACTTGACTAAGTGTGTGTGTGTGTGTGTGTGTGTGTGTGTGTCAGTGTGTGTGTCAGCAGGGAGGGTAGGAGACTCTGATTCACTGAGAGTCAGTAGCCGAGACGGTAAACAACAAACAGCAGTAGTGGTGGTATGGCGGAAGGGACTTGCGTTGCCGCCGGCAGCACATCAGAATCATCTCCCTCGCGGTGGGAGTCCCGACTGCCTCAGCATTTTACAACCATTATCCTCCTGGAAGGAAAATTACCCATCAGCGGTCGAGGCCTATAATATTCCTATCACCACTCCTGCACTTCATTCAGTCCTTGGATTGACAGACAGAGGGTTGGGGGGGTGAATTGAAAAAACATAGAGTTCAGCCATAACAAGTGCCCTAGGGTAATGACAGGTTTTGCTCCAGCACAAATTACCCAGTGTGCAGTGCTCACTCGACCGCAGAGAGAGGGGCTGAGAATGAAGCTGTTTCACTCCTCCTTCGCTCCTTTTTCTATCACCACGGCGACGGTTGGGCTGCTTTGTCAGTCTGCCAGCATGGTTTACTAACAGGGCTGTGGTGTAGGCCTGTTGCCTGTCGGTAGTAGTTATCACATCTGTCTTTCATGGTTTGCTTGGTTAGGCTTTAATGCAGTTAGGGATCCAGTGGCATCTCTAAATGAAACTGGCTAGAATAGCTGGGAGTACAGCTCAATGTCAGGCATCAGAGAACTGTGTGAATAGATAGAGTAATTTAAGGAATGTGAATCTGGATTTACGTAAGGCTTTCAAACGTAACTTACTGAAACTCTCTGGCATCTGGAGAAGGTTTCTGGCTCATGCTGAACTGGTAAAAAGGCCAGTGGATGGCCAAGATGTTTATTTTGTACCAATTAATTGTCATGTTTTTGCCTTTGCTGACATTTTAAATGGCCATTGTATGGATGCGTAATTCAGAATCTGTGGCGTAAAACTTTGAACAGGAGCAGCATTTTTAGGTTGGCTTTACTGGCAACCTTACCAGCTTATCCATTTACTCTGTTCTCTCTGTCATCCTTTCCTGTGAAAATGTATCTCATTTTCTCCATTCCTCTTCCTCTTTCTTTCTCTGCTATCCCCTTCTCTGGTCGTCCTGTCATCCATTCCTCGTCTGTTTTAGGCTACCCCATGTCTGACACTCCTCACCTTTTCTCTTTGCTAAAATTCTCATCGTTCTCGCATCACAACGAACATCCGCTTCCCATACTGAGCATTTTGTCATACTTTGCCGCTTCATCTTCGACTATTTACCATCTGTCGGCTGATGTACCAGACAGTCAGGAAACCCAAATCAGGATCAGAATGACGTCCACTTCTTCCTTGTTGGAAATTGTGTCTTTCTCAACAGTCAACAGCGGTGTTCCAGTACATCCACGAGACAGAAGGTTCCAGTAAACATTTGAAAGCCACCCTGAGACTCATTTGCTGTTAGTATGTGTCTGCATTAGCACATTAAAGCAGTGTGGACACAGGACAGGGAATGGGGCCAGCTGTGGAGAAGCTGCCTAGTCCTTCCTGGCAGACGGCCAGTAGGGTTTTTAAATGGCTGACCCAGCCCTCATTACCGGCAGTTAGCCCACTGACCCTCAATCTCCTCTCTTCCTCTTCCTCTTACTCACGGAGGGAGGATGATCTTGGCAGCCATTCGAGGCACAGCCAATAAATTTCTCTTAATAGATTTGAGATTGTCCTGTTATTCTGAACATTAATCTGTTAAAGTAGCTGGTAAGTGACCATCTGCGACTTATAATGGACAACTCAGCATGCTGGCTGGGTGAGTAGACAGCTGGATAGACAGACAGAATGATTCATTCATTCATACATTCATTCATTCACTGGTTTACTTTTGATTGATTGATGAATGGATAGATGAATTGATAAAGGGCTGGACTGATGGATGGATGAATGGATGCCTCAATGACAGATTGATGGCTGGGATGATTGGCAGACAGATGAATTGAATAATGGATTAATAGGTCTTTTCTGTTGTACCACAGTCAAAAGAGCGCTGTTTGTCTTTCTCAGCGTAGGGACCCGGGCTGGGGTCACAGCTCCAGAAGCCTTAGGACTCAATGACAGAGAGACTCTGGAGACCAGACAGTGAGGTCAGGCTATGATAAAAACAAACAATGGCAAGCATCTTCCCATCTCTGGCCGTGCTCATTCCAACAGATGGCAGGTTGACCCCTTGTCACCACAGTTCTGAGTCACAGTATAATGGAACAGCTGCCCAACTGGATGGGTAGCACACTCACACACTCACTCACAACCCAAAGGAATTTCGAGACCCTCTCTCACAGTATTCCTCCTTCTCATCCACTCGCTGTCTCTGAGTGTTCTTTTATTTATCTCTGGAACACAGTCATTGTATCATTATTTGTCTGTTGCACGAAAGTCCATTTATGTGGCCATCAATCAGCTGCCCCGTTTAACTATTCGAAAGGAATGGGCTTATTCCAAATCAAATGAATTTAAATGAGTTCAAGGAGTATCTGAACAACAACGACAACAACAAAAAAACAGCTACAAACATGTTGTCCTTTCAGACAGAAAAAATCTTCAACCTTGACCTCCGGTAAAGTGATTATACTAACGCAGTCTGCCGTTCAAACAGCTGTAATTTCAGTTAGCTTTTCAATTATCCATTTTTTTTATCTCAACAATTTTCTTCTGTAAAGATAGAACTAGTGGTGAAATAAACGTCCCATGAAGGCCACCCATTAATATCAGTCCATTTCGCCTTCATTGATTTCCATCTCTGTGTTGTGCTGACTGCTATGAGAGAGAGAGCAGTTCCCGCAAATATTATCACATAAAATACATGAATATCTGATTCCATTGAAAGGGCAAACTCATGGAAAGTATGGTTATACGTTCCTCTAACTATATGAGAACTAGAGCTTTGTATGCTAAAATTGTAGACCATCTATTGGAAAGCCAACGTAGCCTTTTTCCATGTCACTAGGCATTTTTGTTCTAAAATAACAACATGTAAACATTGTGTACTACCAGTGCTCATTGTTGTGCTGATATTAATTTTTTAAACAGACTGTGGAGGGGTCATAAAGCACACAAGCCACGCCTGTCGACCATGTCAGATTGAGCCCGGTGAAACATCCCTAAATACTGCTTTCTGTATCCCAACCTCTTGCTCTCTCCCTCTCGCAGCCCAACAGCGTGACTAAGGCTGCCTCTATCAATTATTAATGGATACAATTACCATCCAGTCAGGCAGTCACTTATTTTACCTCGCCGTTGACATTTTGAAGCAGACAGAGCCAACAAGGGGGTGAGAGAGAGAGAGAGAGAGAGCGAGAGAGAGAGAGAGATGTGTAAGGATGCAATTGTTTTCTCCAATATATCAAATGATCATGGCTTATCAGCGGTTCACACAGAGTTCTTGTTTTACTCAGACTGGGTAAGGGGTAAGGAGCAGATACATAACAAGACAAACATGGGAAAAGATGTCCGTTCCTGTGAACTGTTCCTACCCCCGACAAGAGACGAGAGACCGCAGTGAACAGAGAAAAAGAGAGAACAGAGCAGTTTCCAAGAGAAGTAGACGCAGAGAGGTAGAAAATAAATGGATAAGAACGCAGGGAAAGGTGAACATAGTTTTATGTATTACTGAAGTTGTTTTATAGATTACTGGAGGTGTATCGAGAAACCTTTAAAAAAGCCAATTCATTTGAATAGCTTTGAAATGTGATTCATAGTGCGTACATCTAGATAATTGCAGTTGGATAGTGTTAAGGTTATTTCTTAAGTGAGTAATGACTATCTCAGAAATATTTCCCCCTTACTGTTTTACATCCCAATTTTGTTACTTATGAATTTTCTTACCTCCATTTGGAGCCCTTCATTTGGGTCATATTCAGTAATACACCTCAATGTAATACTGGTCCTTTAAAATATTCATATATTAAGTAACACTGCAATTTAGAGGGAATTATGGATGAAAACATTAATTGCTGGTGAACAATGTCTCTGTTGAATTAAAATGAGTTAAATTGTCTCTGATAACTATGTTTGTGCATAAGCAAATGTCTATGCATTGTGTACAGATGCAAATTCTGCATGAGCCTGCACTGTCACCGTGCATTCACATGTGACATGTTATGATACATAGGTAACTGATATCACATATGGTGTGAATACAAAAATGACACATCCCAATTTGAAAGAGTGGTCACAACTTACTCCCACTGCACATACAAATTTGTTTCTCCTCAGTGAGTTGCTAATTGTTCGCTATATTGACGTTCAAATTCATTTGAAATCATTTCCTTAGGAACGCTAGACCTATTTTTGAACCGAGCAGCTTTCAAATGCAGGACACAAATGCATTAATCCTGACTTGTAAAGAGCGAGTTGGAAATATCCTTCCTGTACACCTACCAGCCACTACAGGCTCTCAGTAACTGCACCTTGTCTTCCCTTTGAGCTGGTCCCTCAGGGTGATATGAACAAACTGAAAACAAGTTGCAAGTGCCATTGCAATTACCTCTAACCTGGTAATTGCACAGGCAAGATAATTACATACAGTTTCCATGTCTGAAGGGGTCCACATATTGAATTGGATAATAATGCTACCGCTGATCTTACGCCTGTTCTTCCCATCGATGCAGCGATTTGTGAAACAATTGTGTTCTCGGGGCCCTCGCATTCCTGACCGCTGAGGCAGAACCATAAACACCGAGAAATAGAGAAAACCACCCGACAGTGCAACTTGGGCAATTCTGAGAGGGTTTCAGTGAGTATGTTACTCTTATTTTCAATTAATATTTTAAGCCTTGGTGGGGGCACAATCCTCAGTCACATAAAACCTGCTAATTGGGGTCAGATAAAGTCTAATTACGTAATAAGTCATGGTGAGTCAATTACATATTCAAAATGATTAATACCTGGGTGTTTCAGGAGCCAAAAGCTGTTTAAATGTTCCTGAGATGACTTCAGATGTTTCTTTGTTTGCCTGTTTTACAGTAAACACAGATGATTGGGAGAGCAATGCCAGGAAATAATAAAAGGTGATTCATCCCATGCTGTACATTAAGTATTTTAAAAAATCCTTTATGAAATGGAGAAAGAGTAGGAGGAGGTTGATAATATAAATCAGATCTCACTAACGCGGACGACGCCTCCAGACTCCCGTCTTTGTGCGTAATTTCCCTCTTACACAGTCAGAGAATGTTAATGTTTAGAGACAAGGGACACACCACCGAAATATAACTCAACCCCCCACACCTCTTTCATAAAATACTGCTATTCCACAGCACTGATGTTCACTCACTGACACCTTATGAAGTTCATGGAAACATACATACACTATATTTTCCAGTAGCTCCGCCTTTTATGGTACCATTCTTCAATTAAAAGATAGTTACCCTATATTTACAGTGTAATTTGTTGGTTCTAACTATGTAGAAGCATGTTAGTATATTTTGTGGTGTCAAATGTTACATTTCCATTGCATTTATTCATTTAGTGGACGCTTTTATCCAAAGAGACTTCCGAGACAGGCAGAAAACAGACCAAGCATATAGTCATTAAGGAGCTGTCTGTTGCATAACCTCTGAATGTTCTTCAGAGCTTCAACCTTAACCCGGTGTAGTGATCAAGTGATACTGGTGTGGCTGACAGTGCCACTGTCAGAAATGTCATTAAACATATGCACCAATAACCATATGTACTGATCCTCACACATAGTAAGCTTACAGGGTTTTTTTTTTTTTTGTCAATTTAGCTGACACTCTAATCTAGAACAATTTACATTTAGTGTACTGACTATGCTTTAGATTTCACACTTCTGAAGATACCTCAAGACTAAGCACTATGCTAAGAATCTGGTGGCCAATATACTTTCCTGTTTTTAGAGATTGAACTGTCCAGTCACTAAACCAGTTCCCTTAGCAGTATGGCTTTGACTGGGCTCTGAAGAACTAAACAGAAGTGGTCTCAGAGTTTGTAGGGGTCATGAATTTATGTAACTGTGTGCTTTGCATATATGAGTAACACTTAAGAGCACTTCTGGACTTGAGATATCTGTGTTAAGACCAGCTTCAGATCATTCTCAACCAACACTGGTGCAGGTCCAACATCATCATCAACATCATTACAATGGTAGATCCTCCATTATCAAAATCATCAGTTTGGATTACTACTTATTTAATAAGTTCAAGGACCTTTGACCTTAGATGAGGACATAAAATGTGACTCTTTATCTTACAGCGTCAATTTACAGGGATTGGACATAAGATGACCCTGCTCATGCCTGATGGAAGAGCACAGGGACAGCCATTATGGAGCGTCCAGCACGCTAAGGTGCCAGTTGCCTCATTATTACAGTGATTGCTTGTCACCGGGCAGCCATTTCGGAGCTGAGTAATGGAATGGCGGATCAGGGGCATTAATCTGGACTTGTTTAGTGGAGAGGAGAATGTGTGGGAGGGGACCTTTTCCCCAAATAAATCTGTCTGCCAATGGACCACTCACTCTACTGAATCTGCCACCCTGTCTCTCTCCAGCATATTTCCTATAAGTGTGTGCAAAGTGCTTTGATTTTCTCATCATCCCTCCTTCCTTCCCTCCTTCCTTCCTTCCTTTCATTTATTCTGTTCAATCTCACTGGATAAATAACTGCGTTTGAACGTCGTGTTACTTGATACATCATCATTCTCTGTCAGCCAGAGTCAACCAATTTATCTATAATTTCAACACATCTAGGACTGAAACAGTCTACTCTTCATTCTTGTATTGATTTAGCACTGCAGTTTCTTCACAACAAAGACAGGGTATGAATTTTTTTTTTAAGTTACAAGAGTGAACAGATGTAGCCTTACATCTTTTTTTTTTTTTTTTTTTTAACAAATTTTATTGACATGTATTTCACTTACCCAATCATGTATCCATATATTCTTTGGCTTTTTTTTTGCTTTTTTTTTTTTTTTGTAAATTGGCTGCTCCGCAGTTACATCAATGAGGTTTTTGGCCATTTGGTTATCCATTCATTTTTGATGGACTTCCCGGAAGATGGGAGTGAGAGACGTCATACCAAGCTGTTGGAGCAGAGTCAGTGATTTAGAGTGGTTCATGCCAGTCTCATAGATGTGGGGCAGATTATGAGAGCTGTTACATGATGCAGGATTGAGCTTTTGGGGCCATTTAAGGGCTGTTTCTTCTCTGATTCAGTCACATTCTTGCTTGGCTAATGTAGGCTTGTTCTTGCAGGCGTTTAGTCGTGAAGCCTTTTCTAATTTTCTGTAATAAACCTCCAGCGTTAGTGACGACGAAACATTTACAGAACTATAACACCACCGGCACTAACGCAGCTCATTGTAAAAATAAATAAATAAATAAATAAATAAATAAAAATCTCCGTTTTTCATCTCTTTTAAAACATTTTAAAACATTTGAACATTTACGTTTTCGAGCATAGGTTTTTTCTTCCTTCCTTCTTACCCTGGAGCTGAAAAAATTATTTTCTGTGAATCAAGCAATATGAAATGACTTTCATATTTTCATTTCAAAAAGAGAATACCAGCCCCATTAATTGAAGGTGCATAAGGATTCACCCAAACCATTCAAATCCTGGGGTTGTGTGTGGCTGCACATTGTGTTCAAATGAGAATTACCCACTCCTGTGTCAGCGTGTAATATGAATAAAATGTATTTAATACTGTGGACCGTGTGGTGCCGGTGTTGAGAACCATGGGCGTAAAGGAATACGCCCGCGGCTGCCGAATCTGAAGAGATTTTGTGAGGCTGTTGTGGATGAGATGAAACTGAATCCGTGTTTGTGTGTGTACCTGTGAGTGAGCTGGTGAGTCTGGTGTACCAGGGGCCAGGCCCAGCCCAGTGCAGTGCTGAGAGTGACGTCAGCACCGGAGTCTCCTGGGACAGCGGTGAGTCAGAGGCAAGGCTGCGGCCTCGCTGTGGCTACAGCACATCACTGTCAGTCTGGCCCACACCCTCTAACATTCCTCTGCACTCTTTCTCTTTCCTGTTATCCTCCTGTTCTACCCTCTCTCTCTCTCTCTCTCTCTCTCTCTCCCCCTCTCCATCATGCATTCTCTCTCCATCATGCATTCATTTGTACTTCAGCCATAGCTTTTCTTAGACAAGGATAAACATCTATCCCCCTCCCAACATGCTTTCTCTCTCACACACTAACTCCATACACTCCTCACACACACACACACACACACACACACACACACACACACACATTCTCTTCCCAGCTCCGGTCTCTGCTGTTCTTCAAAGTGCTTGAACATTTATGACAGTATATTGAACAGATGAAAAAGTCAAACTGGAAAATGCATACCTGGCCATGTTGTACTGTGGAGAGTAAGAATAAGACATAAAGTTTAGACAGATCTGAGCTGGTCTGTCTCTGGTGATCAGAAGGGCGGAAATAGTACATATATGCAGTGGTATTGTTGTTGCATTGACAGAAATATGATATATTCTGTTTTTAAAAGACATTCTAATGAGTGTTCAGCTGAACAGATGTTATGTTTGTATGACATACACACACACAGTATATATGTGACTCTTATGATGTTTAAAATGTTCTTCTGTTGTTACGATCTCAATATGTTGCATTTATTTAAGTATTGAGAAAAGTTGTCTACTTTAGACACTTGAACAGTGTGTTTATCCAAGAAATAGTTTGAAGTAAGGGAATTGGGGAGGAAGAGAAGTAAACTCACAGTCTTGCCAAGCAACCATTAGGGTTGCCATCTGTCCGAGCTCAACTAGATTTGGTTCTCTCTCTCTCTCTCTCTCTCTCTCTCTCTCTCTCTCTCTCTTTCTCTCAAACAGCTCTCATGAGAAATCTGTATTCATATTTCAGACATTATAACAGAAGTAGACAAAATGAGGAATCCATATTAATGACTATGTTAGCAGTCAAAATCTGACTTCTGTTTTGTCCTATGGAACACCCTGATGTATATAAGTACACCTCAGTATATCACAAGGAATAGACATGTATAGCAAGTATTTGTATTGAGGTTGAGGCAATTACACAGATGCTAAATGCCTTATAATTGTTTCCCTTTGATCCATCTCTGAATGAAGTGTAAACATAGTTAGCTGTATTTGCTGTCTCATGAATACCAGATTGTCATACAAGGGGTTGTAATCCAAAAGATTTCAATATTTTCTGCTGATTACTGAAATGTAATCACAGTTTTTCTACTTAGAGGTGAGGTAGGATGAGTGTTTGAGAAAGTAATTTCTCTTGATTAGAATTTTGTCCAGGTATGTGCAGATAAATAGTTAATTTCTTTAATTGTGGGCATAGACAAATTAGTCAAACAAACAAACAAACCATGAATATTTATAACATCCCCTTGCTTTCAGAGCGGTTTCAATCTTTATTTGAATACTATTGTTTTTAAACTAGTTGAGTGGAATATTAGTCCATTTTTTTTAAGAAAAGAAAGCCTTGACTTCTTTGAGAGATGAACATGGTGGAACTGTGCTCCATATTCTATTATATCTTTACTGCATTTTTTTTTTATGCTGCTCAACAGTATCTATTGTGAAGTTATGTTCTTGCAAAATGTGAATATCCTAGTTACTTGAAGGGGTTCTGTATTCAGATCCAGTTCCTCTCGGGAGGTGGGTACTGATAGCATAATAGATCCACCGCAATGTTCAACAGTTCGGAACAGACAGTCGTGGGTTGAAGAGTTGATTTGTTCTCTGAAAACACGGACTCATCTAGATGTGGAGAAAAGTGTAGGAGATGCCTGATAATATGCCTGATATGATTTACCTCCGCTGGTCAGAACTCCAGGTTTTCTGCTCATCATGCTAACTTTTGCATTGTTGCAACTCGGCCTTGGTTTCTAAATGATTGTCCTCACCATAAAGGCCAGATTGTCCACACCATAAAGGCCAGCCTTGTAAGGCTCATGATATACAAGGTCAGAGTAAATTTTCAATGTTTTTTTTTACATATATAAATTGTGATGAGCTTTTGACTTCTTGTCCTCCTCCCTGGTGTAATTTTTTCTTGATTGCTTCCATGACTGTTGAGTCAATTGCTCTTTAATGTTGTTGTTTTTTTGTTTTTTTTGGTTTTTTTTGCCAATTTGGGTACCAGAGGATATCTTTCAAAATCTTTTATATGTCTTATGTTTAAAAGTCCACCTTCTGGAGTCTGGATTTTAAGAGCGATTGGTATAAAATCAGTGTGTACTTGGTAGTTAAATTAACATGTAACACATTAATCTCTAACGGCAATTAAATTACATGGAAATATGAACCATTTACATTAGTTTCCATTAACTGTTTCCAATGTTTTGTATACCCTAAATAGGCAACACAACTCTGTAATAGTTACAACTCCATGTCTGTATATCATGCTAAATTTCATTATATATTGAACTGAAAATTCACATGGCTGCATAATTGACCAACATCAGCAGCGCATCTGTAGCGTATTCAAAAAGTTTTAGATTTTAAAACATCAGTGAGCAAGCATTTTGAGGTCACTTTATTTTGGTATGGCAGAGCTGTTTTATTGATCAGGGCTTCCTTTCCCTTCCCCATCAGTCCCACATTGAGTAGAAGAGCCCTTGGTGACAGATAGAGGTCCTGCATCTGTTTCTAAAACCCACATCACTGTCAATCCCATCTGCTCCATTAGCACTAAAATGCATGGCATGGCTCTGCCGTTTCCCTCTCAAAGGAAGTGTTGTGAGAAAAACAAAAAAACAAAAAAAACAACCTGTGCCATTTCTTGGCTACCATAAGTGGCAGTTCTGTGAAGAAGGACTCTAAAAAGTCCTGAATATTCTGTCAGCAGGCACTGACATATCTAAGGTGGCAATGTTTGGGTGAGAGGGCCTTGGCCTTTCAAATAAATGTGTACTAGTGTTTTATTATGATGATAAAGGAAATTTATTATGATGTCTGTCTATCTATCTATCTATCTATCTATCTATCTATCTATCTATCTATCTATCTATCTATCTATCTGTCTGTCTGTCTGTCTATCTATCTATCTATCTATCTATCTATCTATCTATCTATCTATCTATCTATCTATCTATCTATCTATCTATCTATCTGTTGGTTTGTCAGCCTGGCTGTCAATCTATCTATCTGGTTTTGTATGGTATAATGGTCAATGAATGGTGTATAAGCGTACATATACAATAAGCTGTTATACTTAAGCTCTCCACTCTGTACTGCCTTCATCTGGAGAGAGAGAGAGAGAGAGAGAGAGAGAGAGAGGCTATTACTGATAACAGCTTCTGTCACAGACATCTCTTCCCAGCCCCTCCACCACCACCACTGCAGACAATTTCCAGATAAAGGTGCAGCAACATTGGACAAATTGCCCTGTAGCTCAACGGTGCTGTCAGCACAGTGAACAAGAGTCTGGCCCTGACCACAGAGGCTATTACTCACAAATAGGGATCTCAATAAAGCCGGCTTCGCCAATGAATGGCTCATTCAACCTTTTCCGCTAAACAGGAGGAGTTGAGGAGAGAGATAAAAGGGGTGAAATGAAACACAAACGAAACAAATATAAGTAAGAGTCTAGGCATTCCTAATTTGTGAGTCTCCTTGTGTGTGGGAAGGCTTTATGTGAAGAGAGGAGGAGTGTTTTTACAACTAATAAAGAAAACGGCATAAGGGCAGGATATGTTACCGCTAGAAAGTAATTTGGTAGAACTGTATTTTTTTGAAAGACTGAGAGAGAGAGAGAGAGAGAGAGAAAGAAAGAAAGAGAGAGAAAGAGACAGAGAGACAGAGAATAATTGCATCTTAAATATAATGTCAAAGATTGTTTAAAAGTTTGGATGTGTGGTTGTTTGGGAGAATGAGTCATACATCATTAGCAATCAGATTTTAATTCTTGACTGACCACCTGTTGTTTCACAGCTGGAGGTGTCATCCACTCACGCAGAAAGGCAAATTATATTCAAAGTGCTCTTGAGTCTGTGAATTCGTTTTGTCCTGTTAAACTCTCAAAGGTCTAAAAAAGCTACTCAGCTACTTGAAGGTGGTTGACGTAACACGCTTTTTGACATGTTTGGGGTCACACAAAGATAATAAGTAGTAAGTTGTCTAAAATGCAGGTTTATATTGTTAGCCTGAGTACATTGCTAAAGTATACTGGAATTCCAGTCAGTGCTCAAAGATTTCTTTCAGGTATCTTGAACTGGACATCAAATTGCTCATATGGTGTGACTCTATGGGACATGTTGTCCTCCGTTCACAATGAAATAAAATCAAGAATAATGGAAATATTTCCAAATTTTAAAGTTTAGAATAGAGAAATATTGTTTTAAGAACCACAAAAAATTCTGAAGTTCATGCATAATATGAGGCTTATTAGTTCAAGTTAAATAAAATGGGGATTTTATAAAAAAAAGAAAAAAAAAAGAAAAAGAATAATAATAATAATACTATGGAGATTAGTTCCAGCTAACTAAATTCTGTTTGAGAAACGGGTGTCATATGGTTTGATACCATATTCTAAGTTTTTAACAAGAAATTATTTGGACACCATTGTTTATGAAGGACCCTTGCTCAACCAGAAAGAGCAAATAACATCCCTGAAGTACATCAGCAGGTCAAGAGGTGAGTTTTATCTTGTAACTATTTCATTACATGCCACTTTTTGAGAGCTCCAAGTTGATGGTTTATTATTTGTGCCTTGTGTTGTGCAGTCAATATACAGAAATTTAATTTTTTTTCTCATTTATACAGCAAAAACATTGTTACCATGTTGCGGTGAGCATCAGGATGCTGGCTACTTTCATTCAGGCCACAGATTGACCTAACTACATGAAACATAGTATTGTGTGACAATATGTTGCATGTCACACTGTAAAAAAAACAGCAGTCACATCATAGTATAGACTATATTTCAGATAAATAACTAGAAAATAGTAGATGCAGTTGTCTACTAACATCTTATTCAATTATTCACACAATTATTCATTTTTAATTAAAACTTCAACAACAAACACTGTTTTTTGTACATTATAAAGCATTTCCCCTTAGAGAATTCCACAGCATACAGCATACAGTGCATACCAAATATCTCTTAACCAGTCTAACAGCTTTTATTTTATTTTTTGTCACTGAGAGGCAGATGCTACAGAGAAGTGCAGAATGAACAGGAAAATACAGGGACAGAATTAATGTTGATCCTATAGGTAGACAGGAAGTCCTTTGAGAAAGAGGGAGAAAGTAACTTGATCAGAACTGTTAATACAGGGCAGGAAATATGCAGTTGACTTGAATATCAATATTTAACATATATATCAAGGGTCAGTTACAATACATACATGTACGTTTTTGTTTTATTCACTGAGCATTGCAACTGTTTATGCTTTGCTAATGCTTTGTATATTGAGCGTCGAAATGGATACAACAGTTTAGACACGTTACCTATGTTCATGGTTTGTTCCCTTAGAACTGAGACAGTTTAGCAGTACTCACTCACACACACACACACACACACACACACACACTAATTAACACTTTAAATAATTAAGTTTCATTATTTTTTAAATGTTTATCCACAATGTTTTTTCAAGATGTATTTATGTGTACTTAATTTTTTTTTTTTTTTTTACTATTGTGACAGCCTGCACCTCCATTTTGTTTTGTTCCGTCTTTGTGCTCCTGTTCTGTCTGTCTCCGCCCCTCACCTGTTTCTGTTTGTCTAAATATTAACCTTGTTAATTTCAACCAATCCTGTTTTGCCCTGTTTAGTTTCCCTCTGTATTTAAGTCCTAGTGTTTGCCTTGTCCTTTGTCTATCGTTGTTTGTGTATTTAGCACACTGTTATGCTGCACCTTTTTGTTATTGGTTTTTGTTCCAGTTTGTACTTGTATTTTGATCTTCATTTTAAGTAAAGCCCTCCGTTTTGTCACCTTCATCATCGTGTCTTTGCACTTGGGTCCTGCACCACACCACCAGCGTGACAACTCTATATTTAAATATTTGCTATTTTCAGAAGCATAATTGTTTATTATCAATGTCTTTTTGTCATTTTTGTTTCTTGGATGTTTTATTTCTATTTTAAAAGCTATGAGCTTATTTAAATTTTTCGAAATCATTTTTACAATCCATTTTATCATTCTGATATCATTATCCTATGGTGTGATGCAAAATCATTTGGTGTGACATTAAAAATAATGATCAAAATATGGTTTTAATGGTGAAAAATGATGAAAATCTTAATGGGATACATTGGAAGTGATGTCACTACCAGTCAATAGAATTTTCTGTTATTTATAGGTTGATCTGTCAAAATTAACCTAAAATATTTTGAGAGAAAGGGATGTTGTTGGTATCCTGTGTTGTTATAAAAAATCTGCACATGCACAATTAAATATGCTTAATCAAATGCTTTCAGCAGACCAGTGATTGGCCGTTGATATGTCATGCGTGTTTTTCTTTTTTAGAAAAATATGTCCTCTTTATGGAACATGTCACACCATCTGAGAATGTTAGGATTTGGTCTAGAAAAAACATGAGAAAATTAGGTTAAAGTACATACAATCAAATTATCATATACTTTTCTGACTAGCCGAGAGTATGCGCACTACAACCATATAATTTTCCTGTCTTGGAGTCAATATTTTTTCCTAAATTTTTACACTTAATGTCAACTACCCTTGACAAGATGCAATTCTCGTCCAAACTGAGCTCTCCACTATGACACCAGCAGTTGAATTTATTTTCGTACCATAGTCTTTCAATATTGCATAGGTGCACACACACACACACACACACACAAACACGCACACAAACCCTCCAGTCTCTTACTATGTATTACTCTACATAATGACAGCAGCTGCTGATAAATGCCCTGCTCATTTTGTGCATTAGAAGTTATACTGAACTGATACTCCTTCCCTTTAGGGAAGTCTCTCTTCCTCACTTTCTGCCTGCCAGCCTGCCTGCCTGCCAGCCTGCCTGTCTGTCTCTCTCTCTGTCTCTCTCTATGTCTGTCTCTCTCTTTCTCGCCCTCTCTTTCTCTGTCTGTCTCTCTCTGTCTGTCTCCATAAAAGCTTCACTGATAGCCTCAGCCGAGTGGCTTCTAAGATGACTGATTTCTCTGGCCACTTCTCTCAGTCTCAGTTTATCAGATAAAACCATCCTCCTCTCATACCAGAACCCTTATCAGATCACTTCAAGTCTCTCTCTTTGCCTCTCTCTCCTTCTATGTCTCTTTCCATCTCTCTCTTTCTCTTTTTTTCTTGCAAGAGGTACACAGGAATCTAAATACAGCTTATAATAGGTGTTAACTCAAAATGCAGATGTTACTAAATTATAACACATACCCTGCAGGTCTGTCTGAGAATTCCTAGCACAGATGGAAAGGGAACGCAACACTCTATCCATTGTTCATGGCACTACCCTAAAAGCACCCAGCATGCCTGCCTATCTTCCACCGCCCCCTTCCAATGACATTACAAGCTAATTGCATCTTTGTGGAAATGTATAGGGGAAATGAAGTCCTAGATGAGAAACCATTTCCCCTCGCATGTCCCTAAAAATAAAGGATAAAATATCTGAAAGCCCTTTTCTCAGCCTAAATGACCACTGCAGAGACCTGACTGAGTGGCCCCAGGGCAGTGGCTATGAGCCACCCAAACGAACACTCAGACGTAAGCACTGCGTCATCACCATTTTGCGCCTCTCTCGTTTTCTCATGTGGGCCAACAGAATTAAGTGGACCTGTCTCTCCTTTCCGCCCGAACACTATGTGAATGAGGCTATTTAGCCAACAATTAAGCACTTGTTTGACCAGATAGCGACTTGGCACTGACCGTCAGCTCATTAGCCTAGTGTTTGATTGGTATGTTGGGGGGAGAGGGGGGGGGGTATTCTTGAGGCTTATGAGTCACCATCATTAACATTAGCATTTTAGACTCTCTTCAAAGAAAGGACACAGAACCTTCCACTTATCAACCCCCTCCTCTGCCCCCCCCCCCACCCCCTTTTCTTCCCTGTCCCCCAGACAATAATGTCCTCCCAGTGCGCAATTGATTATCAATAATGAATGTAGAATCGGCCAAGAGCAGGACTAACGGCAGAGCTCAGGATTAGTCACCATTTGGCTTCCGCTCTCCAGTCGTTTCTTGCTTCAGGCAGACGGGCTTGGGAACATCTCACTCTCGCGAGTTCCATGTCCTCATCCATTCGAACGAATGTCTCGTCTTGTCATTAAATCACTGTCCTCCACAAAAGATGAAAGGAAACCGAAGAGGCCCAATTAGCATTGATATGTCTTATCTCTTATGGAGAGCCACAGATTTCTCAGCTAAAAGACCAGGCTTTGTGATGGAAGAAACAAAATTCAAACCTTAGAAAGCAGTTCCCTCCTTCATTAGACCGTGGTTATGTATGAAAATGAAAAACTGGAGTACAATTGACAGTAGATGAGGTAACAATATAATCACCTTCCTCTGTTCAATACAGAACTGTTATACCCTCTCAGTATAATGTTGATAGTTTAAAAGTGTGTGAGGCCTGTGACATGACTCATTCATAAGAAATAAGTTGATCAAAGACAAGTTCAGGTTAAGATTCAGTTCAGTTGCAATTCACCACAAACAAGGTTGCAAAAAATGTCATGACTGTTTAAGCTTTGGGTTGGCCCTAATATTTGTGACTTTTCATACAATCCTGTTTGAACAATTTCATATGAATTTGATAGTTTTCAAGACTTTGTATGATTTCACATAAATATTCATTACACTCTACTGCCCAACAAGGGCACTATTTCATCCCGGGAACTGTACAACCCAGACAAGGGTTTGAAAACCATTAACGTAGGTGAATTCACACCGGGTGCAGATGACACTTTGAGAGGAGAAGTTTCGGTTTAGTCATTTTGAGTAGACCTTAGAGGCTGAGCAGACAGAGAGTTGTGTGTGAATGCATGAAATAACCATGGCAGAGATATGGGTAAATTTGTTTTGGTATTGTTTTTTTTTTTTTTTTAAAATTCCCTGGTGAATTATGTATGATTAAAGGGGAGACTAAGCCCTGCTGCTGTTAAAGTCAGACGGCGTGTTCATAGTAATGAGGTGGCGTGTGAAAATACTGCCCGCCTGAAGAGCATTTAACAACAACCATATGAATACCGTTCTTTTAGCACAGTTACAAAATTTGCTCTCTGTTTAGGCGCAGACATAACCTCAGAGGCTTTTGTCCTCAGCAACAGAACTATAAAGGTTATACATATTTCAGGAATTGAAGGAAGAACATCTATATCTTTAAGAAGTTAGAGCTGTTCATTGATTGGCAACAAATTCACAAATAAACTAAAGTCATATTAAAATTAAATACGAAAAAACTTATTTCCCAGCATTTTTATGTAGTTTCACAGAAACAAAAATGTCACACGTTAAATATTTGATTATGCAACTACAGGTGTTTCCTTGGCATTTGTGGCATCTTATACATAACCTCCAGATTCTGAAGAGGAGTTATTTGCCTTGTTTGAGTAACGTCGTTGCTTCGCCCTCCCAGGAGGTCAAGTCATTTTATCGGTCGTGACACAGCTTTTGCGTGAGAGTGTTAAAAATGGTATGTTGTCTGCGTTGGCACTGAAGGCTGTGGAAGAATCCTTGAGAAGTTCAACCCTTTTGTGGCCTTTGTGAATAGAGAAAGTTAAGTCATGGATGATGCAAGCTGTTAAATCAGGACTTGGGAGAACAAAAGGACCCTTTCAATGTACAGGCGAAGTTAGAAAGGTCTAGAATTTCACTGTTAAAGAGAAACAGACTTTAAGTGACCTCCCCTCAGGTGTAATGGACATTCATTTCAGTACTGTTATGTTTCAGATGAAAGACAGCATATCATTTTCCTGGATTAGCATTTTTCTTTTTTACTAGCAAATATAACAATAAAGCACTGTGAATTTTCAAAACATTGTGCATACAAATGGTTCAAATTTATAACGTCTTCTAGTAATCAGTTAATATATGAATATTAATGTGGTCCGTTGCAAAGAGTGATTTAAAAAGTTTGAAATGAAAATGTAAGAGAAACCCTGAGTGTTTCCAATGCTAACTGCTCAACAAAGACAGAGGAATGGAAGTTTGGCAATGAACCTCTCTCTCTCTCTCTCTCCCTTTACCTGCAGCTTTTGCAAGGAGAGCTGACTGAGCAACATCACGGCCTAATGTTTCACCCAATCAATAATTCACACACACCCTATTGGCCGTATGTCACTGGTAGAGACCGCTGACAGATTTGCTATTCATCACCTTTTCAACACGTCTCCTGAAGAAACCAGGCTCTTTTTTCATCTCTCCCATCCTTCCCTCCTTCTCTCCCCCCCTTCCCTCTCTCATTCCACCGAAGCTGTTGTCTGTGACTAGCCCCAGAAGCACCGACGGTTTGTGCATCGTCAGAGAGACAGAGGCTTTCTCATGCACACTGATCATTGTACGAGGAAGCGTTATAAGGGCCATCTGCAACTTCCTTTGATAAATACTGAAACTGTTAGAAATGAGACATTTTAAGGACAAACACAAACACACTACACACAAAACACACACACACAAACACACACGCGCATGCGCACACACACGCATACACACGCAAAGCTTGTGAGCAAACAGAAAAGGTAGCAGGAACAAAGTGAGAAAGATGCCAAAGGAAAAAGTATCTGATGCTTTTTTTTTTTCCAGCTTTAAAAACAGCATTTGCGTCTGCACAGCACGGAGTTGAGATCGAGCCTACGCAATAAGCAAGCTTTCTATTTTCATGCAGATAAATATAAATTTGATGGCAGCTTGGGTCCCTGAATAGTTGAGAGTGTGTTTCTCAGGCTGGGGGGTGGAGGGTGGGGGAGAGGGGGGGTAGCTGCTGTCTGTTTTTATTTTGCTCTCCGAATAACTGGGCTCTGAGGAACATTAACACTATAGTAAGACTATAGTCTTGTCTCCAGTGGTACTCTGAATGGTGTCTGTACAGTGAATTAATACTACATTTCCATTATATGCTTTCAACTTTTGCCCTCACTCTAACTTAACCCTATCCCTGCCACAAACACAGTTTTATGAATTCTCAATCTGAATAATTAAATCAATCATAACAGAGTGCTAACATCAGTAATATTTCAGAATTTATTACTGCTGAACAATGATTATAGCAAAAATGATTATATACTTTGAATATTGCTAGCTTATGAATATTTGTCTTTGTCTCGGTTAATATATTTTAGTGGTAATTTCTTGAAAATTAATTGAATGCAAAGGCTGGAGTTCATTTCTCTTTCACCGGTTCGTTGATGAAGCAAATTAACGTCCTATTTGGTTTGAATGAGACAATCAAGAGGAGTGTGTATGCAGGAGAGAGAGAGAGGCAGCCAGACTGCAGCAGAATCACTCCATCCCTTCCGCTTTATTTGGACTTCTCTCAGACTTGTGAATGGATCTTCTCCCTCCCAACTCTCCCAGGTGCTGCGCTGCTATTGGCTAGCGTATCACTGCAAGCCAACTGCGGCATCAGCACAGTGAGTTCCATTAATGTTCTCTCTCTCTCTTTCTCTCTCTCTCTCTCTCTCTCTCTCTTCCTCTGTCTGTCTGTATCTCTCTATCTCCATGCCCGTGCCAGGTGGGTGTATGTGTGTATGTGTGAGGATGGTGTGAGGGAAGGAGGGGTGTGTGAGAAAGAGGAGGAGGAGGAGCAGGGAAGTGAAGGAAGAGCCAGCCCGGAGAAAGAGGTCTGCACCACATACAACATTCAAACGGATGCCTGACGTCAGCACATCAATAATTAAAGGGTTTTATTCATAGCTGGGGAGAAAAAAAAAATCAATTGACAAATCACATATTCACTTTGAGTTACTTCAAACAGCGAGACAATTAAAATGCAGGAGACGGTGGGTACGAGGGTGTTCGTGTTTGTGTGTGTGTGTATGTACGTGTGTGTGTGTGTGTGTGTGTGTGGGAGGCTGACGCTACATGTTACACATACCCCCTATTCTATATATAGTCTCTCTGTAATTGCGCATACATCGGAATGCAGCCCTCAATACACACCAATGACCGAGCAGCAAATAGCTGACATAAAACATACAGAGAGTGAGTCATCGAACCCTTTTCTTTTTTAATCCAAACTGTTCTGTCCTGAATTGTTTCTCAGTTGTCATTGGATCCCTCTGTCTATCATGCTCCTGAATGAATTGTGAATCAGATGGTAACAGCAGTCTCTCAGGTGCTGAGAGAGAGACGGACGGATGGGGAGGGAACGGGCAGGATAGAACGGTCCAGCTGACGGATGTGTGTTCAGCGCTGAAAGATACCATAGATTCACACCATAATCCCCCTCAATGTCAAAGTCTGCTGCGCTACAGCGTTAGTATGGACAACCTACACCAGCAGAGGATTTTAGGATTTGTGCTTTTACACAATGGTGCTGTGTAGTGATTCATAAAATCTTAACAACGAGACAGAGAGAGAGAGAGAGAGAGAGAAAGAGAGAGCGAGAGAGCGAGAGAGAGAGAGATGCCCAGCAACACAACACAGCACATCAGCACATGAAATTTTAGACAACAATGTAGACCTTTTTTTCTAGCCCGAGCACCCTCTGAAGTTGCTGTGATGGTTCTTCCAGAACTTTACCTGCACCAAAAAAGAACCGTACTTAATTCCAAAAATGAAAATAGCCCCCTGCATATGGCCATATGGCCATAAATGCATTCATTGTCACAACAACGATGTGTCACTTCCAGAATTTCCCAGAATTACAGAATTTCTGACAGTAAAAAAAAGTAAAAATAAAAAGTTCCTCATCACGAATTAGATAATTCAGCATCTGACAAATGACTCTTTGGCCAGACTGACTTTACAATATGTAGGGAGTTGCCAGTGCTAATCTGTGCATCATAGAGCTGCATTTCAGCTCTAGTTCAGTGAAGTTACCCTTTATTGATCCCCATAGGGAAATTCTTCTGTGTTTAAGCCATTGTTAGTGCTTAGGAGCAATGGGCAGCTGCTGCATAGTGCCAAGGGACCAACTCCGGTGTCTTGGTCAGGGTCAACAGTTGGAGCATCTGGTGCCTAACAACCGTGTCTTTGGCTATGGGAGGAAACCAGTGGACCCTCACGCAAACCTCACACAGATAGGGGCCAATATACCCTTGCACAAACTCCATACAGAGAGGAACCAGTGGGCCCTCATGCAAACTCCACACAGACTGGAACCATGACCATGACTTGAACCTAGAACTGCTTTTTTTGTGAGGTGAAAGTGCTAAACACTACACAACTGTAAAACCGTAGTCTGTCTCTTACATTTTCTGTCTGAACTTACACAGCCGATTCTAGAGGGATATTCTAAAAATATATGGAATTGATCAAATATCTTGGTTTTACCTCACACAAAATGCCCTAAAATTGCAGAGTGAAGAGTGAATGTAGTGAGGTTACAACTATATGGCTACAATGTGATGGCAAAACTCCAAAAATGGTTTTGCATTTTTATTTTGAACTTTGAACAATTCTTACAAAATGTAACTCAGAGACTGGCCAGTCAGGGTGCCTTGATGCAATTGCGGTTTGTGCCAGTTAACTCATATTTCTGGGCCACAGTTTTTACATTGTTACTTATTAGGGCCATATATTATGACCAACCAATCTATATTAAAATAAATGACAGCCGTATAAAACACAGATTTAAAGCTTTCAAGATTTGATTGTGTATAAAATTTTCCGCATTTATATCCAATGCTGAATCCATTTGAGGGTCTGTGAGTTTTTATAGAATAACGGAAAAAAGAGAACATTAAATCCAAATCCAAAGCCCCTCATGTCAAGGACTGTGCGTTAAAGAATTTGACCGTTTTCCAATGTTTTGTATACCTTACATAATAAACAGAAAAGGTCAGGTCACAGTAGAAGAAAAACACTTTTTTTTTTGGTGTGACTGGTCTGACGAAGTTTAGATTTATGTAATGGTAAGGCGAAGCAGAGACAGGGTGACAGCCGGCCGTTATGAAAACATACACTGAAATGAATGAGAGTCGGATATTAATCATTTGCCATTCTCAGGTTCAAGGAGCATATAACTCATTCCACTGCACAAACAAATGCACAAACGATAAAGTAACTGAATCAATTAGGCTAAGAGCTAATGTGCGTGGACCACTCTTAAACAAACACGGGGAGATGGGCAAGCGTCAGCAAAGAAACCTCTGATTTGTGGAAATAATACCCAAATCAACATCAGTCACATTAACCAGAAACAGGATGCCTCACACTGGGATGTCACGGGCCGATACATTCGACACCGCTGAATGTTTTTGGATGAGTTATTAGTCTAGTTTGAAACAACGTGTAAGTTGTTTTTAGAATTAGATTGAATCAGATTAGATTTCTGAATTTTATTTCTCGCTCTGCCACTAAAATTACACAACATGCCTCATATATCTGGATTTTATACGCATCGCCAGTTCTGAACGTAATTTAAAAATGAACCCTCTCCTTATTTACTGGACAGTCTGGGTATGAATATGACGTAGTGAACCTAACTATAAATATCGTTTACTGTTATGGAAAACCTACACAGTAACTAGCTACTATGAGAAAAAGGATCACTTATAACACCAACCATCAGTCTGTGCGACTGAATCCTCTGTCTCACCACAAATGATCATAAGGTTATATAGTTTTGCCTGTCAGTTAGCTGACCTCTGTCTCCTGTTTGAAAATTGAGAGCAGATGCAGGGGTTGAGCTGTCCGCTTGGGATCATCTACTAAAGAAATATATAGATTATGACTAAGTGGACTCCAGCCAGCTGTGTGGCATATTTATCATCTAGTTTATCCAAGTTAAATTTAGATGATAGGCCAGATAAGAAATTGACTATTGCCACACCACCCAGAAGCTTTTAACAATGTAACCACAGCTAAAAGCTATCAATTAGCCAAAAATAAAAAAAGAACAACCAACTGTTAGAGGTTAAAATTAAGCTACATAACTATGATTAAAAAAACAAAACAAAAAAAAAACGCAAAAAAAGAGTAACCAGTAGTTATTAATAGGAAACCTAGCACGAATCAATTTTTGTTTTATTCCATTCACTAAAGTTAGAGTAGCTTTTTCACAAACTGTAGGAAGAATGTTACATTTCACATGACATGTTTTGTGACTAATTTGCTGTCTTACTGCCAACC
>NC_044496.1:8273771-8311271 GCF_902362185.1 Chanos chanos | reverse complement strand
TTAGTGCTCTCAGATCTGGATCCACTGAGAGCTCAGATGGAAGCTTTCTCTGGCCAGACCTCTGCTCCCGTCCAACACTTCAACACTGGCCCTGCAAGTGGCTTCTAGCCTCCTAATCCTCCAATGTAATTACTGCTGCACCCAAACTCTATTCACGCACACACACACACACACACACACACACACACACACACACACACACACACAATCTTCAACTGGCAAAATTAGATTAGAGAGCTTCTCAGCATCATCAAATGACTCCTTATCCAACTAAGACAGATTAACAATGCAGGGACACACTGATGTAAGCACACACATACATGCACACACATGCATACAAACAAAAACACACACTGTCACAAACATTCAGTCTGGATGCCCAAATGATGGATATGTTCATTGTCAGTGGTTAAAAAAGGACAGGTAATAAGAGTCCTATTATCAGTTACCTATTAGAGTACCTATGATCAATTAAGCAAACACAAGTGAAGACTGGACCATAGTACTACAGTGTGTGTGTGTGTGTACGCACACGCGCGTGTGTGTAGGGCTATTAAAATCTAATCATTCCCACGAATGACAGCACCATGCAATTTTTTTTAATGAATAACATTGCAAATATGGGCTCCCACAGTGTGTGTGTGCATCTGTGTTTGTGGGGGAATCGATCAGTGCATGAGCACATCCATTTCCCTTCATGTGTATGAGTGTGTGTCTGTCCGTCTCTCTGTCTGTCTGTGTTGTTTCTCTGTAAGCCTCCATTTGGGTACGTGTCTGTGTGAGCATGCCGTGTTTGTACTCTGATTCTGACATGAAAAGGCACTTCCTTGCCCAAATATTACTTTCTATAAATAACATGATGACGTCAAACAACATTTATTTCAGTTGGCCAGTTTGCATCTCCCCTCCCTTCCCTTAGAACACACAGAAATAGTGCAACTTTTTTTTTTCCTTTATTTTTTTTATTTTGAGGGGAGGGAGGGTTTTGCCTGCTAAAGATATGAATATCTGTGCTCTTCACATGATTAGATAATCGATGAGTCATACTCTGGCTCTGAGGTGTTAGCAATGTACATGTTACTACTTTTTAGATTTAATTCTCACACATGAAAGGAAAAAACGAGCGATGAAAAGTGAAGAAAAAAAAAAGTCAATTTAAGTGGACGTGTAAGGTGAAAAAATCAATCGAACCACATCGTTATTACAGAGAGGCTTCTAAAAGTCACGTATCCAGACTGATAGCCAGAAACGACGCTCTGGTCTCACCCTGAGGCGTTTCTCTGAATTCCTTAATTATTCTTATCTCTGCTCACATTTGGCTAATTGATTGGACTTTGTGTAAAAAAAAAAAAAAAAGAAAAGAAAAGGAAAGAAAAGAAAAGAAAAGAAAAGAAAAGAAAAGAAAAGAAAAGCCCGAAACAAACAGTCAGTGCTTCAGCCATTTATATCCCGGCCCTTTTCCCCTAATCACTTTACAAGACATTAAGCTGTAAAGAGGGCACTCTCCACAATTAGGCAAATTAAACCCCATACTAAATAGAAGTGATTCAGTCACTGAAAGGAAGAAACGTGTGGGCAGTTTATTTAACCTTTATTTCTCAGCGCTTTTTGTTGATGTTTACTAGCATGTGAGAAAAACTGACGCGAAACTATTGAGTACTAATAAGTCAGGAACCATGTAGAATGGCTATGCTGCATTGATATGTTGGCTAAAAATGGGGCATTTTGTGGGCAGAGTCTAATTTTTACTAGCAGCCAAAGTTAGACTCCTTTAGCATTAGTGTACCCAAGGCACTGTCTTATTTAACTCCCCAAAATGTAAAAGAATCTTATTCAAAAGTTTTATTCAAATTTAATAAGGTACAAGCTTTTGTTATTGGTGGGGTTATGATGATTTGAAAAAATCAATAGTAATTTTAATCTTAACCATACTAAATGGAAAACAACACAATGCCAATCCAATCTGCATGGTTCAAGTAGTACGTATGTTATAATCTCAATCCTTCAGGTGAGGCAAGGTTCTTTCTTTAGATCCAAAGGACATCTCTATTCTATTTTTTGTTTAACCGTAATCGGTAGTGATGGAATGATAGAACAACTGGATGAAAGAAAGAAAGAAAGAAGGAATGGAGATGTAATGTTCCATGCTTACTTTCCAGTATAACATATACACAGAGTAATTTAACGTTTGTCGCTGTACTTTTATTTTAGTCCTATACCATTAACCTTACTGAATCAAAAACTTTTTTGTTTGACAATTAAGCCGTAATTTAGTTAATGTTACTGATTTATTAATTTAATCCAATACATTCTTAAGCATCGTTGAATTTTATGCCGAGGTGGCATCTTCTCTTTGTGTCTGCTGAACTCTGTGTATGGTCTGTGTACACACATACTCCCACAGTCTTCTGGCACTGGGAGGAGAAGCCGCTGGCTCTTAGGACTGAAATTCCTGTCGATGACAGTCATTGAAAAGGTCCATGTGCCATGTTCCCTCAAAGCCGGGAATTCCTTCTAGGTTTTTGGAAGGATTTCAACAGGGAGAGGGAGAGAGAGAGAGGGAGAGAGAGAAAGACAGAGGGAGAGAGAGAGAGAGAGAGAGAAAAAGGGGGAGGGAAAGAGGGAGAGAGAGAGAGAGACAGAGAGAGAGAGAGAGAGAGAGAGAGAGAAATACTAGTCATAGTAATCCTTTAAGTGGCCTTAAACGACCAGTCTCAGGTCATGTAATATAAACCACCTGAATAAACTGCCTTAGAATACAGCATCTCTGAAACCCAAACCAAAAAAGCCATCAGAAGCTGAATTATAGAAGAGACACATCCCTTTAACCGACATCCCTCTAATCCCGAAATGACGTGAGAATGCTATAAAGTCTAACTGTCTGAGTTGATACTGCGTCTGAGTGATTTCCTATGTGAGTGTTTGTGTATTTTCTTCTTCCTGTACTTCTTCTTCATCTCATAACATTGCTGGATTGTGGGAATACAGAGGACTGTGGAGAAGCACAGAGAGTGGGGTTATTGACACGTTCTAGTGCGTTTTCAATACAGGTTTGTCTCATGTTTTTTGTTTTTTTTTAATACGTCCACTGAAGAAAGAACACAGTGTAATTTTGTTTACTCATATGATACCTAATCTGTGTCAGTCCAACGCACCTAAAGAACTATGTATTAGTTGGACTGACATTAGTTCATTATGATCAAAAGGCACCTTTAAAATAGAGCCAAAGGGCAAACCTGCAGGCAAACGAACGCAAGTTTAACACAGTGTACATGCAGAGAGAGTACTATGTACTATGCTTTAATAGTTGAAGATTTTATTGGTGAAACAGACACTTATAAAACAACACTGGCAGAACTTCATTTCAATGACATGAAATAGGTAGAGTAGAATCTCTTGCTTCGGGTTGTTTCACACCACATTTCCTGAAAATAAGCAGGCTATGTGTCATTTATTTCTGAATTTGCGGGAACACAAGTGCAAGATTCCTGTGAAAATCTTGCACTTGGTTTGTAGGGGGTTTGTCATCTTTGATGCACTCTGACTTACTTGTTCTTTGAGATTCAAAGGTTTTGTCTTCACATGCGTTGTATTAGGCCAACCCTGAACTCTGGGAAGGTCAAATAGAAACATTCTCTTTCCCCATCTGTGTAAGTGTGTGTGTATGTGTGCATGCGTGTGTACTTTCTCTCTCCTTGTACAGTTACAGAAGCTGTGGGTGGTAGGGTCTGTTAGGGTGTGATAAATGGATGTTTGTTCTGGGGTCAGAGTGCTGGGTTTGGCACTACTTAATGCTCCTTACGCAAATGCATCATGTACCACAGTGTTAGCGGTAGCTATATAAACACCTAAAAGTTACAAAAGTCTGGAAAAAAGATCATGCTGCAGAAGTTTTGCAGGACTTTTTATTTATTTATTTATTTTTAGTCAGTGTCAGAGGTAACCTTGGAAATAGTTCTCTGAGTCTAAATAAAAAGACTTTTGCATGTTTGGCCTCCACGCATGGCGAAAAGCTCAGCAGAAAAAGTGAGGTGATGCTGTGATTGCTCAAGAGGAGGAGAATGGGAGAAGAGCCAGAACCCTCAGGATCTGCAAAGGATGATGGGACATCAACACATCCACTGGAGATCTTGAACACATCAGCGTCCAAGAGCCTAATTTTCATTCTTTGATTCTTTTTTTAGGCGGGATTATCATTTCTTATGTTTTTTTGTTTTTTTTTTGGCTGACTTATAAACTTATGCTTTGAATCCCTCTGTTTCAGCAGCGTAGGCCGACTGATGCTGTTTCCTTGCTAGATGCAGTTGGTTGGCAGAAGTCAGACCCCCCTCTCTAGGTGTGACATGCTGTGCTGGCTGTGTGTACTTGGCACCAACTTTATACCTCCCCTGCAAAGGGTGCCATTTATTTAGCAGGCTTCACTTTTCAATTTCAAACCACTCTGCGTGTGTGCGCAACGTAAGCCGTTGCAAGTTTTACAGAGTAGCACAGTCAAAAACATTTTCACATCAACACTCACTCCGATACAAACACACACACACACACACACACACACACACACACATATGCACACATAAATACTCACAGACAAATGCCCACTCACCATCTTGGCAGTTGTTCAGCCAATGAATCACGATAATCATCATTCTGTGGATACCTGGAAGTCCCAGAATTGGCTTTAAAACTGCATAACAAATGACTTTACAATGCCAGGGATGTGCAAGGGTCAAATTTGAAACCGTAAGCACTTTAATTTTGTGTAATGGTTTTGTGTAGATACAGTTTAAACTCTTTATCGAACACTGAAACTTCCTAGTACACTATTCCTCTGGGAGCTCCATTCATTCTTATTCTAAGGCTATAGGAAAGCTGAGGATGGAGATATGTATTGTTTCACGGAAGGCGTTAATCATTAAGGTTCTTTGACAGGGTAATAGTTAATAACTGTACAAGTTATTAGATATGAATAAATTACACATGTAATAAGCACATTATGTAACTGAGGACTGATATGTTCTAATCACACTCTATATGTTCCACTAGAGTGGACCTAAATCCTAAAATGACCCATAAAAGGGGGAGATTGCACAAACAAAACAACAACAATAAAATTAGGCTGAAGTCTTTAAAACAAATAAGTAAAATCGGCCATAAGGGAGACAAAAGATGTAAGATATTCATCAAAGAGAGGGCAGTTGTGTCCAGTATTCACAGATGTCTTCTCTAGAGTCAAAGGTCACAACCGCCTCGTCCCTCACAACGGCCTTTTAGATGCTGAAAGGCCAAGGACTTTATTTCGCCATCATTTGCTTTAGAAGAAAAACGTTATTCCTCTCATTACTAGCTAAACAGAAATACATCATATAAGTCTTTTTTTTTTTTTTTTTATACAAGACTATTTGAAAATGTTAACCATTTTAAGCATGTTTTAAAAATGATATTGGTGCTCACTTCACTATTGATGTCTTTGGCCTTGATGGTTTTAATCTCTAGGAAAAATTCTGGAATGCTGTATGTGACCATAATGATTTTTTTTTTTTTTTTACATTTAATTTTTTTTTCTTACGGGAATAATTTTAGCCCGTCAACAGTAGTGGTATCCCTGGAATTCTCGGCTGCTTTGTCGTTATTTAAATACTATCTCTTTGTTTGGCACTTCACAAAGGCCCAAAAATTCCTACGTTGTTACTCACCAGGGTAGAATTCGACTGACATCACACACTACATCCCAGAGGTCCAAGAGAGTGAAAACTCTCCAGCAGCCTCCTAACCTTAGAACTCAACTAACCTGTGACTGTATTTGATAAAGCCAGATGCTGTCAAGCAGTGTGAGCCCCCCCCCACCCCCCCACGCATTTTTTTATTAGGGGTGGGAACCAAACAGAATTAGCCTTTTTTTAAATATATCATACTATTCCTATAACTTCTACTTTGTCTATTGGTATATGATGTAAAATAGAAATGATTACAATTTCTGAGTCAACACAACACCATGCTGACAATAAACCAAGGGGCACCAGACATGTCACTAATGTAACTGAGGGTCTAGAGCTTGGAATGTTGCACTTTTATGAGAAAATGGTTTTAAAGTAATGGAGGTTTTGAACACACGTCGCTGACTAGCAAAGTCTACTGTGAAATGCTAGAACAGTAAAAGCCATTGACTTAACCGTAGACTTTAGGGTTTTACATATGGTAACAGGAGTTAAAGTCATCTTAAATGAGCTTGAAGTAGTTTGTAAAATCCTTTTTGGACGATTCAAACAACTGCAAACATGGTATTTGCTGCTTAGTCAGTGCACAGGCACAGTTAATAGGCAGCTATAAAAATGTTGACCTAGCAAAGTATTATTCCACCCTGCCCTCTTCATTGTACCATTGCTGGTAGCTAAACAGTTCGACAGTAAAATAACAACGATTTCGGCATTTAAATGGACTAAATGATCATCAGTTACAAACAAATTACCATTCACCACAGGATATATCCTCCATACATTCTATGTGAACATGGCTAACATTACCTTGCCTCTTAAAATTAACAGGAGCCAGCAAGCTGAAAACTTTTCAATAAAATGTATTTCAGAAGTTTAATTTTTGTAGGTTCCAGATTATAAAACATAAAAAAAAAACCCACAGGCAGTGAGCATTAAAAGAAAAGGGACAAAGCAGAAAGGCTGGAGACTGAAAATTTTGACTATAGGGCTCATGTATACCTCACAATGTAATTAAGGAAGGTTACAGAGAGTTCACCGAGCTGCCATATGATTAAATACGCAATTTGGCACATTGAACTACATTTAGCAAATATTTACACGGGAATTAGAACATTGTGATGGAATGTACTTCTTGATTGGAATGCCACCTGGCACAAAGTGGTCAGAGTTGTCAACAAGGCCAGATATTCTGGGAAAAAAGGATTATAGCCCATGTACTGCGTATTCTCTGAACAGATTCAATACAAACCCAAAATCCAAAACTCAAAAAAAAAAAAAAAGAAAAAAGAAAGGAACGAAAGGCTTTTATTACTGCTGATTTCTTGTATGGACAAAAAGCAACAATACTTTGTACAAATTTGTCCAACTTCTCACAAATAACTGAAAAATTTTATCATTTTTGTTTGGAATGACTTTTTAAAAATCACTATTGTCAACTGGTTTGTTTGCTAATAAGGTTCCCTTGAAATACGTAAATATATTTCATTTGACTTCAGCTTACACTTGTTTCACAAAGGTTCCTTTCTACTTGTAACTGTCTTTAAAATATTGCTGCTATAGGCTAAAGAAAATGCAAAATCATGTTAAGAATCAGTTGTGTAAATCAGATATCTGACAACCCAGAACAGAATGTCTCCCGTCTGCTCAAAAAGCTAACAATACATCACATTCCACGCTTCCTTAGCTATGACATCACAACATTCCCCTCATCTCTGAACGCTGACCAGTCTGGAAAAAATTGTTTTCCTTTTTTGAGGGCTGAGGTATTGCTCCTCTCTGTCCGCAAGCTGGCTTGTTGAGTCTGCTGCTTTTAATATGCCACAGAGGTCCAGTATGTAAATATTGTGACGGCAGGCTGTCAGACAGGGCTGATGGTGTCTTGGCATGGCGTAGTGTGAGTTACAAGAGGAGTGTGACAGGGTTGGTTTGATAATGAGAGTTTACATTCCACCAACCTCAGAGACATTTTCCTGAATGAGTCAATTGTAAACAATTTAAACTGCAAAGGGCTTGAACTACAGTAAAGCTGCCTCTAAAGGAATGGGAGGCCTCTTGAGCTTTTGGATTACATCATGTGTTTAGTTTACGACGCATTTGAAAGCATATTCTTACAATAGCGTGCTGTTGTCGGAGTCATTTAGGTGAAGAAGTGTGATTTTGTGGTTTTGGGATAGAAGACTGCGCAGAGAGAAAAAAAAAAAACCTTGTATCTCGGATAGCGACAAGAGGAGGATATGAATGGCATACGTGTACTGTCCCAGAGCAAGGCTGTCCAATCACAGAACGCTGTGTCGAGTCACGTGTGTGGACGTGTGTGTGTGTTTCGGGGATGGGGGATTTACGTAGCGTTTCATTGAGAATCTAGGCATGCGCTGCAGAGACAGCCGCTAACAATGGAAACTCACAAATTTCCCATTCTCCCCCAAGGTCTGCAGGACTAATACTCTGCACAAGGTCTCTGAGTTTTCTTTATGGATCAGGTGATAAGCTACACTGACATTTGGCGTCTCAGGCTGGGAAATTAATATGTCTGAAAGTACGCTACATATGGTGTCATCTGTCAAATCTTTGAGCACTCAAGCACAGTTAGAGGGTAGAGAGGTAGAAAGAGAGAGAGAGAGAGAGAGAGAGTGAGAGAGAGAGAGAGAGAGAGAGAGAGACAGAGAGAGAGAGAGAGAGAGAGAGAGAGAGAGACAGAGAGAGAGAGAAAGAACGAGAGGGAGAGGGCGGGGGCACGGGATGGATGAATGTGAGCTGTATTTTTAGTGTTTCATTCATAAAATGCTGGGAGTATTTTTAGCTTTTCATTCAGAAAATAAATGGAGAGGTGCAGCAGCCTAGTCTGCCTGTGGGGACCTGGGAAAGCGTCATCCTGTAGCTAACAAGGCATAAATTGAATGTGGAACAGCTCCACCGTTTTCTTCAATTTTTTTTTCCCCCCATTGCCTTGCAAATTAATGCATCACTACAGCAGATCATTAGAAATATGCTAAAATATGCTGAAAATATCAGCGGTGATATAACAGGTTATTTCTTTTTTTTTTCTCAAACATTTTATTTGATTTATTTACATTTAACAGTCTTGTTTTGAAAGCATTTCAGAAGCATAAATCCATCACTTTTTTCTGTACATACATGCCGCCTTGATGGGGGATTGAGGTCCTACTTTCTCCGCCAAATACCATCCAGTACCAGTGTCCATATGCATGGCATTGCTCATAATCCTATGATTTTGCAGCATGGAAAACACTGAGAAATAATGAGAGAGGGTGACTGACAGTAAAAACATACATTAATGCTGAACAGAAACATGAAACACATCACAAAAATTTCAAACAGTTTAAAAGCAGTAAGACTAATGGAAATCTCCAACCACCCACTGCAAAACCTTTCATACACAGAGAAACAATACCCCCCCCCCCCTCAAAAAAGCTGTAAAATATTTGGAGCACCTATACATACAAAGTTGTTTTGAGAGATTTTATAAGTCTGGTTCTTGATCATGCCACAGTAAAATATTTCCCTCTGAAGAAAAATATATTATTCCACCAGCATATTACATTATCAGTCGCATCCACTAGTATTATTTGCAGTTCAAAGACATATTGATTGCTATGCTGATGGATGCTTTGAACTTCATCATTTCTCTGTCAATAAGCACAATAACAGCAACCCATCAGAGGAAAAAAAAAAAAAAAAAAAAAGATCAACAGCTTTCAACATCTTTCTGAGCTCTAATTGTCAATGACACCATAGAATAACTCAGAACTGAAACTAGTCTTTTAGTCTCTATATTACTTTTCTTCTCCGGATCATTTCATTCCGATAGCTGGAGTGAAGATCACAGCAGTTCGCTTGAAATTCCAAAAATAATCAACACAAGTTGGACCAGTCTTAAATGATCAGCCACAAAATATAAGTGATGAACTTCATTGGATTTGATGTGTTAATTACAAAATGATCATATAACCCAAAATTTTCCACCTGCATGGTACTGTTTAACATCACAGCGTATGCAGAAGGACTTTACTGTGTTTGCAGGGTCATATCCAACCCATGCACTCTCTTCACTGTTTTCACCAGATTGCTTGTATAGGAGGTAATACGCAGGACTGTGTGCCCACACAAATCTTACATACACCCAGTGAATTGTCATTATAATGGACCTTGTTATACAACCGGCACTAAAATCTTTCTTGACCCCTAACGACAATCACTATCATGTCCTCACGTCTCCAGCACTTATTTATTATGGATAATGATTACAAATGTAAGGTGCAGTGGAGGAAATTACTGACACCAGCCTCATCGAAATGATCTTGCCATCTTGTGTAAGCAACAAATAGAAAGGGTAGCCAGGTACGATTTGTAGTTCAAAAACATTCTGTTCAGGTTGTTGCTATGATACCTAGATATATTTGCAGTCAACTGACGTTGTGTTTCGCAAAGGTATCTCGTGACTATATGCAGGTATTTGCACTTCCAAAAAAAGACTTTAGAATTTTCTGGTGGAAAAATACTGGCTATGACTCAGACTTTTTTCTCCCCTCCCTTTAATTTATACTTTAATGAAAAAAAAAAACAGAGAGAATTGGCTGGCTAGATGGGTGTTGCGATGACACTGGAAGTAGGTATGCTGGTTGAAAATGTGATTAGTTCAGAGTGTCACCTCAATATTGGCAAAATGATGTGGCTGAACGGTGTATAAACAGTTGAGTAATGACATTATTATAATTTCATCTGTAATTCCAAATAAATTGAAGAAATCTGTCAGCAGATGTAATAAAACTGTAACAGCAGTAATTATTAATCAATGTTCTGGTAATTCATAACAACATATTAGTAACACTACAGGTATGAGAGAATCAACCAGCCACTTCATAACGCAATGTTCAATTTATCTGGTGGAGGCCAGGAAATCAATTTTTGACTAATGTTCTTTCACGTGAATAAATGTCAAGGGAAAATCACATTATAACTTCACACTGACAGTTCAATCTCCCCTTCAATTACATACAGTGTAGTGACCCTGTGTGTGTGTGTGTGTGTGTGTGTGTGTGTTGTGTGTGTGTCTGTGTGTGCTTTCTCTCTCTCTGACAGCATAGCTGGCTGTAGTTATTCCTAGGTCATGTTAGATATAAAACCACTTTCCTCTTTCAACACCTGCAGTTAAGAGGTTTAAGACAAAGTCACTTCATCTAGACAGTTCAACACGACAAATTAGCATTAGGCTTTAACACAAGACTTCATTAAAAACAGATATGAATACTGTAATTGGAAATCAAACTGAAATCAATCATTTTGACATTCTTGTTAAAAGGCACAAAGCTTTCACAAATTTGTCTGGAGTTGCAGAGATGGTGTTCTTTGTTCTCTAATGCCTTAGTAATGAACCACCGGCCCTTTTCATTTAGTAAATAAGACTGCTCTAAAGACTATATTATAAGCTTTTGTTCCACTTGATGCCAGTGGGTGATAGACTTGCACTGTAACAGAGCAGGACAACAAACATATTTTGATGGATTATTCATTTTTTAATAACACAAGTCAAGTAATCTGCTACAAACTGTCATAATGGCACTTCAGTCGAAATGATCTCTGTTAAATGTCCATCGCCACCTTGATTTTTGTCTTTCTATTTTAACCCAAGGGCCTCGATGTTGCAGGTGTTCTAATTCAATGCAAACCGACCTCTTAATCCACCGACCAGTCATACATGTAGTCAGCGTACTTTCATCTTTCCCCCATTGATGAGTCACCTCAGACATTAATCATGTTTCAGGAATGGATTAGTTTTCCGGCGGAATCTAATCGAAAACGGTGAGGAAAAGACGATTATGGTCCCTGTAATTCTAAATTCCTGTACTATGAATACATATTATTCTCCCACATGTGAAAGACATACTTACACAACCTAATGTGTTTGCACTGTTTGTAACAAAGACCAGGGAGGATGGGATATTTCATTTAGCACAGTAATTTTCATTTCAGCACAGTCAAAGGTCAATATCACCCTGGAAATTGTCTCTACCGACGCCAATACATTTTATAAACTTGGCGGTTACGTATGGTATCGCAATTACAAATGAAATTTGTGGGCTCATACAAACCTTTATCCCACCCTACAGTTAATGTAAGGGTCACCAAACAAGCTCGTTCTACGTACCAAGCCCGTAGTCATGGTCTCTCTCAAAACGTTTTATGTTCTCCGAAAACCATTTTTTTTTTTTTTTACGTTTTCTTTTAATATCGTGGGTTTATCGTGAAAGCTTGAATCTTGTGTTTGAACTTCTAATGAAATGCACCGATGTGATATGATGCAGGCTGTCTTCTTGTAAATCACATTCACCCCTCAGTGTTCCCTGAATTACCGCACAAAATCTCTGAGCCTCTTGGAACTGTATGCACCCTTCGTCGCGAGCCCAAGCCCCAGGCACAACATCCTGTTTCTACCTCACTGTGTCTAATTTGAGAGCACACTTGACAGTGTGTCTGTTCCTGCCTTTCCGAGCTTCACTGACGTCAAGGCCTCTCATTTAGCATTGAGATCATGTAGAGGCTTGTTCTCGTAATGATATCTTCGACGCACCCCAATTAACAAGTACAAATCACTGCCAAAACAAGACTTAAGAAAGGAAAACTAATCTTTGATTGAGACTGATAAACATAAAGATGGCTACAGCTGTTTAACATCTGATGTTATTATAATATAGAGCAATTCCTTTATTGAGACATATACTTCAGTAGAATTGATTAACATCGAGCTCAACAAGGAGGGTGTGACATTGCTGTTACAAAAACATATCTGTAATAGAGAACAGCAAGCGCATACTGACTAAAACAGTAGACTGCAGTGCATTTCACAGCTCTGTGGTGCAATTGTTCATGCAGAATGTTTTGAATAAAAGTACGTTGCCAGAACAGTACAATGTCCACAAATTTGCGATCCCCAACAAATGTTCTCATTGTTTGGAATTCAATCTTGAATCATTTTTCAATGGGAGAACAGATACAATCTGCACAGCAGTACAGCACATACTCAGCATGGAGGCCAGATGAAGCTGGTGACATCAAAACCTTTTTTTTTTTTTTTTTTTTTGCCTGATATGCTAAGAGGACACATACTCATTTTATGTTTAGCTCTAAAAACTTGATTCCAGCAGAGAGAGAGAGAGAGAGCCGGGAAAATAAAGTACGAATTACTTACAGTCGGAGAGTAAAGAAGCTACAAATCTCACAGCAAGTCATTGTGCAGACGTTCACCTTGACTAATGGTATGAAATATTTAGCTGTGGCCTAAAGTGGAAGAGCTCAGAGCTAACGAGGACGCATTTGCATTCTACCTGTCTGACGTACTCAGACCATGCCCACTCACTTTCTGCAGATGAGAAACTACATGTCCCCAAGGGAAGGTAATACCACCCACCAGAGAACACTGCCTTTTCTCATCACCCCTCTCTTTCTGTTACTCTCTCTCTCTCTCTCTCTCTCTTTCTCTCTCTCTCTCACACACACACACACACACACACACACACACACATACACACACACAAGCAATAAACAAATGCATTAAAATGTTCCTTCTTTGGTGTTAAACTGCAGCAGCAGATGCATGGGGAAATCTACATCTGGCGTATCACAAAGCTAAGATTTAAGTGTAATTAGTGAGAGCCTTAAATTCATTCCACAAAGCCGATTTCCTGACGCTGTTGCAGAGCATTTTATAAAATGAAGATGAGTCATCCTCTGATTCATAGACCCAGGGGATCGCCGAGGTCCAAAGGAAAAGTCGAAATAAATTAATCATTTTTTTCCCCCCTCTCTCTGCCTCATTAAAAGTAGAGTTACCAAAAAATAATAAAATGCTGAGCATACTTTATTTAATTATCATCCAGAAAACGGGATTTAATTATGGCCGTTGTTTGTATCTTTTACCGGGCGGTATTAAATGTGAGCTTTGAATGCAAATTTTGGCATCTGCAGAATTCACACTGTTTTTCTTGCATCAGCCAATAAGGGATCCCTCTTCATTTTCCTCCTCCACAAATGTTGACTTCAAGAGTAAATGGTTTATATTTGTGGTTGGTTTTCAGCTGCCCTGCTCCTGTGATGCAATGCAGTCATTTAGTTCAAACAACCTTGACTGGAGAATAACAAGAGCAAATTCTACTCAGGCAGAAGAGAGTGTTTTAAAATCTAGAGGGAATCCTTTTAACCAGTGGATACTGATCATGCAATTGCTTTCTTAATAGACAACATGCATGCAGTAAATATTTGTGAATTTTTCTGTGAGATTCAAACAGATCAAATCTATAACTCAGTGTACTCAGAAGCTATTTGCTATCTTGACTGAGACATTTTTGAAAGCTCAATGACATTAACAAATTAATCTTCAAGTGAACAATTTTAGCGTTCCTGTAGCTGTATACAACCGCTTATTGCCTCAGACCATGGTAATGTTGAAAAAATCACTTGAAAGTAACCCACTTTATTGCTGTCATTTTCTATAATCCCTTATTGAGAAACTCAACACATTGGAGTGTGCCAGTCAGAATGTTCCTCCTGTCTCCACCACACAGAGAAAATGTACTCTACACCACATCTCTACATCACGACTCATGTATGGTATAAGGAAAACCAGCCAGTAGCATTTGTCTGGAAATACTGTCTGAATATCAACACCAGAACCGAGATGAGGCACGGCGGATGTGCCACCACAGACATAGGAAATGAAAAAAAAAAAAAAAAAAATCATCACCGTAAGAATAATATTCCCAGGATCCGTACCTGGCAATCTGTCCAACGTGCTAATGCAACATCTGTTCACTGCACATCTGTTCCACTGAAACAGACAATGTTGCAGTGTTGAAACATAATAAGCCGTCCATGCGTCTAAAAAAAAAAATATGTGGGTTGTAAAGTTTCCACGTTAGTTAAATTTATGACTGCCTGTTTTGAATGAAAACTAGCTTATTAACTGCCAGCTTGGTAAAATCCTTTTGCTATGTGATTTCTCTAAGCTTCTGGCTGCAAGTGAGAGGTTTTAACAAACACATTGGAAAGGTGACTTAAAAAGGCTTTTCCACATAAAAACTACTTTATTTCTTCTCCATATTTTGACCATTATTTCTCTATCCAGGACGTCACATGAGTGATGAGCTTTTGTATTTAGGTGTTGACAGAAACTTTCAGCGAGCCTCGAGCAATGTTTAATATAATCATACACATCCATGAGCTTCATTATCTAAAATGCATGAGGTTTAACAAATGCCAAAACTGTTATGAAAGATCTAAGTTCCGGTGTCCAAAGACAGAAATTACTGGTTGTTCTGGAATATCAAGAGAGATGTTTTTGTGCCTTCAGGTTGAGAAGCTCATTGCCCATTCGATTGCATTAGCATTGCTGAAGGCTTCCCAGAGTCTTCTGAAAATGTGGTGATGAAACACACACACACACACACACACACAAAAAAAAACTTCTGAACTGAGCACTTGGGTAGTTAAGCAGACAGGATGCTAGCCAACCACTGCGGGGTCTTGGGTTTGAATCCAGGTCTCTGCGCTGCTTGGCTGGGCATCTTTACAGACACAATTGCCAGTGTTCACAGGTGGGAGCCTGGTAGGGGATCAAATCCCCCACTGCTGCAACAGTGACTCCTGTGATTGGGCAGGGCAACAGATTAGCAGTGGGCAGATCCAGAGAGCATAGCATGAACCTCCACATTTTTACCTTTTCCTATAGAAGCCCTCCGTGGTCTGGTGAAAAGAAACGGTTGGTGACTCCACAGGTATCGGGGGTGGGGGCAGGGGCGGGGGTGGGGGGTTGTGCGAGCAGTGGGGAGGGAGGTGTAAGGGAAGTGGATATAACTAAATTTGGAGGATGGACACACACAAAAACACTCTAAAAGTGTGAATTAATTTGAACAGGTGGAGGTGAGAATCTCGATAGCAGTTGTTAAGCAACTGGTGACGCTATATTGGGCCCATGAAGGGGTTTTTTTTTTTTTGGTACTGCAATGGGATGACAGGTGCATCTGAAATCATTGTCTGGCTTAAACTCCAAAGTGAAGTACCTTTATATACCATGAAAAACAGCCATCTGGTCTCCTAGGCCAAGAAACTGGCATGCTGGTATGTTAAACACCAAAAAGTAAAAGCTAAAGACTTCAAGGACAACATCGGTTAACCTAAGCTCTATACGGCCAGCTATGCCATTGCCCAATGTAAGGTAGGTAACCCCTGACAGTGTAAACTTAGATGGGAGTTTCCTCGCACAAGAATGTTTCAACTCAATGACTGAAGACACAGACTGAGATACAAATTAAATTTCATCACTTTAAAGCAACAAAAAGTTAAATTGTACCTTGAACAAGTGCAGCTTGGTTAAATTCCATTCTATTTTTTTTTTTTTTTTAACATTTTTCAAGCGTGATGCTTGAGTAAGCACAAGTCTGAATGATCCACTCTCTAGGTTTCCCTAAAGCGCAATGCTGCAACAACCTATTCTGGAAGTTTCCCAACAGGTGTATGCCCTCTTTGGTGATGATACCCTTGTCTTTTTTGCCCAGACCTTCAGGCTCAGCATGAGATCACATCTTTAGCTAAAACCTAATTGCAGAAAACTTCAATCTTTTGGGCTAAGCCCAAAATACCACACTCTTTTTGTGGGGGGTGAGGGGGGGTTGAATCACACTGCAAAATGTGCAGCTGCTGGGATACTTGTGGTTTGCATGAATGAAACTACAGCAATACACTAGTGTGAGGGCTCCTGTCTCGAATGAATGTCGCTATTGCAGATAGAATAAATCCCAAACAGGCGTTTATGTAGCTTTCTGTCATAAACTGCTTACACTCTTAAAGCTATCAAGACCTAATAGTTGACCTTTAAAGGGATATAAACTCCTTCTAGTTATATGCACATCATAAGGTGTGCAATAAAAACACAGTTTTGATCAAAGGATTAACAATTTTATTTGCTTGTTCTAACACAACAGGAGAGAGCATTGCCTGCCCCTTTTCTCGTCTTGGGCGGCCCCCGTTGGGTTATTATGTCTCTCTTACGTGAGGGAACTGCTAGGTAGGCACTCTCAGACAGGGGAAACCTCCTGCTCTCCTACCCGCACTCTTCAGTGAACTCTAACTGTGTTGGCATCCTCCTTGTGTGCTTGGAGCCCCACAAGCTAGTGATTACGCTGTGCTCTATGTCTCTCGGACACATTCACCTGCTGAGATAACCTCTGCCCAATGTGTTCTTCTTGAAGACAGTAGATAGAGACTTAGGAGTAATTTTCCAATACACTATAAACCCTTGGAATGGCCTCTGCATGGTAGCGACGGGCCTTAAGTTAAGGTTCTCATGCAACCTACCGTGGGAAGCTGTGGTTAAGCCCTGTGAAGATGTGTGGAAGAGGGGAAGAGAGGTTTATAGCAACAAAATGTTCCTTGGCTCGTATGTTCTCTGTTGATGCAGGTGTGAAATAATAATTTTGCAGAGGTGTTCAAAGCAGCAGTAAGCCTGTAAACTGTAAACAAAGAAAATTAGGCTGGTGTCGTAAGTTTCCTTTTTCCTTAATACATAATATATAACATGCTAATAACATAATTATAACTTGCGCTAATGATCAGTTATGCAGAGATTTGTTTTTTTTGAGCATGTTTCTGATTAGTTCCTTTTTTTAAACCAAGTTTTCAATTGTAGTTGTTTCTGTTGCTTAACATTTAAATTTTCTGTCTGTGTATGTGTGTGTATGTGTGTGTGTGTGTGCGTGTGCGTGTGCGTGTGGTTTTGTGTGTGTGTGTGTGTGTGTGGATGGGGGGGGGGGGGTGAGCTCCTGTGTACATGTGTATGGTGCAAGGTGTCACTGTGACTGTGAGCTCTAACATGAAGAAAGGTTGCCTGTTGCCCTTGCTGTGAGAGGCAGCAATAACTCTTAATGTTTGATGCTGAAGGGCAGAACGAGCACACACACACACACACACACACACACAGACACACGCACACGCACACGAACACGCACACATCACCGCCAATAACTCTCAGCGCTGGGTGCTTGGGAGCAACACGAGGTCTCATTATCCCCTAAACGCTTAAGGCTCTTTTCCTCTCTCACCTCCCACCCATTGCTGACCTATGACTCAGAGCAGCCATTTTATTACATTAGCTCCAATCACAAGCCACAGCGACGCAGAGAAAGAGGAAACCGGCGTTCATTTTCCTCCTCCTTTACCTTTTTCTGGACAGATTTGCGTCTGTGCCTTTGGGGCAAGGTATTTTAGTGTGCTACGTGTGTGCGTTTGTGTGTGCGTTTGTGTGTGTGCGTGCGTGCGTGTGTAGGATACAGAGCAGGTGATGCATTCAGTGCTTATCAGTGTGTTGCGTGAAGGAGTAACAAGATGACCCGATGTCAGTTTGGAAGGAGAGGTGGAGAGGCGGATGAATGGCAGGGGGAGATAGTTCCACAGCTGACACGGAAAGACAAAGAATGCTAACACTCGACAGGGCGAAATGTTATCAGTCTATAAGCACATAATCTTTCACACTTGCAGACATACACACAGTCTGAGCAGCGCGGTGTGAAAGACATTTCATGTATCATCATGTCAGTACATTACTATTGTGAAACTACTGATTTACTGAAAGGCTTTATTGTGCCATTAGAGCCTTAAAACATCAACATTTAAAACGCGGGTTACAATTAATGCTGAGTGTAAATTCATGCAGAATATCCCAAAGCTAAGGCAGAGAGAAAAGTTATTTTTGACCAGTTTGACCTGACATGCTTCAGTAGTTTGTCATGTCCATAACTAATGATTATCCAAACTTTCACCTTTCCCAGAACATCAGTGGAGTGATAAGTATGTTACTTGACTGAGCATTCATGGATTATTAAGGAGCTTGGTTTTCTACACGGGACATTGTTCACAATCCATTGCTTCTGTCAGAATGACACGATTTGCCCTCTGCGCAGCATAGCCTGAGTCACCCCAACACGAAGAATCTTTTCCAGACTTTTACATTCTCCTAACTAACTCTGAGTTTAAGTTTCCGGACCAGCTCTGCTTCTGGCAATTACTGTTTGTGTGACTCAAGCCCCAATGTCAAATATGTATGTGATTCTCATTCAAATGTGAACAACTGAAGTATGAAGGGACAAAGAGATTGCGTTAAATTTAAGCGCAATAATAATAGCCTGCAATTTGGTCAGCTATGCCGCTAGCCTTTTTTTTTTTTTCCTTAACCCCTTTGCTTGACTATGCTGGAAACTAGATTTGCTGCATAATTGTCCAAGCCTCAGATTACATAATATGCTTACAGATTATAGACAATTTGCGTATTTGTAATATTTGCAGCCATGATTGCATGATTAATTAAGACTGGTAAGAACTTAATTAAATTTGAAAATGTATCACTTTTCAGGTAAATGAGGAACTGTGTAAGAGTGTCATAAAGAAAAGAAATATCAGGCCTGACTTGAATCCTCTGGGTTTTGTAAACCACAGGGTCTCATGGACTTTTTTAGAGACACCTGTGTGACACTGACAGATCACATTTGAGTGCTAGAGATTTTATGTCTTTTTTCTTTATTAAATAAGATATGCTTATAAATATGATGTGCTTATGAATCGGAGATGGTGATGTCTCTGCCACTTGGGGCTTTAGTTGTGGGATTTATCTATAACTTATTTAGCTTAGCTGAATATATAAGAGGCTAAATAGTTAGGATAAACCCGTAAAACTGTAAAATCTACCATGCAATCAAAATAAATAAATAAATAAATAAAATGCAACTATGTTTTGCTCGAAATGCTTTTGCTAACAAAAGAAATGCTGAGCTGACGTGCAAAGATTTGTCTGGTAAAGGCCAACTGCTGCTTAGCATGGTAACAGTGGTGACTGATTGAAGATTACAAAGTTTCTCTTTGAAATAAAATAGAAATAAACAAACAAAACATAAACCACACCATTGCTCATTGCGCAGACTGTTTGGCAAACCCCCCCCGCCCCCCCCCCCCAAAAAAAACAGCCTTACAGTTGATTCATAAAAGCTTCGTCATTCTTCAAATATCTTTGCTTCGCAATACAACACACAATTTCCCGATCTTCATCTGTTGTTTTTAGATTAGTCTCCTATTTGGTTGTATATTCCCCGTTTTGGCCCTGCTCACTGCCGCCGAGGAGATGGCTTTCATAGCTTGTGGAAATTCTTCCGTTGAGGGTAAATGAGTAACATCCAGTAACTCATTACGGTATTAACACAATTAGCCAGATTCTCACAATGAGTCTCAATCCCCAAGTCCCTCCTCTCTTTGTAATACTCATCTTGAGCCGGGGCTTAATTATTGTTTTAATATTTCATTAGATGTGGCTGAGGCACTGACAAGAAGACTAATACAAGTGGAAATTCAGCTTCTATATTTGCTGAGGAGATTTCCTGTGGAGGGTAAATTGAGCAGCTCTGGTCCTCAGTGTTCCATCAGTTCTGAAATCCGTATTCTCGGAATCTTCGAAACAACCTAGTAACTCTCAGAATTCTCAGAATTTTTGCGTTACAGAATGTTCACAGCGTACTGCAAGGTTTAGAATTGCTAAATTCACATCAATCAGCACAGCAATATGAGACAACTATAAGTCTACCAACGTCCGGTCTCATTTTCCAAATGTCCTGAGGTTTCACAGTGTCACGAACCTTGAACTACTCGATCTACTTCATGTTCGTGTTTGCTATGTAGCATTGGTTTGGTTATGTATAGTCACTGAGTTTCCAACTCATAGTATATTTTTTCTTCTCGCTCTTTCTCTCTCTCTCTCTCTGTCTCTCTCCATCACCCACACAGACACACTTACACTCCTACAGAGTGTCTGTAGTGAAGGTTTGACTCCAGGGGAATTGAGGGGTAAAGATAGCCTGCAGGGAGCCACTATTCATTAATGACACTGTTTCTGAAAGAGAAGTATGTGTATGAGTGCCACCTCTCTCTCTCTCTCTCTCTCTCTCTCTCTCTCCACCTCTTTCTCACCCACTCTTCTTCCTCCTGCTTTTTTTCACTCTCACTGCCTCCTGCTCATTCCCACCTCTCTCCTTCTTCCTTCTTCCCTCTTTCGCTTCCCTCATTTTCACCTCTCTGTCTCACTCCCTCCTTCTTGGTCCTACATCTTTTCTTTCCTTTTTCCCCCTTTTTTCCTCTTCTCCCCTTACTGCCCCTCTCCTTCTCTCATTCTCTCTCTCTGTCACACTCCTCCTTTTCTTTCTCTTCCACTGAAGTAATCTGATTCGCTTTCATTTTTGTTCATTCTTTTCTCATCCCTCTTTTCTTTTCTTTTTTTTTTAAATTTTTTACTCTCCTCCTCATTTCCTTCCATGCCCTTCACACCATGGAATTTCTCTCTGATGAATATCTGCCCTTACTCTCACTATCTCTACTGGCGTAAGCTGTGTGACAACAGCTACTTCCTGACACTGCCACAGAATGAAAGAAAGAGAGAAAGAAAGAGAGAGAGAGAGAGAGACAGAGAGGGAGACAGAGAGTGAGAGAGAGAGAGAGAGAGAGGCAGATTTAGTGCTTACTGTACTTCAGTAAATTGGGTGTAGTTACTTTCAAGCTCATTAAATAGGAATACCGGGTATGTTTGATGTATGAAACCAAATTCATTTATCAAATTAAATAATTTGTAATGATATAAATAAACAACTACAACAACAACAACAACAACAAAATTGTTAAAACTCATAAAGGTTATGCAGTATTAATATCCCAATCTGAGGGTACTGCGCTGGTTTAAGTTCAGCAATACATTGTATATAGTATGGATACATAATCAAATGTAGGCTTTACTTACCTAGCTCCAGATTGCTGGCTGTCATCCAAAAGTGACATAAAACTACGCTATACTGTCCTGACAGCTGTTTGGTATAGGGCTGAAATCAATGGGCTTTTTTATGGACTCTGTTTGGAATAGATATTGGAAAGAGTGAGCAAACTGTACCGTTTGTATTATGTGCATATCTGTGTAACATCTATTTGTACTTGGCTAAAGATAATCTGTCAAATTGTCCATATGTGCATTTAATGGCAATGTTTTGCTGTGGCTATACAGCACAGCATGCTTGCATATAAAAGAGAACATATTTACCTTTGATAATAACATGTTTAAAGGTCATATCGTAGTAAGAGACAGTGAATGGAGCTATGATAATGAGTTGGAGGAGTCTGGTTGTGTTTACAGAACATTTCTGTTTGTGTATCCATACATAACACAGAAGAGAAAAAAACAAGTCTCTGTCCCTATACACATGGTATGAATTCACTCTACGGTGCCAGTAATAATAATGAAAAACTAAATGGAAATTATATCCTCACGCAACATTATATACGTCCTTTAGCTACTCCCTCTCTGTCTCTCTCTCTCTTTCCCTCTATCTATCTATCTGTCTATCTGTCTGTCTGTCTGTCTGTCTGTCTTTCTATCTATCTATCTATAGTGGTTCCCTGCCTCTCCCTTTTTCTCATTCTTTACCCCCCCCCTCTCTCTCCATTCTTTCTCTCTCTCTCGCTCTCTCTCTCTCTCTCTCTGTCTCCATTCTTCCTTTCTCTTTCAAACTCTTGCTCTCTCATTCTTTCTCTCTCTTTCAAACTCTCTCTCTCTCTCTCTCTCTCTCTCTCTCTCCTGCATATCAATGTATACAGTATGTACGGACAGAGAGTGAAGGAGCTGTGAGAAAATGCGCAGTATGGCCCCGCTGACTCATACCTCCACATTACAACAAACAAGCCGGATACAAACTGTGCAGGAAACAAATAAAGCGGCAGCAGCTTCTGTTTAGTTATGTGTTATTTTGCAAGGCCTCTTTGCCTGCTGTTCAGCAAATAAGATTCAAGGAAGTGCCAAATGCTGAATGCAGTCTTACCGCTCACCCAGGGACAGTGGACTTGCAGATGACGCTGGAGCTGAGTCAGTGAGGAAGAGGAGCGGTCGTCACGGCAATCAGAACAAGAGGAAGAGTCCATTGATAGTCTGGTTGGCATGGAGACCCGAAAGCAGCCTGAGAGAAGATTCATTATAAACAGCATGACGTAAGCAAAAAAAACAATGAAACGACAAAGGCATTTAAAATTCTCTCTCTCTGTACGTGTGTGTGTGTGAGTGTGTGTGTGTGTGTGTGTGTGTGTGTGTGCCAGTCTACTTCTCAAGAGCCCCTGTATTCTTAGGCCCTTGTTTTGAACCTCTTTCAGAAAAAAATGCGTGCATTAGTCTCAGTCAGCTGGCTTCGGTTAACAAATAGAAAAGAATAGGTAAAAAATAAAAATAAAAATCCTCCTAAAACTCAAACAGATTATTAAGTTGGTTCATTTTTTCCACAGGAGATTGAGAATAGCATGTCTTTTCCTCCGTCCTTCTCTGCTGCTCTGCACCTCACTGCTTTTTCTCCTGTCCCCCCATTCCCAGGTACGGCAGCCTTGAGAAAAGGGGTAGATTTTCTCGACCGGCCAACGTGAAGGTTGAATAAAGAAAAGACTAAGTGAAAACTCAAACCTTAGATGGACTCAAATGGGTCTGATCTGCTGCGCCAGGCCTACAGGCAGAAGACGTGCATGGAACCTGGGAAGGCTTTAGAAAAGTTCAGTTGTTCATAAAGAATTTTTTTTTCATATTTCAGCCAATGGAGGTTAGTTTGGCTTGTGCCTCTGTACCTCTGAGACAATTCCCTCTACCTCGGAGATCTCCTTTCCCTTGCTTCATCGCTGGCCTTCGTTATTTCATACGCTGTGCTTATGTAATTTCTTTTCAAAATTTGCATTTGAGTCATTTTCATCGTTCTAGCCATGGTTAGCTTCATTTTTTCTGTTCCAGAAATTTTGAGCACACCGCACCCCAATGTTGTTTAAAAGCATAACAGGCATTACATCGTCAGCAAGTTTAATTAATCGTTGCCTTGGATATGTGCCCCTGCAGTCACTTGTTAAGCAAATGAAAGCGTTACCCACCTACATGCACTCACTGCAAATATGTGACAGATCAGTAGTCTGTTACACTATAGGTAGATTTTTCTTGGTTTCCAGGTAGAGCAGTCGCACGGTCGACTCTCATGTTCAGTAATGTGTGCTCTGGTTCACTCGGACATATACGAGCACGCCCGTACAAAAGAAAGTTCCGGAAAGTTTATTTCTGAAAAAGTACAATTGACAAGCATATCTGCGAATCATACTGCAATGGGGGAAACTTTAAGCTGACTTAATATCTCCGTTAAAATTTAGCTTTGAGGGAGGTCTCTTGCATGTTATCAGAAACATTGAAAAGTTTTGATCTGATCAACAGACCTTCCATGTAAATGTCCCTCAGTTTGGGAGGGAATGTAGGAGCTGCTAACAAAAAATGACCCTCCCTTAGGCAAGCGTGCAAAGCATTATTAGATCTCAAGTGTTTTCCATTTTCTTTTCTTATGAGTGTTGGGACAAGCCTTACTCTGGCTTTTCTCTTAGCACATTAATTTGGTCAAATGGCACAACTCTGACCACTGTGATATTGTAGGGCAGCCTGACAAATACAGAATGGCATGGTTTAATATTTTGAGTTTTTTTTCTGGATGTGAAAATAGGTTACCAGTTAAATTAGTGGGACTTCTTGCTGGTTCAATCCTAGAGAGACCAACTATTCACCCTGATATTTCTCCCATTTTGACATTGACGTCAGCAAACCAGCAAGACTCTTTTGTCTTTGGTATCACTCCTTCCCACTACATTCTATCTGCTCGTTATTTTTCTCCGTCAGAAGAACTGGTTACACCAGTTAAATACTGCCACAAAAAAAAGCTACTGATCATTCTGTGTTTATGCCTCCATTTTCCATCTACAGTTAGACCTTTTCAGCAAGGTGCTGTGTTCCAGAGAGAAGAGAGAGAGGCATAGCTTGCTTTGTTGTTGTTGTTGTTGCCTCTCTCTCTCTCTCTCTCTCTCTCTCTCTCCCTCCTTTTTTCCCAATCTTTTTCTGCATGGGCAGAATTACAAGTACAACTTCCGTGCGTCATCACATCAGGTTCATGCTCCTCTGAGCTCTCTCTTCGATGAGATGACGGGGTTTGGAGACGAAAGGCAGCTCTCTCTCTCTCTCTCTCTCTGTCTCTTTCTCTCCTTTTTTCTCTCTTCCCTCGCTTTCTTTTAACACTCTAGCTTGACTGACACCTGCTGACTGGGTGAAGGAAACGCTGTCCTCTAGAACAACGCTTCCACAAAGTATTTGAGTTCCACTGATTCCAATGAATCAGAATGTTATCGCTGAGGGTGACAATGGCATTTTAAATTATTTTTTCAGATGCTCCATAAAACCATATTAATCATTCCGATGAACAACTCTATCCGGTAAATTAGAATGTTGTGATATTTTGTAACGCTGGGTAAAGGAGGTTGGATGCATGTGCATGTCAATGTTCCTTTTATTTTCTGCAAATGTAACAAAAAGGCTTTCCAAGAACTTACAAAATGCAGATACAGGCTTTCTAGGGGGTATTCCAGAATGCAGCTTTAGTGAAAACTGAGGATTAGTTAACTCAAAGTAGTAAACCTCCTATAGCTTATTTCTCCTAGAAAACAAAGCCACAGGGCTCTTCTATTAGGAGGTTTACTACTTATTCTGAGTTAACTAATCCTCAGTCTTGACTAAACCCGCTTTCTGGAATACTCCCCAGGTAGGCAGGGAAACCAGCATAACGTCGTTCAAACACAAAAAATGCCAGACCAAGAAAGAGAGGGAAAAGAAGGAATATTTATACAAAACTAAACGAGGCAAAACTAACTGAAGACAGATGGGATAAGTGATTGAACTGATAAGATGAACAGGGCTGAACAAAAAAAACAAACAAAACAAAACAGGTAAACAGATAATGAAACCAAAATGGACCAATAGAGGGGGGGAAATGAGAGGAACAGGGCATGACATATGTACATCTCATCCAAACTCTTACACCCAGTCAAAAAAAACCAAACAAACAAAAAAAAAAACCGGCAACTTATTCAACACATTATTATCATGACAAAGTATAATAAATAGAGTTTATGTCGAGACAGCTGTTTGGTCCACACAACACAGCTGTCAACCGCATCTATCGCACAATAAGTCAATACATTACCTACATACAGCACAAAAGCCATGATCAGAACAGGATATTAGTCTTCATCAACACTGTTAATAATTATGACATTTAGCTTTATTGAATGTATTCTGGGAAGTATAGCGCTCATTGTATGCCATGAATCATGACTCCCCATCAGTGTAACCAGACTACTGCAAACAACCGCAGATGAATGGGTTAAATGGCTCGGTGCTGCTCTTAAATGAGGATGTGTTTAAATTGGACTGTATTTACACCTGATTCAATGGAGAGACAATCACGAGGATCTAAATGTGTTTTTGAGAAACGATAATTTAGTGAGGCAGGCTTAATTGTCACTTTGATCTCATACTTGCTTTGGATGTTTCAACATTTGACTGTGCACTCCACAAACCCCCCCCTCACGCTCATTCATTAAACCAACACAACACGCAAAACACAGACTGCAGGAGAATGAGCCATCAGCGCTAAATGGGTTTCTCTGCATGTGACCTTTGATCCAGGACTGTGATGCAAAACAGAGCATCGTGGTAGATTCGCCAAGAGTAAACATCTGACGAACTGGAGCCGCCTCTGAATAGCAAAATAATGAAAGGCCAATAGAGGATGATTCAGAAATTCAAAATTCAGGAAAAAAAAACTACTAGGATTTAAAGGAAGGTTACAACATATGGCAACGGTCTAAAAAAGACATCATTTAATATTAGGAAATGTCAGTGAATATAAAAGAGCATCGCTGTATTGAAATGTGTAAAGAAATAACTTCATGACCTGCTTTCACCCGGATCCTTGATTTATCTGTTTGTACCCTGTCATTTTAGAAGATGTTTTATTTTAATATTTAATGAATTATCGCTTTTGAAATCATGAATTACAGAAACTGGAAAATGAACATTTGTGACACTCAGAGATGTGATTTGCCGATATTCATTGGGATTTCTTCAGCTTTCTTGTGATTACTTTGATGAGGGATCAAAATGTTTTTTTGGGGGTTTTTTTGTCTCCTACCATGAAGATGAAACACAAGCCTGAGGGATCAGTATATTCCACTGACCGCTGGAATTTTGACCATGTTTGAACTTGTTGTTTGAACCTCTGTTCTCTGAGTCTCATTAGTGAAATGCACTTACATGCTTTTTACTCACCATAACCAAATCCCTTTTCTGAGAGGAACTTTTGTTTGTGGTCAGAAATTGCCCAAGAGCCTACTCATCAGACTAGAGCCTATTTCTTACTCTTTCTATGACTGAAACTTTGCCCAATTAGAGGAAGTTCACAATGCAACAGACTCTAAACCTTCAAGGACAACTTCATACGTCTTCCGCTCAAGAGCTTTGTTTACGACGCATCAACAAATCGACGACTGAGCTGACATAGACAGTTCTTTCACAGCGCTGCCATCTGTTCACAGATACATGTTTGAGTCAAAATATTATTTGGTCAAAATAAAATGTCCTTTTGATTACCTCTCAGAATGGCACTTCAGAGAATGAATCAGCTATTACAGTTACCTTTCTCGAGTTCGTTTTAGAATCCATTTTTGCATTATTAATGTACTGCATGAAACTGTTCATGACTCAGGTTCTTCTTGCTTCATCAAGCTATGGCGACTGGCTGGATAATGGAAATATTTCTCCTTTGCAAAACTGTGTGTAAATAAGCTGTAAAAGAAAAAGAAAGAAAAAAAAAAAAACCTTGCGTCTGATGTTTTCTGCCCGTATGTTGTTTTTTGGGGGGTTTTTTTGGTTTGTAACCAACAATTTCTGTCTTAGCATATTTATCACATTATCAAACTTTTTATATAAAAAAAGAAAAAAAAAGGATAAAAATAAAATAAAATAAATAAATAAACGAACAGTGGGGTTTTTTTTTGTGTATTACCTTTATGACATGCTTGTTCTTATCACTTTAAGTTGTGTGTGTTTGCTTGCCTGTGAGGGGTGGGAGGCAATGCTCTTATGACCAGCTTTGTGTTTGATACCCGGTTGCCCAATGTGTTCATCTGAGCCAGAGGTCATGTGAGTCTCCAGACACCCTCTCCCCAGCCCTGCTGATGAGTCATCGGCCGGTCTTATTAAAGTCCCACAGAGACAAGCACCTTTTCTTCACAGTCCGAACTACACCACACTAATTATTTTATTGCGTACGCCTTTATAATGAAAAAGATGGGCAAAAAACATTGAGAGAGCGAACATGAGAGAGGGAGAGAGAGACAGAGAGAGAGAGAGACAAAGAGAGAGAGAGGTGGTGACGTTGTGGGCGGGTGGTGGTGGTAGTCGGGGTGGGGGGGGGGTCAGTGGAAAATTGCTTTTGAAATGCTTCAAAGACAGTTAGGATAATGAGTTTCAGATATGAAGAGGTAAATGAACCTGTGGAAAATTGTACTTCACTGGAATGCAAGAGGATTGAAGAGAGGGCTGAGAGGAAGAGGTGTCAATGGACGTGTGTGTGTGTGTGTGTGTGTGTGTGTGTGTGTGTGATTGTGTGTACGCTTGTTTGTACATTTGTGTGTGTGGGAGGCAGATGTGAATCACTGCATTCATATGTATCTTCATTCAAACAACTGAAAGGTCCACTTGTCCATGTCTCAGTTCAGTTGTAACAGAAAATGAACCATTTGGAATTTCAGTCACAAACAAATGACATCAGTGTATTCAGCCCAATCCTTCACCATAGTGTCAAGCAATGCTATACACCGATAGTGATTTGCACTGAATCTGAGATGATGTTGCATAATAGTGTACTAGCTGCATTATTACTGCACTGATTCAATGAGAAACTCAGTTTTAAAAAATGTTTCAGTTTCGGTGTACCCTTTGCATGACTGCATGTCTGAGGATGTAGGCACAGTCAGGAATCCTGTCTGAAGTAGAACCCCAGAATGACACACAGACACAGTATATAATAAAAGGTCAGTGCAAAAAATGACGGAGAGGTCAAAAGGTGAGGGTTTCCTAACCAAAAAAGAAAAAAAAAAACAGTATAATTTCATTTCAAGGCTTTTGTTTTGTTCAAATTATTATCTTTATTATCTTTTATGTTAGATGAAGAGAATTCATTTGACTGTGAGTGGCTATGTATGTATTCTGGCCATTTAGTGGATTTTGAGGTAGATAATGTCCTTTGAGTTAGAATATGATTTATATGACATTAGCAATATAACCGATATGGTATTACCAGTAAAAGTACTCTTTGCTTCGACTGCATGTGGACATTAAAATAAGCCAATCCAAAGCTTCAGAGATGTTGAGCTTTGTCCAGTCTAAACAGCCAGACCCACTCTAGAAGATAGGTTAACATGATGAAAGATGAAGCAGATGAAAAATAAACATGAAGTGGTTAGACCTTGATAGTCAATGTAGAGCTTAAGTGGGTGAACGATACAATACAAAGACATGCCTCTCTCAAAAGTCCACAAGAGAGGGAGGATAGCTACAAGACCTAGACTGAGTTAGATGTACATTATTTTAATGGTTGCTAGAGACGTGGAAAGAGAGATATGAATCATCAAACAACTATTTGTTGAATCCACAGACAGACAGGCAGTATGTATCATATGAGTGATTTGCTGCATCAAACGACTACTTACATATTACGACTTAAGGAAGTGAGCTGAACTGCTGCACAAAATGATTTAATCTCTCAGGTAATTATTTCTTTTTTTTCTCTTCATTTCTTCACAATCTTAGCTTTTTTAGCGTCAGATTCTCTTTAGTAAAAATGCATAAGCTCAGTGTTTTTACCCAAAAAGGAACATTTTCTTTTTTCTTTTCTTTTCTTTTCTTTTCTTTTCTTTTCTTTTTTTTTCTTTCATAAAATAAATAAATTAAATTAATAAAATAAAATAAACATGTCAGTCATAATGTCAGTCATTTGGAGGCAATGGAAAATAATGCCAAAAGTATAGCCATTCTCCATGAATTCATACAATAGTATCACTACATTAAGATACAAATACAATAAGATACAAATACAGATACAAATAGCATTTAGTTGATTTCCCCTAAAATATAGTGGTTTTGTTGTCATTTTATTTTTGGTAAACATTTATGCTGAGTCCAAACAAACAAAAAAAAATTCTCGCACAAATTTAACATTGAAATAGTCTCATCAAAAATTGAGAGGTACTGAGAGAGAAAAGAAAGAAGGAGAGAGAGGAAAATCCAAGGCCATCTTTTCTGAGACGCACAAAAATAGCTGTAACCAGGAGAAAAATGAGGGTGACACACAGCATGTGCTCAGGTACTTTATGGCTGTCTGTGTGACCTCCACTTTGTCACTAAACGTGCAGCACATTGGTGGGGCTTTTTCACCCCCCCCCCCTCCCCTCCCCCCTCGCACCTCCACCTCCCTCTCCCTCATCCCCTCCAGTTTATTTTCTCCGATTTGGCAAGAGCTTAATGAGGGAACTAGTGAGGCAACCTCTCTGCTGCTAGAGGTGAGAATTACACAGAGAGAGACAGAGAGAGAGCTGATAGATAGATAGATAGATAGATAGATAGATAGATAGATAGATAGATAGATAGATAGATAGATAGTAGGGACATAGATGTAGTTTGAAGCATGGAGGGAAGGTAAAAGCAGTCAGATAGACAAAGAGATGCTGTAAGCTAACAGAGATAGATCATAAATAAGGTTAGACATCAAGAAGGGCAGATAGCCAGTGAGTGAAACATATATTTTAAAACAGCAACAAATTATAGTACAAGGGAAGAAGAGCTAAAAAGAATGAAACTTAAAGAATTAATTAAACACTCTAGAGTGCTATGTAGCCAAGTGTTCGGACAGTGTTCAGGCTTTTAAAACATTGAAATCAAGAAAGAACATTGGCTGCTTGCGCAGATTGCTAGACTACTACACAGGATGTAATTATTCTGTCTATCAGCTCCATGTAATCAAGTATGTGTTTATTTAAGGCTCTTAACCCAGAAAAAGGTTAGAATTTATATATTGGTAGCCTAATTCATGATTCATTACATGGGACACACTGCCAAGAAATAAGAGCCAAATACAACAGAGCCAGAAATACCTGCTTGATTCAACCCATGAGAATAGTTCTGGTTATCTCTCCCACATCTCTGTCTCTCTCTCTTTCTCTCTCTTTATCCCCCTCTCTCTCTGTCTGCGTGTGTGAGTACGTGAGTATGCCCATCTGCGTCTCTGTACGCGTGTATCCCAAAACCCTACGCTTGTTGTGGCGGGACAGAGACACCGTGAGAACGGAGTGTGGTATTCCGGCTGGTGTCGTGCCACACGCACTGGCGTAAACACTGATGTGATGTGTTTGTGTTAGATGCCACTTCTGACGTGCCACGCTGCCTCTCTCAATCCAGCTGATTCACGACAGAGCGGATACGGAAGGCCCAGGAATCCCGACAATGCTTAAACGGGACGGTCATCGGCCCGAAAGGCCTGCCGCGACGTAACCATTTTCCATGCCTGTGTTTGGGCAATGAAGCCAGTCCACTGCTGTAAACAGTCTTTGAATTATGTCTTCCTTTTTTCCTGTGTGTTGTTGTTGTTATTAATAATGGCCTTCTTTGAATGGGCTGCTAATTCTGGACAGCAGAGAATGTTCTTAATACTATAGGAGATGCTTTGAATTAAATCATCGTTGCCGGAATGGACAGTTATTGCTCCGTCTGACAGAGGAATGCTCACAGTTGGAAGAGACAGAGAGGAGAGAGAGCGGGAGAGGGCAGACAGGGTTTGTCCTGTACTATTTTTACAGGGTGTTAGGGACATCTTCAGAATGTCTGGTTCATTGATCAGAGATGTACAGTCACTGAGTTATGTAAAAAATGTCAGTGTCTTTTGCCCAGGTGGAAAGATGCTAAAAATGCCTAATGAAGGACGATGTTTCATCAGGCCTCTTTTTCCATTATGCCTGTAAGTTACAACCGCTGAGTCCTTGAACATCATGACAACTACCTGTAACCTGCTGACGCTGTTAATTACGCATTTATATAATGTGAAGCGTAGTCGCTCGGAGGGTGTTTATACAATCCATACTAATGAGATTTCATTTTAAATACTTTTCCTGCGTTAATGTAGATCAACTCTCACTAGGATAAAGAACCAGAAAACAACACACTGTCTCACATAACCTTAACACCGTGAAGTGTCGATTGTGGACAAATAACTCACTCTTTGTTACTCCACAAAATATTACTCTGGACAATCCTAAAATTGACTACGTAGTGTTGAGCTGGGTTTTGCTTGCAGAGGGGGGCGAGAGAGAAAGTGTTACTAAAGTATCCCAGGGAATATATATACGAGAGATAAAATGGTAATACCAGTAAATCGGGCTGCTTTTCAGATGACCCAAAAAACAAACCAAACCTGAAACTCCCTGGTGAACATCAAGAGTTTGGCTGCACATCTGAAAAGCTGATTGAACGCAGCGTCAGTCCGTGGCACCCATCTGCCACTTTGCTGAGACAAAGCAAAGAGAGCAAAAAAAACACAAACACACTCTCCTGATGAAAGAGGCCTCACACCCAGTGAGGACAACGCTCAGACAGGAGCGAACTGGAGAGGCTCTGGGTAATTATGCACAGGGTACACGCCTCCATCCTCAAGAGGTACTGAGGAGCACTCAAAAACCAGTGGCAGCTGCTAGCTTTTATTGTGAAATTGTATGGCTTCCTCTGCACTCCTGCCTTTTCTCTCATTCTATCTCTCTCTCTCTCCCTCCCTCTCTCTCTCTCTCTCTCTCTCTCTCTCTCTCTCTTTCTTTCTCCGCCTTCTCTCTGTCTCTCACTGGTAGATGGTGAATCAAAGACAGCAGGTCTTTTGAAGGAATGACGTCAAATTGGGGCATCAATCATGATCCCTCGGATTTCAGGGGTATAAAAATGATGCATCGACAGGTCTCTTCCTATGAATGAATAACCTTCATCTGCAGCAGAAGCAAAGAGGGAAAAAAAAGAAAAGAAAAAAAAAACACTGGCCCTTTGAAGAGAACAGAGATTAGGGACAGGGGAGAGCAAGATTAGATGCAGGATTCTTTGAAAGGTTATTCTAGGTGGAAAGAAAAAGTTCAGATGAGTCCCTCTCACTGTCCCTACCCCCACATCCCACCCCCCCACCCCCCCACCCCCCCCCCACACACACACACACCCCCCTTGATTTGATTATTTTTCTTTTATCATTCTTACAATTTGTTTTAAGATGACACAGATCAAGTTATTTAAAATAGCAGAGAGATAATCAAAAAATGTCTGGCATAAGAATTTGAGGTGCTGTGGTTTGAGATGAATAACTCATTGAAAGGTACACATGTCACGGCTGGTGGTGTGGTGCAGGACCCAAGTGCAAGACACGATGGTTGAAGTGACAAAAACGGAAGACTTTACTGAAAATGAAGATCAAAATACAAGTGCAAAACAAAAGCAAAGCCAATAACAAAAAGGTGCAGCGTAACAGTTGTGCAAACTAACACAAACAATGATAGACAAAGACAAGGCAAACACTAGGACTTAAATAGAGGGAGAACTAAACAGGGCAACACAGGATTGGTAGAAATTAACAGGTAATAATCAGACAAACGGGAACAGGTGAGGGCGGAGACAGGCACAGAACAAGAGCACAAAGACATGGCAAACTAAAAGTCCAAAATGGCGGTGCAGGTTGTGACAACACATAACTTATTCCCAAAGATAGAAACACCTACAGCACAGTGCTTTGGGACGAGGTTTTATTCACAGCTAGTTGTCAGGTTTTTAATCCAACAGCTGTGAGTGATTACAGTGGTAAACAATATCCTCAGGTTTGCTTAGGGAAAAAAAAAATTCTATAAGACGTACTGGACACGCAAGTTCAACTCTCTCTCTCTCTCTCTCTCTCTCTCTCTCTCTCTCTCTCTCTCTCTTTTTTGGCTATATTATGCATATTATGCATTTCCAATGCATATTATGCATTTCTCCTCGTGTTGATGACGGCAGTGTGTTCCTTTTGTCTGGTTCTGCAATCCTGTGTATTTATTTTATACAGTCTTGAAGAGTATGAAAGACTCAAAACAATCCTTGTACTTCTTCTGTCAACACTTGTGACAACTGAAAGCTTCATTGCTGAGATGCTACAAGGACAGCACGACCTATGAGACATGACAAACCCAGTGACCTCCCGGCAAGCTCATGCAACACTTTTACCGATGCTGGTAGCAAGAAAAAATCCCCCCCCCCGGCTCCTCCTTACAAAAAATGATTTTTTTTTTTTTCATCTTTTACTGTGTACATCATCTTCACCCTGTACGGATGCCAAATTGTTCCCGTTCATTACTCCCTCAGTCTCTTAAAACTCTATTCCTTCTGGTCGTGTAAACATAAAGATAGAGTAAGTCACATATAAAAGAAATCAGTCTCAATGAAAGACTTTAATGGTGACGACTTGAGTAATGACTGGAGTTGGGAGTCGTTTTGCATTAGGCTTACTTTATCATAGTGTATTCAACAAATAGCTACAAATTTAAGTATGCCTATTTCCATTCCTTCTCTTTGATTGCGGCTTCCCAGTTCCTGTGTTTTGTGCGTTAACTAAACAGTAATTGATCATAAATACATTACAATGCTGTAATTATGGTATTATGGTACACCATAAATTGCTCATAAGAAATTCCAGTGCTATGTCGTACCGCATTTCAGCTTATCATAACCGATAGGCATTATGTACTAATTAAGTTAATCTGAGCAGTTTGGAGGGGGGGGGGCATGATGTTAAAACAGCATACCTTTTTACATATATTTTATTACATGTTGGATTAAACCCATAGCAAGCTCTTGGTGTTGTTCTTATTGAAATTGTGTTTGTATGCATTCGTAGCAGATTCATTTCAGTAGTATGTCATAGGGCAATATGGAGTAGATCTCAGTAGAGTTTGTTATTAGCATTTGTCCTCTTCCCATTGGCAGGCAGCCTAGACCTACAAGCTCCACAGAGTTCCACACATTCAAGTAGAGACATGAAATACCCTGAGCCTAAACTGAGCCAAACCACACAGTCAAGAGAACCATACAATACAAAAGTACATTATCACATGATTTCAGAGTTAAGCTACAAATTCAGTCGCATGACAGGGTTCATCTGAGTTTATCAGTGCATTGATTGATCATTGATGGAGTGATTGCTTTTCGCTTTTGTCAACAACAGATTCATAAGTGTTGTAGCACTAGCTAGCCTGCTAGCTAGCAACAAATCAGGTCTACCCTCCCTCAATGCCTCGTGGTATTCTCGATTTAAACGGGTTTATGGGTTTTGTTTGGCACTGTCTTCCTGTTGTTCTTGTTCTCATGCGATTCGTGAATGTTTACAGTGTGTACTTACCTGTTCCTCACGGGCTTGTGTCGTGCTGGCATGATTGTGAAATATGCAGCATTTACTTAACCCCTGTGCTTTCATACTCTTGCTTTTGGTTTGAGTGATTGTATTTTTCACTGGGCAGTCTTAGTTAGGGGTAGGTTAGTGCTTTCCCAATGTGGAGTATGGTTCAAAAGACTCCTGATCTGCTACTGTGCCTTCTCCAACACTTCTGAAATCATCATTCATTTTTCCATGTAAATTATGTATTGTGACCACAACAGCTTGAAACAGGCCTTTATTAATATCACACAGGTGCCTGACCATCACTGACCACTGAGCTAGAGAGGAAGAGGGACCCTAGCCAGTCCAGCCATCTATGGACCCCAGCCAATTCTGGTCCACTGGACTCCCACCCACAGAGGGCCATGTTACACAACTGCCATTTGAACCATGGATCACAGATGTAGGACACTGTTAGACAGCCCCTTACCCAGGTGCACCATTCAAAACCCACATCAATTTTAAAATACAACATAGGGAGGTAGACACCATACACTGGTGTCATTTCATTCTTAGTTTATCATGATTTCTCTCTCTCTCTCTCTCTCTCTCTCTAACACACACACACACACACACACATGCATGCACGGTCACCAACATTTCTGCTACACGTTACGTATATTTACGGTGCATCTGAGCTTCTGTGTGTGTGTGTGTGTGTGTGTAAGTATCTGTATGTTTACTTGATGTTGTGCAAAAGCCACTGTTCACAGCTCTTTTTCTCTGACACCCTGAGTGAAGGACTTAATTAGTTTCAGTATCAGAGCCTGGGGCAAAGCTCTTTAACAATGGGAACCCCCTGAATGTCATTAATCACCGTGCTGAAATTGATCCAGGCCTTAACCCACCCCCACCCCCCTTTCTCTTCTCACCCCTCTGCCCCCCCTCCCTGTCTCAGGGCCCATTTCACACCAGATTGACAGGGCAGTCAGGAGAAAGGAGGTGAAAGCTCCACTCTGCCTGACTACGCTTATAGCTGGACAAATGAGGGTTTAATACAGGGTTTCTAATACTTACAATGCAGTGACAGCCAACAGCGTTCACTGCTCCGGTAAACACTCAGTCAGCCCACAGGGCAGCTAACCAGACGTGACTGTTTTTCTCAGACTGGCACGGTGCATGTTATGATTATGCAAACATCAAATACTTTTGCATGACAAATGCTTTGGCAACAAGAGATAAATCTTGTTTTAGTACTGAAAGATTAATAGTTTTATGCTTCCTTCCTAAATGCAGTACAAATGTCACATGACTTCTGATACTTACTAATAGAGATGTACTATACACATCAGTGATGGATGTTTTATAATGTTTTGAATATTAGTTTGAATGGGAATAGTGTATATGAGGCTACAAGTGTACTCTATTACAACTGTTAATAAAGCAATGGGGTTAATGTAGGGACAACGCATTCTTAAAGACCAGTTGAATTTCGAAAGGAAATCTTCAGTTGTTTGACTGAGTCTGCCTGCTGATAACATTGTAAACAGCCTCTGGCGTAGTCTGTTGTCAGTCTCGGACATATTCCCAGGCAAACAAGCGTAGCATAGCAATGTGTATTTATTTATTTGTTTATTTTACCGTATGAATAATTGTTGTTTATGTGATCTGAATGAGATTAAATGAGCATCCTGAAATATATGTATGAGTGTGCTGACAGACATTATCCCAGTGGAACACCTTTGGGAAATGACTCATTACAACTAATACTTCTACAGAGTAAACAATCAGAGTATCATTGCAGGGTTCGGGTTACCGATATATGAACTGTCTGTCCGTATATATACAGATATATGACTTTAAGTGTAGTTTCACCCTTATCTCCTGATGATGCCAGATTCATGAGATTAATGAAAGTTACTCAAATTGAATTCTGGACAATCTGCTACTCTTTGCAGAGATGAGGCAGAACAGATTTGGTCCATGAAACAGTTGTTTGTTGCTCGTTGTACAAACAGGCATTATGGAATTTTACAGCATTACAAAAGGACAGTCGTCACAAATTTTATTTTTTAGATGATTTAATCCATGTTACAGTTCACTAATTTAGTATATAATTGGTACCCTCAGCCCTGACTGGTCTATTTTTACAGACGTCAGAACTAAAAAAAAAAAACTGCATTCCTGAAGACCCGTGCATGGTAGCCTGTTTAGCATAGGAGGTCATTTTAGTTCTCTTGGACTGTACATAGAGTTTGATTAATTCACATCAATCAGCATCTGTTAATTTTCATCAATTATCAACGGACGTTGAGAAACTTCAGGGTCCCCTCCTTTGAACAGACAGTTCAGATGGAACGTCCATGAACAGGATACTCAAG
>NC_044496.1:8238771-8266271 GCF_902362185.1 Chanos chanos | reverse complement strand
ACATTTTGTGCATTCTGATTTGAGAGCTCTATCTCATACGCACTAGGTTTTCTCATGCAGGTAGCAGACCATCCCAGGAGGGCTTCAAGAGCGTCTGATATTAGGTGAAATGTTTGGTGTAATAGGGGGCTCTGGGAAGTGCTGAGCCTTAGAGGATGAAACTCCACCCAAAATGACTCACTCTTAAAGACTGTCAGCTTTCTTTTTATCCGAGCGAGGTGTGAAGAGTTGAAAGGATGCAGGGATTTTGTTCATCATCTCTGAGAAAGACAGCCGTGATGGTATGAATACCTAGCTATCTGGAGACACTGGGAGAATCAATCAGGCTAATCAGTCCCACCAAATGGATCAATATTTCAGTCAGTGTATCAGTGCTAAAATGTAAGACAGAAGAGAGAAATCAGCATCGTCGACTGAGCTTAATAAAGGAGAATTACACAACATTCAAATTCGTTCATTCATTTCAGTCACAGACATAAGCTGAGGAATATTTGAGACGCAATATTTTATTTAGTCAGAAATCTGATAGGCATGAGAAAAAGAGACATTTTTGGCTCTTACGCTGGTTGCTTACACACATTAGTGAAGTGCCAAAAGTTCAGCAGCGCATGCAAAACAGATGAACGTTTATTCTCCTTAACAACAGTACACAATACAAAGTCATAACACCAACAAAGAAGAGATTACACATCTCAGAGACAAAAAATAAAAAATAAAAAGGAACCACCATCGTACGCAGGTTCAGTGCCGGCTGATCTCATCTCTATTGCATAGCTTTGAGGTTACCAGATAAGTGATGATAGGGGATTAGAATAAGAAGGAAAAGGCAAAAAAAAAAAAAAAAGAAAACAGAAAACGAGTAACAACAAGAAAGAAAACAGAATGTTTGATATGAGATTAAACGAAAGAGATTTTGGACATATTGTAAGCAATCCATTAAAAAAAAAGACCTTTTTGGAATCAAGTGGCGGCAAGCTTATCGTTAAAAAAAAAAAAAAATTTCCCAACTATTATTTTGAAAGCAAAAAGAAAAGAAGGAAATTCAAAAAAAAAAAAACAAAAACAAGGAGAACATCTCATAATAAAAAGGGGGAAGAGCAATCTTATCTTGAAACAAGCCATTGTTTAGAGATCTCTCAGATTCCTCTGAAGGACTTCCCTGGAATTGTAAAAAAAAAAAAAAAAAAAAAGGTACCGTGAGGGAATGTTCCAGACCAGGGCCGGCGCCGGGAGGGAGGGGGAGTCAAAAGGCCCCCCCCCCCGTCATTGCACCCTGCAGCCGGCCGACCGCAGTATAATGCAGTCATAATGCATGCTTTACGTAGCAATTACACATTAGTAATTACATATTTCCATTATGCAAGTGAAGAAATGTCACGGCCATAATGCTCTAACGCGGTGGGATGCATCATTTCTGTCATTTATTTACGCGGGTTATTTTCTTAAATTATTTCATGTGAGTATTAAGAATATTCCATACAGAGTTAGACTAGTTTTTCTTGGCATAGAAATTGATTAAACCAAAAAGGGAAAAAAAAAATGGTCCTTTTGTGCAGAAGTGCAACAATAACGAAGTTTTCACCGGGTGATAAGGCTGTTGAGCACAAGAGAATTGAAAGTGGTCATGTGGCTCTTATTGAAGTTTAGGGAAGAGACACAAAAACCAGAGTTTTATTTATTTATTTATTCATACAGGAATCTGACGTATTTCTGTTCTCCCATAGTCAATGTTCTGACCAACATCATCTGGAGCCCACTCACGAGCATGTTATCATAAGAAATTTAAAATATTGCATAGCCTTCTACCCCTGAAGCTGCCAGAGTGAGTGATTAAAAAACGATATTTGAGCTGAACGGCAACTTTGCGGGCTGACTGTGTATTACTGTAATAGTCAACACATCTCCCTGTACCTGCCATGGAGCTGCATTAAATCAGGAGCAAAGTAATACTCTTTCCATCTTCCCTCTGTCTGTATCTTTGTCACTCCTTCTCTCTCTCTGTCTCTCTCATTCTCTCTCTCTCCCTCTTTCTCTCTCTGTCTCTGTCTCTCTCTCTCTCTCTCTCTCTCTCTCACACACACACACACACACACACACGACAACAAGCACACCTTTGACCCCTCTATTTCAAAGGATCAAGCCTCTACAGAGCATAAGAGAGTTTCCTCCATCACGAGCAATTCAAAGGCATTTGCTTGTGTTTCGGTTTTCTTCGTTTGGTTTCTGCTGAAAGCTTCACTGAACGTATTTGAAGTTTATACTAAAGTCTTCTGATTTAGTGATTTTACTTTGTATAATATGGCCATGGCTCATGAAGCTCGATGTTAGATTAATTTATGATAGGTTATAGTACATTCATTCTTACAGAAGGCAGGGAAAAGCAGTGTCTTGTTTTACTGCCAGACTGTCAGACAGAATTTATAGCTATTTTCATTCGACCAGGTCGTGAAAGCAAAACACTGACATACTCTTTGGATTACTGGACATACTCTCTGGACACTCTTAGACCACAAAAAATATTAGTTCATTTCAAAGTGTTAATTGTCATAATGGACTCACATGTCCCTCCATCAGCGTCTTACAGAAAATCAAACAAATTTTCAAAACTCACAAGCTGAAAACAAATTAGAATCATAAAATTGGGTTAAAAGTCTAAAATGTTATGAAACTTCACTCTACCGTGCACTTGAAATATAAATATTCAGTTATATAAATGGACATGTATTTTAAAAAAAGATTAAAACAAACCACAAAAAGACTGTGATTAACATCTAGAAATAGTGAGAACCAAGAATAGAAGCAGAAAGAGGACTTTCATGTCATTCCTCCGAGAGACAGAGAGAGGGGGAGAGAATGAGTGATAGAGAAAGATGAGACAAGAACTAGCATGATAAACTCTAGGACTCATGTTGTATAAGGCTATGAGTCACACTGGCCCCATGGATCTTCAGAGATGTTGGGAAATCGTTTCATTGGCTCTCTACAGGGAGCAAGAGCTAAAAAAGGAGTGTGTGTGTGTGTGTGTGTGTGTGTGTGTGTGTGTGTGTGAGCAAGTCTTTTTGCTTGACGAACATTTGTCAGCGAGGACCTGAAGTGTGTGTGTGTGTGTGTGTGTGTGTGTGCCAATTAAATTTAAACATCAAAATGATATCAAGCCACTCTAAGCAACATCAAAAGGATTCTGTAATTTCACAACCCTATAACACGTCTTGATGTGACTTTTTTCAACAATCATTGCACATTTTTAATTCAGAACAGACTACACACTGTCTGTCTTCACTACTTGTCAACTGTTTTTGTTTGTTTGTTTGTTTGTTTTTTAATCAGCAGCTGTAGATATTTCTCTAAAAGCTTTAATATTTCTCCATGGTTTTGGAGTTTGGGGAATTTGTGGTAGTGATGGATCTACTCATGGAACACATGGAGCTTTTTTTTTCTTTAATTCACTTATCTATGGAGTTGCTGACTATGCTTTAAACTGGATCAGAGCTGTTTAATTGATTTTACTTTACTTGAGCCATGTGAGTGGATTTCCTGCTCTTCTAGCTCTTCTAAAGCAGTCCTTAGTGAAGTCAAGCTACTGAAAGGCTATTTTTTTTTTTCTGGTAACGTACAGTCACAGTGAGCTGAATCGTCGTGGCAACCTTTAAATGTTTCTGATAAGCAGATGATTACTTAGATAATGTTTTAGGTAACATAATGCAAAGGACTGAACAGTTCAATCATTTGTTGTGTAATACAGCAGCACAAGGACTATAAGCAGTCATGGTGTTTATACCCATGTAATATCTCTGCCTTTATTTTTAATTCCTGTGGTTTCTGATTCTCAGGAACAGGTCCAAATAAGTCTCGTATTTTGGTATGTTTGAAACCCAGCAGTAATCCAACTAAGTATTCCAACCAGCGCCATGGCGACAGAGAGGGTCATGAGTAACTGAGCTACAACAGCTTGCCTGCCTCTGATACCCTACATACTAATGACAGAATTCTCCCTGTTTCTCTCTCTCTCTCCAGCTGTTACTCCCTTTATTCTCTTTCTCTCTCTCTCTCTCTCTCTCTCTCTCTTGCTCTCTGAGAAGTAGAGAGAATGTGTGTGTGTGTGTGTGTGTGTGTGTGTGTGTGTGTGTGTGTGCTTGATCCCCATGTATATTATAAGTTCAAAGTTGTGAGGTTGCAAGCCTGGTTTCAGTGGATGGCAGGTGTCTTTGTTTCCTCAGTTTTATCTGTAAACTTTCATTTCAGGTGGTTTAGCACTGAATGAGTTTAGTGATTGAAATTCTCTCAAGAAACCGCAGATGATAAATAATGAAGCTGAGAATAAAATGGAGGAATGAAATTTGACAGTGTTTTGTTGTATTATAGTTTGATCCTCTTCTGTGTTTCTTGTTTTCTGCATGGTATTGTCATTTGTGATATGCATATATAAATTAAATAACATATGCAATAAGGTATATCTATAATCCATATCTGTATATGTATCTACATCTATACCTATAGGCCTATCTATATCCATATCTACATCCATATCTATATTCACATTTAAGCATCTATAGCTGTAGTAGCTTAGAAGCTTATAGATTCAAACAATGTTTTTTTCTTCTCTTCCTAGCTTCATTTCCAAAATGCTGCATTGTACAAAGCCACCAAACACTGATGTCAACCAGTGGCATTTCCTTCTTCTTCTTCTTCTTCTTCTTCTTCTTCTTCTTCTTTCTCACCTCCATCCTTCTTTGCCCCGTGAGGGTTTATTAGACCGCACTCTTCAGTGTGAATGGAACAGCTGTGTGTGCAGATAGGTGGTGAGTCATACACCTAAAACTCAATAGCTCCATGCAACATTCGCTGCGCGAGTCAGAGAAGGCGTACCTTTCTTTCCCTCATTCAGCTGTGTTCATGAAAACAACGGTACAAACTGTTCTGACTCACCTGATCTCCGGCTCTTTAAAGCTTCGCACTTAAAAATCGCCAGCTGTCGATCAACATTAACGTGTCGATTCCCCCGTTGCTGGGCCACCACCTCCTAGCTGTGCCTCTCTCTCTCTTTCCAGTCAGAGCTACATGGCAGTGCTTCTATAAAAACGACCTCGACCCGTTCGAATGCAAAGGGGAAAGTCGAACAAGCGCCGTAGAGCGGGAGCACCGAGTGAGACGTAAAAGACAGAAAACAAAGAGAAGTAAATCCCCTTTCGCTTTAGCTGTGACTTTCTTTTTCTCCTCACAGTGAGAGTGGGCATTTTAGTGGCATTCCTCATTTGAATGCTGTGAAACGGGGACATTTGAGTGGCATTCCTTGCTGATTTTTTTTAAATTCCTGTCCCCAGCTGTTGCTTCTCAATAATTTGTTCTGTTGAGACACAGTGTGGTTTTTTATTTGTTTGTTTATATATATATAATTTTTTTTTTTGTTCTGTTGATTTCCTACAAATACTGCTGCACAAAAAGAGGTCTTTACCTCCTGCATGCAGCAGAAGGTTGAGTTTTAAAACAGCCACAGTGATAGGGCATGGAACATTAAAAGCTTGAACATTTGAACACAAATTATGATTCATTTTTTGTTGTTGTCTTCTGTGTACAAATATCCATTACATGTCAAGCAATGAAAGCTTGGCATAGCTGGAGACATGGCAAACTCCTCTCTCTCTCTCTCTCTCTCTCTCTCTCTCTCTCTCTCTCTCCCTCCCCCCCCTCTCTATCTATCTATTTTTCTGTGAGTATGTCTGTCCTTCTGTCTGGCTGTCTGTCTGTCTGTTCTATTTGTCTCCCCGTGTCTAGTGAGTTTGCCTTTTACCTTTAAGCGGGTAGAAACATTCTTTGCATCTCCATTGAATCTATTGCTTTTTTGTCTGTTGTCTCAAGGTCGTGCAGCACTGTTTCCTATCCAGCATGTTCGTAGTCCGAGGTCTCATTTGCACTTCGTCGCTGTCTTGGTTTCCAACACTTTCTGCCACAGTACTCCTGGGCTTGTTAGGAAGCTGTTGCACTCACTTGCTCCTCGTCACACCTGCTGAGTGGAGCCAGGGCTGTGACCACGGTAATGACGAGGTCATACGTTTAATTAAGATGTTGTCCTGGTCTGTTCGTGTTTCCAGAGTCAGGTGATTGAGGTATGTTGGCAGTGCTCCGTTGGACATAGGAATGTGGGGGGCTAACAAGGCTCTATGAAGGACTTAATTGGTAGATCTTCATTGAACCTACTATAGGCTGAGTCAGTCTGTGAGGCTGATGGAAAATTATTTGCATCAGTTCTCATTTCTCTTGTCTAGTTCAGCATAAAGATTGTGTCAATAACAGAATGCCTAGCTACGGTGAGACACAAACACACACACACACACAAACACACACACACATACTCAAATACACATAGTGACACATTTGCTCTCATCCTTGACGAGTCACAAACACAAAAGAGACCTCAAAAGGTTTTACTGAAATGAGTTTTTCAATCATTTCCATCACATTTAAAAAGAAATTCATATTCAATGTGTTTCGCTCTGTTATATTATAGAGCGTCATGAATTCCCTTGGCCTTTTAAATTCAGTATTCGGTACTGACTATAATAACAGCATAGAGTATGAGCTCACAGTAATCACTATGACTCACCATCAGAAGACTAAATCCTTCTGGGTTTCAGGCCTCAACTGCTCATTAATGCATAGCAACAACCAAATACACAGAGGCACTTGAAGAATAGATGTGAAATTGTAAATGGAATTATTTCACCTTGATCCAGAAGCGAATGGCAGGTAATGCGTTGCAGGGTCTGTGAGATTGGACAGAATGAAAGTGTTGTATGAGGCAAACAGATCACAGGGTGCTAGACACGGGTAGCTATTAGAGCAATTTTCAACACTGAAATGTGTTATTTCCATGCAAAAAAAAAAAAGAAAAAAGATGATCCTTTTTATATTGCTTCCTTGCCTGAAGAAAGGTCAACAAGCCAGAATCACTTCAGTTCATGGACACTGGAAGACTTTATTGATGAGGTTAAAACATCCAGATGTCTGTGAGGGATATCATTACTCTCTTATTTTTGTGTCTCACACCATATTCATATCAGATTTATGAAACTATAACTGATGAGCACATATCCATTTGAATCTTTTAAATGTTATATATATATATATGTTACATTTATGTTATTGTCCTTAAATAATTCATAGTGTTTGGTCATTTGTATTAAATGCCATTTGTATGGCCCTGGTGTAGAACTGGTGTCACATGATGAGTAAATGACTTGTTCCAAAAATTCATAAACCCCCTTTTCCTAAACTGGAGCTGAAAGACAGAATCAGAAGCACAGATGCTCGTCCGGACACTGTGCAGATGTTTATCACACACACACAGACAAACACACACACAGAAAAAGAGTATGGTTATTGTGTCTCTGGTATGAGTATGCTGGGGGGCTGACCACATGAGTGGACCCCCGCATTACCACATCATCCACCAGACAACAGAGGTCTGACTGACTGACTGGACCGCACCAGGACCACACCAGACGTTCATTCATTTTCTGTTGCCTGAAAAACAAAAAAAAAGAACCTTCTACTCACTGAGTCACAAGCATGACCAGTGACAGTCATCTACTACAACTATAACTCAATGACCGGTCAAATTTTATACCTCATCTGTGTTTTTGTTGCTTGACAACTGGAGCTAAGGCAATAAAGACCTCTATTAGAGCAAGAATGGTGTAATTGGTAAATGAGACATACAGCATATGAGAAACATCCTCCCAACATAGATAAAAAACAGTCCAGTCTTCAATGGTTCCTTTCATTGATCTCTAAAAAAGAAGAGTGACAGAAAAAACGAGGGACAGCTGAATGTAAGACCACAAAGCCTCAAGGACATTTGCGCAATGTTGCCAGAGCAATGCGACAAATGTTTTGCACTCTGAAGGCGATAGCTGCGCTTTCAGTCTTTTGAAGGGATTAACCGTGCAATTTGTGAAATGAGCTTTACCCTCTCTTTCTCTCTCTCTCTCTCTCTCTCTCTGCTTCCTTCTTACATGGTTTGTGTCAGTAAGGTCTTTACATGTACTGACCACAGACAGAAAACAAAAGCTGTTTTGTAAAGACAGGATATTGACCGAGTGTCTATTATATGTTTGATGAGCATCAGGCATTTTGGGAAGGACAAAAGGGCAATTGGGGCAAAACAAGTAATGAGTGCCCCCCTGGGGGGAGCACACACATACATACACACACACACACACACACTCACATAGCCTTTAGGCCATCTCACGAGCTCTTTACATGGTTCTGTACCGGTTAGGTGTGGTGGAAAAATGAATTAACTATGTATGTGCCAAACTATGTTGCGTGCCAAATGTGTTTGGATATGGATTGCAAAATCACTGAAAATAATTTCTAACAATACTGATTTCTGCTGTGTGTATTTGACTGTGTCGTCTTTTTTTTAATCTTGTGTTTTCTTTTTTTCTCATCTACCTCAGTGTCCACACATTGAACAAAGTGTTCCCAAATCTCCCCAGTCATTATAGACCAATCGCTGGAGTATAACCACACCTGTTTAAAATATCAAATCAACAACAGAGGACGATGACATGTGGAGGAAATGGAGAAAACAGCAAACGGGGGACCAAAAAAAAAAAAAAAAGCTAATTGGTGAAACAGAGGCCTGCTAATTACCTTGCATTATCCCTGTTCATCTGAGTCTGATGGATCCAGAGATGGAGAGGCACATCACCTGGCAGGGCAGGGGAAACTACTGTCTGGGGAAGAGAAAGATGTTTTTTCCCTCTTTCTGTGGATGGATGTGATGGGAGTTGAGTGAGATGAGTCAACCTTTGCTCAGCAGGATAATGGGGATTAAATGTCTTTGGAGGATGTGTTTGTCTGACGTGCTTTACTGTGACGTGCAAGGAGGGGTCTTATTTCCCGATCTGATTACGGTCGACCCGTAGCCAGACAGATAGATAGTGGAGAAAGAGAGAGAGATAAAGATGAGTGGGAGAGGTTCAATGATCACTCTCTTTCTCTCTCTCTTTCTCTCTCTCTCTCTCTCTCTTTGGCTCTTTGTGTGTGTGTGTGTGTGTGTATTGGAAATAACTCTAACAGCACATTACACTGGCTTTTTTTTCTAGTTATTTCTTTCCATTTCTTACTAATTGATCAACACAATAACCTCCTACCTCCCCCCTGTCAGAGTAGGCTTAGAGTGAATGCTGATGGAAGTCATATCCAGGTAGGGTTACTGACAGCAGCAGGGCACAGGTTGTCATTAAGCACAGAGAGCTTATACAGACTCCTGTAATATTGTGTGTAATCCTGGCTTCATGTAAAGGTGAGCTATTGACTTGACCTTCGAAATCAAGAATCGGATATTTCAGATGACTTCATGGTACAGTTTTTAGCAGTTTAGGGTAAGAGGTTTAGTTCATTTGTGGCAGTCTTTGTGCAATATTTTTCTGGAGTTATTTCAAAAATAAAAATCCTCTGAATGTTTTGAAGATTTTTTTTTAATACAAGTCATTCCTCTATTATTGTTTTGGTGCAATGGAAAAAAATGTTGGGGCACTTAGTTCCTGTCTTGACCCATCTGCAGGATTGTCCCGAAGGAGCCACCTAAGGCTGTGTCAGAGAAATTAGGACCCAAACTCAGAGGCATCCCTGGAACACTCCAGCAAAATGTACAATATGAAATTTTTGGAATTTAAAAAGACTATTACAATTGTGATCAACAGTTAGCATTCAAATGTTAATGATTTTGGAATGTAAGAACAGTCATTGTGTATTAATTAGAAAAGGTTTGTGAGTGATAGAGAGAGATCGCTTGTGGTAGTTGGCATTTAACTGATTGTAACAGATCGTGGCTATAAAAAAAAAAAAAAAAAAAAAAAAAAAAGGACAGGGTTTTGTTTGTTCCAGAAATGATGAAAAAATTGTTTTCAGTGGTGAGCGAGTGAGTGGGTGGTGGAGTGACTCTGGACAGTATTTTGGAAATGTCAGGGTCGATTTTTGATCCCCGCTCCTCTCTCTGTCTGGAAATCTCACTTGTTTGCTAGTAAAACTGCAGTCATGGGAGGAGAAAGTTTGAGAAGCAGTGTTTGGGGTGCATTTTATCATGATTTGTCAGGCTTCTTACATCGGGAAAGTTATGACTTGTTGTGGTTTGTGGTTTGTGGTTTGTACTGGCTTAGAACCATTTGTCAGTGATGCAGTACGGGTTAAAGTGCTAATTTGTGACAAGCTTGAGAGATAGCTTTCGGGACAGTAGCCGCTGATTTACAGCACCCCTGTTCTCCGCACTTAGCACACCAGCCCCAGCTGTGCTTTAGCCAACTGCATGCCCTGACTTTTTGGCTCAGCCGTGATCATTTTCTTGAGGATTTGGAACGGAACTTAACCATAGCTCGGTCTGAAGCCGATTTTAAGCTCTGACATTTTGAGCAGAGGAGCTGTAAAGGATTTCATTGTTGATGCATATCGTGCAATAAATATGTAGAAACATGTAATCATACAAAACAGCACTTTTGTTCTTGTCAAATATATGCTCTACGCTGAAATGTGGATTCAGCTGCAAAATGCCACGCTCTGTTTGCAACAGGAGGTGAATATGTTTGCCTCAGTATCTTTTGAAAAACTCAATTATATTTCAGTCTCTCAGTGTAATCACTGCTTGATTTACTTGTCAATCGTGACTGCCTTAAAATTTCATTACCTGTGACGTGGGGTTTTGCGTGTCCCTGCTTAAACGTTTGTGCGCGCGAAAAACTGCAGTGTAACGGCCCCAAATACAATTTCTCATTCTATGAATCTGTCACGACTTCAGTCCTACAAGGCACTTTGGCATTTTGGTAAAATGACTTTGACGTCACTCTGTTCTGTTTGTTTTCAACATACATATCTACGTCTTATTTCCCACTCGCTCTTAAAACGCAATAGCATGTGTTTTCTCTCGTGTTTACCCTTTTCCACAAATTCTGGAAAAGGTATTGCTTTTTTTTTTTTTTTTTTCCCACTCTCCCTATGCTGGAGAGAGATGCAGCGTGAATTCGTTCACATTTTCTCTCAGTCATGCACAGGGTCATGTGGCTTAAGCCCTGTTCCCCTTGCAAACGCACTGGCTTTCAGTGTTTTCTGAATTTTTCATCATAAAGGCATCAAAGCGAAGCCGGGGGGCAAATCTGCATGTTCTCTGACGCCAGTCTTCGCTTTCGTCCAAGAGGGATACTTCTAATTGGGTTGTGAGGCAACATTCTTCTGCTTTATTCATGTTATTTTGCCTATTACTGAAGCATGCGGGTATATTTATTATAGCTGACTAAGTGACAGCTGACTGCTCAAGTAATGCTTCTAGCCTCTTACTTTTTCCAACTACCGAACACATAACTGATTTAGTATTTATGGATCAAATAGTTAATATTTTTGTATGTTTATCGAACTCCTGTCTTAATCATGCTGCTGGTCTCTCTGAAAAGAGTCAAATATGGTCATATCAGTGAGTTTGTTCCTCTAGTGTACCTTACATGAAACTGAAATAAACTGAGAAACAAGAAATGAACAAAGGGGGAAAAATGAAAAATGGGACACAGAGTTTTGTAGCCAAATTCTGTCAATATAGAATATGAACAAATAAATATTTCATGCATGTATAACCTGAGCCCAGTGCAAAATATATGGGTTTAATAACATGACTAATCTTATTTGCAAAATGTAGGGGAAAGAAAATCTCTCAATCACTTTTAAAGCTTTTTTTTGTGTCCAAGTGTGTGTGTGTTTGTGTGTGTGTGGGCGCGCGCGCGCGCGCATGCATCACCATGGAATACAACAGAGACAACTGCTTCAGGTTCCATTCTTTGACTGATTTGACTTGTTAAATTCATAACCAACATTTACCACCACCACCCCCCCCCCCACCCCCACCCCCAACCTTGACCCAAGGCCTTACCCACTGGGCTTCTGCCAAATGTTATTACAATGTGAGGAGGAAGACAAGTCGCGGTACCCTAGAGGAAAAGGCTATGGTTTGGTTTAGTCAAAATGAAGAGAAATTATAGCTGAGCCCTGAGGCAAACACTGTTAGGCACTCAACCACAAATATTGCAGTCTGCGTTATTATGATAGACTAGCAGACCAAAAATAGGCCTCACAAATATACTTAGTCCATATATCCTACCCTACTATAGCCATCTTGTGGTTGTTTACCCTGGTTTTACACAGAGTCTCGTGGGTGCAATTTCAGCTCTCTTGAACCCCAATGAAACGGCCTCCAACTCACCCTGATCTACAAGAGCATCCTCTGTTAATCCCACACACACACACACACACACACACAGAGTCCCTGTTCTCACTGGGCTGTCTGAGCAGCATGACGAATGAAATGAAATCAAATGAATGCAATGAAATTAAGTTTATTGAAATTCATGGCTATAGGGTATTATACATATATTTAAAAATCCCTAATGTGAGTTCTTCCTTTTGTGTCATTCTACTTTTAAAGGAAACATACTAGCTACTCTTCATGTGAGCAAATTTTCATAAGGACATCAGCAAGGGGCCTTACGTATGAGACCAAATGCAACCAGCAGGTGGCATGGTGAGACTACTTTGTGATCTGTGAATACACGATATATGTATAAATTCATACAGTGGGAGACGCCTCTGAGCATGAAGTTATCACAGGGTTTATCATAAAAATACGAGAAACAGTAGTTTTACATCCAAATATGTGATAACTTATAATCAAATATAGGATCATTTACAGTCAAGCGTATGATTGCATCCATTCATTCCTTTGCGTGTGTAAAGTGACGCAGAAACGATTCCTGCTGGCGTTTTGCTCTTAGTAGCACTGTCTTTGAAACTCCAGAGGGCAGCATTCATCCACATTTCATCACTTCATACACACAAGGCTTAAAAATGACCAATTATGAAAGGGGAGAAAAACTGAGTGAATGTTCGTGAGTGTGATGTACTACAGTAGCAATCACTGATTCCCATGGACCACAAGGTTGTTCATTTGTCGACTGTCTTCGTGAGTCTTTTTTGATGGTAAAGTCAGAGCTTTGCAATTCTTGAAGCTTTTATTTTTACACATTTATCACTGAATTGACGCATTTACATTTTTGTACAATCATGGAAGCTAAGGTCAATCCAAATTCAATAAGTTACAAAATGGTTATTTATTTTCTCCAGAGCTTGCATACAGAGTTGCTTCCTATTCTGACCCATCAGGAAATGAGATTGTTCAAAACAGGCTCGTTTTCAGTTTTCCATCTCTCCACCGGACATCCATATCTTCAACCCTGATGTACACAAGTGGGGTTTATTCACAATATTCAGGAAAAGTCGATAAACAAGGTTGTTAGCATGTTTATTTATTAATTAAAACTCAATACAACTATATATGAATAGTTTTTTTTAATCATCACATCCAACACAACACAAGAAATGATACTAAAACAAAAACAAATAAAAACAGAAGAAGAACACTAGAGTTTTTTGATTGTGTTACATAAAGAAAATGTGAAACATTTAGCTAGCCCTCAAATGGATTCAAATGACCAACTCTTTCTGAGGGGGGCATGGGGGCACTTCCTACAAATTACCTCACAGTCACGTTGGTCTTATTTTTAGTATTCTTGTTTATAGTGCACTGCAGTCACATCCTTTGAACATTTCTCAGTTTTTGTCATGAATCCGTATGGAAAGTGTGGCAACCAAAAAGGATGCATTGTTCACTTTCAGACATGAAATGGGTCTGGTACATACCTTCTGGGTACCTTTGAAGTCTGTTTCACCTGCACCTTTTCACACCTTCTCCTGAAGCTTATTCTGTTTTATAGCTACTGTCTCAGGACCGCTGTTTTGGACTTAAGAGTTATGTGAAGAGTTCTCTAGTGTACTGAGATCAATTTAACTCTATTCTCTGTCCTCTTTTGTAACTTGCTTTGAGCAAAAGCATCTGCCAAATTATTAAATGTAAATGCACGTTGTTGTTTTTTTAAGTGCAAGAAGTTCGTTCTGTAGTATACCCGTTTGGTGTATGTGTATGACAGTTTTTTTTAAATTCTGGGACACAAAATTCTTCACTTGCAAATCGGATTGGACCGTCTGAGACTTAAATTGTCCAAGATGAATCTAACAGTGGAGGCAACATTTTTGCCTCCACTGGGCCCTATAGCCTACCTCAGAGAAAAACGTTAAGTAAGACATAAGAATAAGTACATTAGAGATATGTGGGCCGCAACAAGGTTAAGCTCTTAGCCTGTTCCTCCTTTTTCTGCCTGTGTTACTCTCTGACAGAGTGGGCAAAGAACCGAGAATCCACTTTTAATGACTGTACATTTGTGTAATTATTCATGTCACCTGGGGTAATAGACTTAGTCAGTGTCTCAGTCAGAGAGGCAGCGGATTCAAAACGGTGGATATTGTGCAATGTTCCTCAACCAAGACAAGTAAGAAATAATTAGAAGACCACAAGCCCAGAGGGGGAAAACTAATTAATTTAAGTTTGTCTCGCCCAAATATTAAGTATTAGTTATAAAAAAAAATCGGTTTGAAAGTCTGATGGTTTGGCACTGTATTTAATTTTTATATAATTCATGGAAGGTGTGTTTGCTTTTTTTATTCTATTTGAAACATGTTAAAGGATTGGTATTTCTTACAGAGGTGAAAGGAAATTTTGATCTTGCTGGTAAAAATAATTTGATGATCTTTTCCACAATCTCTCAAAAAAGACATTATGACAGCCGCTGCATATTTAAAGTCTAACAGCATGTTTTAAATGGAAAGAGAGAGAGAGGGAGAGAGAGAAAAGGATGGTGAGACTGAAGGAGAGATAGGAAAAGGGAGAGATTAAGAACTGCTTAGATATTTGAATCGGGCATTTATTTTTTTTCTCTTAAATACTAAATGACCTTGCATTTGAATGTTGTATTGAACTCATACTTATAAAACTGATTCACAAGCCTCCTCCTCTGAGAGCCAAAGTACGGCTTGAACACACCCATACATTTCCTTTAGTTTTCCTAAACCTTGTGTATAATATCTTCCCTGAGTTATCAGAAAATAACATTTTTTTCTGATTACCAGTACAAATTACAGTATGTGTTTTTAACATGGTTGAGGTTAATGAGTTCCCTCTAATTTTTATGTCTCGTCCCTCCTTTGTTTGACTTGTTTTACAGCATTATGTTGGTTTGTTGGTTTCTTAGTTTTCAGGCTGCGTGGGAAACATGCCGTAAGGATGCGTTACTAATTGTAGTTTTTGAGGGAAATTGTTTACTGATCTAGAGATCATCAATTTGATTCTCCAAATAGAAAAAAAAAAAAAAAAATTCCCAAAAGTTACAGTTTCAGAAAATATTTTCCGAACAGAACTGCGTTTCCGTTCCCAACTCGAAGTTGACTCTTGGTGAGTGGTGAGTGATTATACCAGAACAATCATAAACAGGCCGTGAAACACACCATCATTCCAGTCGTGTGCAAGTTATGAGACAGAAAATCGGAATGTTTCCAATTCTTGGCAAGAGTGACACCTGAGTGAAGAAATATAGGTAGAAATCTAAAAAAAAAAAAACCCTCAAAAAAAAAAGGTAGATAGAAGTTAGAAAAGTGTCTGAAAAGTCTGGGGTTCAGAGAGACATGTGTCTGAGGTTTAGACTGAGATTTCTTTCCTTGAAACCTCTCCCATCCCTTAATCTAAACATTAACAGGCTAAACAACGGTTTAAGCATGGAATGTTGTTTGGTAAGCCTACAACACGTGTGGATGTGTTGTGAATAATCATTAACATAACAATAACTGATAAAATCACATAGGTTATGGCTCTATTTGTTAGTCAGAGATGAATATTCAGAACATAAGTGATGCTCTTAAATGGAGCTCTGTTTCACCTTATTGTTGTGTCTTATTCTCCCTCTCTCTCTTCCCCTCTGTCTCACAGCTTTGATAAACCTGTTTTGATAGTCACTGTCTATTTGAGAGGGGATCTTGATAGGTGCCATTCAAATGCACTGTCCTTGCTGTCATTTCCTCTTAAAGCCATCTATCATAACAAGCTGCACAGGTGTCTTTTCACAGCTCTTCTTGCCAGTGCTGCTTATGCAAATAGCATTTGCATGAAAAGTCACTGCTTCGTAGCCTCTTCCTCTCTATTGAAATGGATGACAGTTTCTGGGACAATTAGTAATCATATATGACCAGATGTGGAAAGATACGTTTCTAATTAGCATTGTTGAAGATGTTCAAAATCTTCCCAAATGCTTGATTATATCTTTTTTTTTTAAATCCCTGATAGAAATTATGTTTGTGTATGGATTAAAAATTGAAGCTCTACAATGCAATGTTTTACAGCGATGTTTAGAAATCAAAGTACAAAACATCAATAACCAAAGTTCTAACTCTAAAATGATTTAGAGTTCTCTGTCGTGTAACTGAGACATGTACATTTGTGCAACGACCTTGTACTGCTGGTGTGTTCGTATGTGAGATACAAACTTGTTGCCCCGTTCCCCTTTTTCATTTATATCGTTTAAATACATTGTTTCATTCATAGATCAAAAAATGAAGCATTAAGTACCTGAGAGTCTAGGTATTAATGATCTGTGGTTGTGTGAAACTAATAAAAGGCCTAGTATTATTTTCAGCACTGTTCTGTATCTGGGGTTGTCCCCGCAGGCGTCTGAGCTGAGCAGAAAATATGATAAAACACTGCAAAATAACATAGTCAAATGCAATAGAACGATAGTCACACAATGCACTGTTCTGGAAGATAAGATAATACATTGTAGTCTATAGTCTAGACAAATATCAGCTTGTAAAAGCAAGGCCTGGTGATATTTGATAAACTAGACGTCAGTGGAACAATGTTTCTGTCAGAGAAGGAGACATATAAGGAAGGCTTCGCGACTTTGAGACTGACTTTTCTGACATTTCTACTGGACACTTTCTTTTCGGCATTTTAGTTTCAAGCTGAATGTTGTTCTAATCCTAAAATGGCATTTAAGTGTGCACGTAGGATTATGAGGTCACCTCCAAAGACGTCTTCATGATATTTTTAATTCTTGGACTGAAAGAAGTCCAATTTGAAAAAACAAACAACCAAACAAATAATTAAAATTAAAAAAAAAAAAACAATACAGTAAAATCTTGAGAATACAAATCTCTGAAGAAAACAATAAATTGTTTATCAGAGCAAATTAAGTCGTAGAACAATGGTTTCCTATGCACTGCTGCTGAAAAATGATAATGCATGAACATCCTTTTTTTCCCCCACTTTGCCCTTGGGAAAAGTTCGTGTCATTTGAACAATCAAACTGAGAACTTTTTATTCCACTGTGCCTGCTGTATCCATGCAACAAGAAACAAACAAACAAAAGTTTACTGGGTGTACTATCAGTAATTTAACCATATAGCATATCATAAGAACGATCATAAACAAAAATCTGTTGCATTGAGCTACCAACAAAGAAATAAGTTGCAAATGTTCTGTTTACAGCTTTATTTCTTCGTTGTTTGATAGCTCCTATTCATTGCTGAATTAGTTAATTTAATAATACAAACAGCTGTCGTTTTTACAAGCTTTCAAGGAGACTCACAAGATCTGATTTTTGCCTGAAAAGGCAATATGTACTGATATAGAAACTGGAGTACCAGAGATGCCATACTCGCTGTCTGAAAAGAGTCTTAAACACGGACTGAAAGTTCAGAGAATATTCGCAACAGGTGCATTTGAACCATTTGAAACGCTTTTACTGTATACAGAAACTCTTATAAAAGTATAGATACATATAACTTTTTATGAGCGGGGTAAAGCCAGTTATTACGTACATACAGTTGACCTGATCGAGAAATGCAATAACGGACGAGTTTAAATCAAATCAGTGCAATACAGTATTAACTCGTCACTATGCCTTTGATTATTATTACAGCGCTATTAAGCTTTAACGGTGTTTGTTTATGTTTAACTTTGAAACTGTAGGAACGTGGTCTGGATGAGCGAGTGAGAAATTCTAAATCAATAGGGTAGAATTGTGATACGTTATCATGGGGCAATGAGATAGATTTAGTAGTTTAGTGGAGGACTTAATACATGGGTAGATGTTTGATTACCGATTAAACCTCCATAGACTACGACAATACTGCACAAATCAAAGAACTGAATGATTATGGATATCTTGCATCCAGATTGTGCTTTGAGTAGTCGACTTGTCAGGGCCTTTCTTCAAGTGGGGCAATATCAACTGTTCACTCTTTTGAATAATCACCGTGAAAACTCTTCAGCTACAATCATCCTACAGCTGTATGTAAACCATAAGCTGGCGGTAGCAAGTCATTAATATGTACGTTGCTATTAACATATTCAGAGGATTGTGTAGCCTGACTGGCTGTCCTGCTGAAGCTTCGAACGAGTGAAGAAATAGCGGGGCAGTATCGCGGGTGGTTGGAGGAATCAGGGGAGGAAACGTGAGGAATGGCTGAGAGCTGACCGTGTTTTGCTACAGGAAACAAATCAGAAAGAGGAAAAGAGAGTGAAAACACTGCAAGCGACGTGTTGTTGTCGCGGTTTTGACTACTCTTCCTTGTCAGTGGACGTCAAATAAGCGTTGATTCGACTGGAATCCTGTTCCAAGGTAGAAACGAACACGGGGAAAGAGACTAAAGGTGTTTATTTGTATCTGGTTCATGCTGCCTGGTTTTACGAGGTCTGCACTCTATGCAGAATGAACGTTGACTGGCCCGATGTGCTTATCGATTTGCTAAAATAAGGTGAGATTTCTCATTTTGAAACGACGGGTGCCTGTGGAAAATTATAGACAGAATGTGCTTATCGTATGGGAGACTGAAATGCAAAGAGACGTTTTGTGTATTTAAATGATTTATCGAATTTGAACAAGCCCCCTGTAGTTATTCAACTGGATAAAGCCGTATGAGTGGCTGATTGTCCTTACTTAGGGGGAAACCGCGAACAAGAATAATTAGTCGCCCTCTTTACATAAAACGGACTTAAAAACACAACAAACAGGCCCTTGTGGCTTATTTCGATTAAACGACGACAATGCCCTTGTTGACGATTCGGATACTGGTGCTTGGATTGTGTATATTACAACATGGTGCTGTTGGACAAGGACAATCTACTCCGGCAACATGCTCGCCGCTTTGCCGCTGCGATGAAGACGGAGGTGCGGATTGCTCTGGAAGGGGACTGACTGCCGTCCCGAGCGGACTCAGCGCATTTACTTATTATCTGTAAGTAGGCTTCTACAACTTATAAATAAAACCTTATGGATTTTCAGATCTTGTAATTCAAACCGATACAGTTTGGTTAATGTCAGTACATGTGAGGTGCAGTAGGCTCAAGCAGACATTGACGTGATCGAAAGTAACACGGTAAACTTTTATAGAATCGAGTTAGATGGCAAAACAAGAGGGCGTTTGCATATTATATATTAGCTAGTTATTTAGTTAATGTAAAACATTTCCATCAACAAAGTTACGTGGTGAATGAACAGAGGGAAAGCTAGAGAAAGATCCAGCAGCAATACAGATATCTGTGTGCAGAAATTATTAAAATAAAACCAAGTTAATTTCGCATGATATAAAACATCGTCTAAAAGGTGTTAAAATTAATCTGCTGACAAGTTCATGCTGTCCAGTAAGAGTTTGTGTGTGGATCACTGTGGTCCTGTGGTTAACCTGGCAAACAAGTTAGTTTTTGCCGGCAAGTCAACTAGCTTTTTTTCCCCCTCTGTGCAGCCGGTCCAGAACTGTAAAAGAGATATGTTGATTTTCTAATCCATAATCAACAATTAAGTTAAAATGCGGGAGAGGAACACATTTATTTTCAACCTCCCCCACGCTGTCACTAAATAATATGAAACCCACATCATTCTTAGTGTGGAGTTAGTCCAAATAATCTAGGATGGTTTTGATTACATAATAACCCATTAATATTAAAAAAAAATGAAAGGTCAAATCTTATAAAACAAGCCCCATTTTATGATTAGTAATGAAAACATCTCAGATGGCTAGATGAGGTGCAGCAAGACATCAGCATAGCAGAAAGAAGACTTTTGAGTATGTTGTGTTCACTGAGACGGAAAGTGGTTTTTTTTTTTTTCCCTCCTTGAAGAACTCAACCTTTTTGTTCTGTAGGTATCTAAGACTGTGAGGGGGGGGTTGGGTAAGCGTGCAGATCCTAACGATCAGAATACAGTGGTAACAGAACAACTTGCCAGATTCGTCCCTAATAAATCAATTTGTGTTTCCCTGCACACTTCATAGAATCATCACAGAGCTGAGAGTCTTTACTATTCTAGTGGCTTAATATCTGCCTGCTTTAGTTTGTGTTCCACCCACAGATTTTCCTGCTGTCAACACTGTGGTGAGAAAGCATGCCAAAGCTCACTCCAGCATCCATAAATCATGAGACAAGTATCATTAGATTGGACAGGTTCAGATTGTGTTTTCACTTTGTTAGGATTGAGTGTCTTGCTAGGAGCCAATACTTTGCGGAGTATATCTCTAAGTATAGCGAGAGTTGGTTTGAGTTTTTTTTTTTGGTCAGAACACATTTGAAACATGCCACTTGTACATTCGTTTCACTTTCAAGTTGTTCTTTGTTCTCAACATCTGTTAGATTTATTGTTTGCATCATTTTATGGAATTGGTAGCGAATGGGAAATATCGGTGTTCATATCTGAGTTGGTGGTTTGCTCTTGCCAGACGAGCGTTACCTGGAGAAAAGGCCAAACCTGACCTGGGAAAGACAAGAAGAGGAGAAAAACAGATAAAGGGAAAGACAGGGGAAAGGAGAGGAAAGAAAAACAGAGGAACGGACAGAGTGCCCATTTGGAAGATAGACTGATGGACAGCCAGAGCTGTCTTTGCCAAGTTGTATCATGAAACCTGGTGCCAGTCTAAGCCTGGTGCTGAGAAGTGATAAGGCCCTAACTGAAATGAATGTGTTCACACTCGGTGTCTGAGAGGCTGTCGTAAATAACCGCTCACTGATGTGCACGATTACATTAGATGGATATTAGACGCGTTGAAAAGTTAACGTGCAGATGAGAGTGGATGTATATGTCCTTTTTATTGGTCCGGTAGCCTCTTGGAACCGGATTTTCTTTTAATAATACAATTGTTTCTTGAGGGAGCGATTATTGTTTTTTGAGTCAAAATACATATTTAAAAACATCCTGTGGTACCAACCTCCCAAAGTGATTTATTGCTGATTTATTGATTGCCGTATCTGATATTTCTTTTAACTCATTATAAATCCATTCATAACTTGTGATAACCTTATTCTGCACACAACGTGAGTCTTGGCCCTCTGGACGTTCAGTGAGGGCAGCTCCCAGACTGGCACAAATTTCAACGTGTGTCCGTGATCTGAGATCCAAGCTGGAACCCAGCCAGATGTATTTCTGTTTGGCTCTATGGGTTTGCACGGTTTATTGCATTTCTGGTATTTATTTATGTCATTGATAATAGAGGGGCAGGTCAGTTAGTCCCCAGATTCCCTTAGTGGTGCCGCCTCTGTGTCTGACACAGCCACGGCAGAGAGAGAGAGTGAGAGAGAGAGAGAGAGACGGAGGGAGGGAGCTGGACAAAGAAACTTTTAAAGGGACAGAGAGAAAGAAAGAGAGAGAGAAAGAGAGAGAGAGAGAGAGAGAGAGAGAGAGAGAGAGAGAGAGAGAGAGAGCAGGATTTGTAGTGGATGTGTACATGGGTGAGAGTGGGTGGGTAGGTGGGTGGATGGATCTAGTTGATGATTATTCTTGCTTGGTGCAGATAGCAGGTTTGGAGTCTGCGCGTTTAATAAGATTTGCACTGTTTAACAGGTCATTGTGCAACACCTGGGTTAATCATCATACACCTCTGAGGCACGGCGTTGTAGACAGAGAGAAACTCCACTTCAGAGCCGAGGCTTAAGGAGTAAATACGTGTGGCCGTGTCATTGAACAGGAATGAATCCTTGACCTTGAGTCTAACTGTATGGGCGTATTGCAACGTTACACATAATCTCCAATGAATAGGAATTTGTAACATTACATTACACTGTAGCATTGGCAGACTCCAGCTTGCTGTGTACAAAGCAGGCTTTCACTTGCTGCTATTGAGATAGAGCATCTAGAGCGCATAGAGACTCTACATGGCGTGCAAATTCTTTATAGAGGTCAAGTTTGAACACCTCTTCCAGTCACGTTTGTTCCGTCATAATTGAAATACAGTTAGATTCTCACACAGCCCCTTTATACAGTAACCTGTGCTGCTTATATGTCCATATGCTGCAGTGTAATATTTTCAGCTGTGGTTTAAAGATTGTCTAATGAAAAAATGGGGGGGGGACCCCAAATGTGTGGAGTTTTAAAAAGAAAAAATATCAAATAAATGCAAGGTGGGATCCATCTGCTCTGGCACTGATTTCACAAACTTACAAACTGACTCATTACGCTAATTAAACCAAGCGAATATTAGACCCGCGTCTCACAGCCAGCTCTGGGTGGTGTGTGGAGGAATTCCCCCAGCTCTTGCACCGCTGGGATATCCTCCGTAACCATCCATCCACACTCCATTAGCTGCCCCTTGTGTCAGATTCGGTTAAGCGCCACAGAATCAGGAGCCTGGAACAGTCCTTTGTGTGTCAAGAACAAAACAGAGACGCCATGTTTTTCTTTTTTTTTTTTCCCCTTTTTTCTTTTTTGTTTTCTCCGTTTGAGGAAAAAGCAGGGGAAAGGTTGTAGTTCACTAGCTCAGTCAGATGGAACCCTCTGCTCATTTCTGTGTGCCTTTTTTGACCGAACACCTCAGTGGACGTAGGGTGTAGGTTAGAGCACTCTTCACGCGAGATATGAGGGACGAAAAGCAGCCTTACATAAACTGTTACTCAGATATGGGAACCTTTCCAAGGAAAACTGTTTCACCAGTGTTTCAGTTACGGTCTACCGTGAGCATGAAGTTGACTTTAAGATGATATTCTTAAGGGGTACGTTAACCCCTGCCTTTAAATGATACCCTGTTTTCATTGAATTGAATTGTAAATTATATCAGATTAAAGTAAAAAAAAACAAAAGAAGGAGATTAAACTAAAATCACACGAATGACTTGGGGTGGTTTCTGTTTTGTACTGGTTGCTAAGTTACAGAGATTTAGCTATTGCTTGTAAAAACTTCATAGATTAACTGTCACTCTTACCAGCCACTGTGACAAAAAAAAGATATTACTTTTACATGTAATTTTGTCTTCTTGTAATATTTCGCATACTATGTAACACATGAAGTGTTAACTCTACAAGAACTTGTTGAGGTCCCGACGCCGGATCCCCTCGATGATGTTGTGAAACGTAGCATTGAAATGTGGAGTTGAATTGGTTATGAAGAAGACAAGCTCATTATTAATCAGTAATGAGATACATTTTGACTGGACAATCCATGCTGCTGACTGAGCAGGTATTTTCAAATAGGTCACAGAGTTTTTCGTGAACTCGTAGTTGTAAATTTTGTGTGGAAAGGGCCTGACTGTGTCCTGTCATGTTGCACGACAAAATTAGAGTCTTTATGGTTTTGCTTTACTCGTGAATGTTATTTTTGGTTCCTTACCTGAGTCAATTATCATCACCAGCCTTGCCTTCAGGTTATTTGTGAACATTGTGAATTTGCCACTCTTCACTGCTAACAAAAAAAAAAAAAAAAAAGTTTGAGTCCTCAACCCGAAGCTCCAAGGCAAAGTTGGATATCGTAAAAGCCAAGTTTTTTTTTTTTTTTTTCTCCAGAGTACGAAATGCTTCCAAACACCCCTCACAGAGACATGACACACACAAACACACACACATACACAAACACACACACACACACACACACACACACATGCACACGCATTGACTCACACTAGCGCTGGGGTTATGAGAGGGGAGCAAAAGGAGGGGGGGGAGAGGGGGGGTTACCAAGAGAGCTCTGTTGGCTCTGTCCCTCTGTACAAGGTTAAGGCACATGCTTGTTCCTGACAGCTTTTTAGGTTTTAACTCTGAGACATATCCTCTTCAAGCCCCTCAAATATCTAAAGGGTGGATGCAATGCAGCTGTCTTTCTCTCTCTCTCTCTCTCTCTGTCTCTTCTCTCTCCGTCTCTGTTTGTCTGTCTCTCTTTCTCTCTCTCTCTTGCTCTAGCTCTCTCTCTCTCTCTCTCTCTCTCTCCCTCGCTCTCTTTCTCTCTTTGTTTCTCTTGTTGCTCTCACCTTTCATTCTCTCACCCCCTTCTACCCCCACGTTTGCCTTCACTCACTACCTCTTTCTCCCTCTCTACCAGACACACTACTTAGTGGTTTCTGAAAGGTTCTTCACACCGTTTCTTCCCTTCTCTCTCTCTCTCTCTCTCTCTCTCTTTTCTGTCTCTCTCATGCACTGTCCATCTATGCGTCACTCTGTATCTCTCTCACTCTTTCTTTCTCCTTCCTCCCCTCTGTCCTCTGCCAGTGTTCTCTTTTTTTTTTTTTTCCTTGATTCTTAGGTCTCTTTGTCTTGTTCTGTCTCTTTCTCAGGGCTGAGAAGTCATAATCATCAGTGAGATAGATTACAGCCGTATTCTACCGTCAAGTTTTGAGCGACGGAAAGAGAGTTTATTGCATTGCCAGTGTTTTCTATTAGTAATTCCTCGCGTTGGAACCCAGGAGAAGCACAAAATTCTTTCTATCCCTCCCAGTATATCCCTGTCTTATTTTCCTGTCTGTCTGCCCAGATATGCTGCACTCTCAGTGGCTCTTACTCCTTTGTGCCACTGGTACATCTTTTAGAATGGAGTGTAATTGAAGAGCAGAATGCGTGGTATCCACTATGACACATACTCAACCAGAGACAGTGAGTCCCCAGAATCCAAACAATCCCAGCAAGCATTATAATCCCAGTCTGGTGTCTGTCCATTGTGTACAATGGTTAGTCTCCAGGAGAGGAGCAGAGGACTTAAAAAGAGAAACGGATGTGTCTTCTGCCCAGAGATTCCAGTAAGAGACTATTAAACGTGGCACCTCTCTCCTCCATCCTAAATGGGTGCGTTCCCAGTCAAACTGTGCGTGTGCCTGCTTTGTGTGTGCACATGTGCATGTGCCTGTGTATGTGTGCGCGTGTGCGTGCGTGTGCGTGCGTGTGCGTGCGTGTGTGTGCGTGTGTGTGTGTGCGTGTGTGTGTGTGTGTGTGTGTGGTCGTGCGTGGTGCCACTGGTTTGACATTTCCTCTTTTCCCTCCCTGTGTGGCTCCTCAGGGCCTCCTCAGGCACAGCGTCTGTCATCATACTGTGGCCCTCTCACGAAACTTACTTCCTGACCTGCCGCTGACCCTCTCTACCCCTGCCATCTGTCCCCCCGGTGCCCTCGCCTCGTCAACACGCGCTGCCTCCGCTCAGGAGTGTGTGTGTGTGTGTGTGTGTGTGTGTTTGTGTTAGTGTCTTTGTCGTTGCACTTGCTCTTAACGTTTACTTTAAAGTGTTTTGGCCTTGAAAATATCAGGTATCAGAGACAATAATGCCAATAATCAACGCATACGGCTCTTAAAAATGCCAAGTTTAACCAACTTTAATTTTTAGAGAATTTTACAGCTTTTCTGAACAGATTAAATGTGTCAGTTAGGCACAAAAATCGACTTTATGCAAAAAAGTTGTGAAGTAAATTACCTTGTAATTTCAAATGAAGGATTTTTTTTTTTAAACAGTGCTAGACAAGAGCCATGCATTTTGACAGAATCCCCTGCTTAGACGTATCGTTTCTCCTTCACACCCTCCACCCTTTAAAGAAGATTTTAGAATTGAAATAGCAGAATGAACACATTCTTTTAATCAGTTTTAACAGCTCTGTCATAGGAGTCTGCTTTTACTCCCCCAACAACATGCATGGCACTGTTTTGTTTCCGTCGTTTCCATGGTGATTTCGACAGAAACTGATCCCTGTGAATCTCCGACCAAGTTAACACTAAATGTCCTTAATACCAATATACTTACTTTCTCAAGGGGCTTATGTATGTTAAGTTCTGTTTGGAACCGTGCATTGTCACACTGAGTGCTCATGTTACAAGGAACAACAATTAAGTGATTTCACAAGTTTGAAATACGAAAGCACAACCTAACAGTCCGTACCAACTCTGCAATTAAAATATTCCACGTTCATACACAGAAACACGTTTCAAAACAGAAACATGCAAATGAAAAGGACGTGTCGCATAACGTGTAATTTTTGGATCTTTTGCTAATGTGAAAACCAACGTGTCTTTGTTTCGAGAGCCTGAGACACAATCGGTAAGAACCGATTTAATCTGTTGGCTTGACTGAATAAGAGTTATCATTCTATTGCCAATGACCCTGAAACTTTTTCCACTCCCCAGATATTTCCATTGGGCCTTTAAAAAATGGACGTCTCGTGAACTGTTTGCTTAATGATTAATTTGAAAGACAGAGATATGAAATCCGCTAAAAGCTCTCCGACGGTCCAGAGGCTGCTGCTGCTTCTGCAGCTGGTTCATCGTTTTGTTGTGTTCCAGACAAGTTGCTATAGTAATTAATGGAGTTAATTTATTTGATGTTTGCTTCCCTCAGCCATAGTGCAAATGTCTGTCGTTTTACAGCATGATTTATATAGCGGACAGTAAACAGATTGAATGCATTGAATGATGAACTCTGAGATCATCAGAGAGGAATGAAGTGGAGAGAGAGAGAGAGAGAGAGAGAGATGAGATGGGAAAAAAGAAAAAGGGAGGGATGTGCAGAAGGATAAATAGAGGGATCAACAAGATACAAGAGGACACATACAGAAAGCATGTGTGTGTGAGAAAGAGAGAGAGAGAGAGAGAGAGAGAGAGAGAGAGAGAGAAATTTAGGGAAAATTCTGATGAATAAGCACAAACACACTGATGACACACACACACATACACAGACACACACAGACACACACATAGGTGGAGAAGTAGACAGGTCCCTACACAGGAACATTGCAAGACTCTGTGGTCTCAGAGGAATGTGAAATGGCTTCCCAGAAGGCTGGCTTTGTTTGGGTTTAGTTCCCACTGTGCTTCCGTCCAGTCCAGTCCAGTCCAGTCCACAAGCCCTGGAAAGAGAGAGAGAGAGAGAGTTTAAAAAAATAGCACTCAACAGTATGTGATGACCTAGGTGAAGGTAAACACTACGCCAACAGTTTGAGTTAAAATAAGAATTCAAATTGAATGTAACTTTTTTATTTGTATAACTTAGTTTATCATTTACAGAACTGTCCGTGCAGTAAATGCAGTGACGGGAACGTCCGCGTCACCCCACTGTCTGATCAGGAACTGCATCTAAAGTGCAATTCCTCTTGTGTTTCTGTTTAAACATCCTCAATGTAAAGTGATGACTGAAGCAAACAGTAGCTTGTGTTGGCTTGTGTACAAACGCACAAGTGAAGTCGTTTTTAACTATCGTATAGCTGACCAAAAACATGTTTTTTTTTTAATACACACAGCCTTATCAATCTAATGCATTATCTCCTGTGCTAATCCAGCGTGAGTTGGATCT
>NC_044496.1:8228771-8236271 GCF_902362185.1 Chanos chanos | reverse complement strand
GCCTCAGTTTTAAGTAAATAAATAAGACCTGTTTTCCTTAAATATGTTGTTTCCATTAATTTCATTAGTAAGCAACAATTAATATCCTATTAACAAGAGCGAGCTAGATAATAGAATATTATAATGTATTTGTAAAGGTCTTGCAATACAAGAACTTTACAAATACATTTATGAAGGATGCAAAATATCGTCTACTTATCGTTACCGACAACCTCCTAGAAAATATCGAGATATCATTTTTTGTCAATATCGCACAATCTGTGTGATTCCCAGATAGAGGAATTATTTCTACACTTTGAGACAGGTTGCTTTGTTAAAATTGTTTTTGTTTGTTTGTTTGTTTTTAATGTAAAGTGTTCTCTTAGGTATGGAAATGTGTTTAGCTACTCCTGATTCAAAGAACTGCTTCTCACTGAGGAGTCCATAAAAAGACTCTTGTGTCTTTTTTTTTTTGTTGGTATTTCAGAACTTGAAGGTTATTTAGGACCTTTGTGACCTCTTTGGTTGAATCTGGTTGATTGAGTGTCAGTGTCACTGGCCTGTCAACAAAGCAGCACAGGCTTAAATGGATCCTCTCCTTTTCATCTGAAATGTGGTCTCTGAACTTCTGCCTCCAAGCTATTCTTTTCTTTGGGGGAGAACTGGAGGAATTTTTGTCAGATGACATCATTTTGTTAGTTGATACCTGGCATATTCCCAGTGTTTTGAGTTTAATCACAGTATGCGACTGTTGAAAGCAAATAAACTATTCATACTTGACTGAGTCAGAAACAACTTTTGGAGCTACACCTCGTGGGTGGAGGTCATTGTTGGAAAAACATGTCCAGGGTTTTGCTGTGCTGTTCCCACCTTTTTCAGCACAGGCCTATCTGAGCTCTCTCCTGGCATTCCTGTCAATCATCTTTAAAGCTTGTTCCTGGCACGGAGAAGTTTCCCTCCTTCTTGTAGGCTTAGAGCCAAAATGGCTGCCTGTCACACCCATGCACACTCATACCACATCTGCATGCCTTATCACGGGCTCTCCTGCAGGCCTTGGCATGGCTGCCATGTTGGCTCCAAAGCTTGTGATGTGGCTAGAGTGTGGCTATTCTGTGGTTTCTCTGTGGTCTGTGCATAAGTGAAGGCGGCTACGTTTCTTTGCCAGGCGGAAATGTAAAGCTAACCCTAGACCCTGAGTTTAGGGTCAAAAGCCATGCTCAAACTATCATCACTCATGCAAATAACCCACTGGCAAGTGACAAGTTACAGTGCACGGGTCACCATGCCCTGGGATTGGAAAGGGTTTGTTTTTGCAAAGCACAAACTATTTTTGTAAGGCCTTGTTTGGTTTGTACTTCTTTATGTGTGACGGCATTATCTTTTGAACATGGTGAGAAATCAGAAATGATTTTAACTGAAAATCTCTGACCTATTTTTTTTTTTTTTTTTACTTTAACGGCCGTTTCCTGTTGAGTGTGTTAGGTGTGGATAGTTTTGGAAGCTTGGAGGAGAGTATTGTCATCCCAAAGTCTCTCTCTCTCCCTCTCTCTCCTTCTCTCTCTCTCTCTCTCTCTCTCTCTCTCCCTCTCTCTCTCTCTCTCTCTCTCTCTTTCTCTCGCTCTCTCGCTCTTTCTCCAGAGAGAAGGAGAGCTCTGTTGTGACTTGACATGTTCTGCAGCTTAGCGTAAAAAATTAAAGGCCTGTCTTTTCACCTCCATCTAGTGCCTGTGTGAGTGTGTGTTCTTCTGACAAAAGTGCTCCAGTGGCTTTTCACGTCCTATTTCAGTGCTACCTGTGAAGTCGTGATAGTTCGCACTGGTCCTGCATTCCTGGTGTTATCTTACTGTTCTTGGTGTTTGGGCTCAGGGCTCATGCGAGATTTTAACAAGTACATTTTATGGGTTAGATCATCCCAAACAGAATACAAGTTCGTTCTTAAGTCAGGATACATAGTCATTTTACATAGCACACCAAAATATTCTCCAACAATATTTACAGAGGAATTCCACCCATGAGCACATCAGCTTTACCCAGTTTATGGGAGTTAAAGTATGTTCTACAACTGTGAATAACAGAGTTAGCAGAGCTTTAGCTTAGCAGTTGCTAGACCTTTTTTTTTTTTTTTCTCTCTGACAACACAGTACGAAGAGATGAAAATGCTTATATTGGAAGTGAAAACAACCTCAAAGTTAAGAGAGTTCTTACTTGTGTGTGTGTGTGTGTGTGTTTGTGTGTGAGAGTGAGTGTGTTAATGCTGTGTTTTGGTTGTCGTTTGAAATACATCACTTTTAATGTTCTTATAGCTTGTATCTTCTCTCAAGAGATGAGGTTCTGTCAAAGTTTGGAGTTCTTTTCATCTTCAGGTCCCATGAGGCAATGCTTACAATGCTACTTTGAACAGGCAAATAAAGATGATGGGTGTACAGGTCCAGAATTGACCCTTCCAACCAGTTCAGTTTGTCTGTGCCAGAAATATGCGATGTATCGCTTTTAAATACAAAATGCATGACTGTTTTGGTGCATCTCCAGTGTTATAACTTACATGCACAGCAGTTAAAAAGAACAAATCAAATTATAGTTCCACTTATGAGTCTATATGAAATGTTAGTGAATCATCCTGTACAGACAGTAAATGTTGAGTTTGAGGTACGTGGGAGACTGGAGTCAAACTGTGTGTGCATGTGCATGTGTGTGTGTGTGTGTGTGTGAATGTGCATGTGTGCCTGTGTGTGTGTGTGTGTGTGTATGTGTGTAGCCTACTCCAGTAATGGCTACAGAGTATGGCTTCATCTCCTGTCCCTCCCTTACGAATTGCCTGGAGCCCCAGACCTCTAATGAGGAAACCTGCCTCAGAGGCCCAGGGATCACATTCACAGACACACACACACACACACACACACTCCCTCTCTCTCTCTCCTCCAGTCCCACCCGCCTCAGAGAGACAGCAGCAGGGCCAAAGGCTGCGGGTGTCTGGGTGGGGGTGGGTGGGAAGGCTGTCAGCAATACATAATGTATCTAGCGGACCACCGGGGGCGCCGCACAAATAGGGGCCCAGAGACACCACCGAGGGAGAGAAGGATGGAAGAAGAGAGGGAAAGAAAGAAGGAGAGCATGTGAGGGGGAGTGAGGAGAGGACTAGGGGCTATGTGGCCCATAGAAAGTGGCCTGTAGGGTAATTGGATAAGGCAGGTAACCTGGGAATGAAGAAAGACAGCAAAGGCAACAAGGGTCACAACTGCAGGGGGAAAAGGGAGTGTGTGTGTGTGTGGGTGTGTTGTGTGTGTGTGTGTATGTGTGCGTGCGTGCACGCGTGTGTGTTTGTGTGCGCGCGCGCATGTGTGTGTGTGTGTGTGTGCGCATGTGTGTGTGTGTTTGTGTGTGTGGTGTGTGTGCATGTGCGCATGTGTGTGCGCATGTGTGTGTGTTTGTGTGTGTGGTGTGTGTATGTGCGTGTGTGTGTGTGTGTGTGTGTGTGTGTGTGTGTTTGCAGGACATGGTAATATGATACTCTGATGGTCCAGAGGCCCCCGTATCCACACTTTTTCAAATAAGAAGAGGTCTGGTGGTGAAATCCAAGATTGCTGTGCCTTTCTCTCTTTTTCTTTTCTGTTTTTTCTTTTCTTTTTCTTTTCTTTTTTCTTTTTTTGAAGGAAGGGGATTTGCCTCATTAGCAATCTTAGGATGTTTGTTCAGCTTTGTTGTCCTAGGTTTCCATGTAGACAATAAGAGGCCTCCCATCTGAAACTGGGGAATGAATTTTTAATCAAGACCTGCAGCCGAAAGGACGAGCACACACTGCCATCCATTTTACTTTACCTCTGTCAGCCTTTCACAGAGAGATTTTTTTCACATCTGGTCAAGGTTTTTCAAATGGTTTCAGCAAACACCTCGTCAAAAATGAAGCGCAGAATCCAAAACAGAAGAAAATTCTTTTTTTTTTTTTTTTTTTTTTAATTGCGGCGTCTGTTCTGTGATGCCTGACAGGATTAATGAGAGGCCATTTTTCTCTTACTTGTGTTGAAGATTCTCGTGTTTACCTCTGCTAGTCTGCCATTCAACCGCATTTCGCATCATTTATGAGCTAAAACATTAAGGACTGAACACATGCCATTCTTTCAGGGCAGACTTCATTATATAAAACATGTTTTTTTAATAGTTTAACTTGTCAGAGCTCAGCCTGCATAACAACCTCTCTTTCTCTCCATTTAATTTTAATTATAACATCTTCCCTCTATGGTCTTTAGCACAAACATGTGTGATTTAGGTAGGCAAGGCCTCTGGCTTCCCCTCGGTACGTCAGGTGTGATACGGAGATGGAACCGAATCCTTCTGCTCTTTGATTAGGATTGGTTTGGATGGGGCATGCAAACGATTTTTATGTAAGTGGTACAACAGAATGTAGTACCCCCTTAGACCTCTAGAAAGAGTGTCAATCTGCCCCCTTTTTCCTAGCTTGCAAGTTTTAGTCTCTTTTTTCATAGTTTGCATCCTCAAGTTGCTAACCTCATGCTTGTCTGTCTGCTAAAGTAACATGTCAGAAAGAGAGAGAGAGAAAGAGAGAGAGAGAAAGAGAGAGAGAGAGAGAGAGAGAGAGAGAGAGGGAAAAACACTCGGAGTCTTGCCTGAATTTTTGTCATGCTGCTACATGCCATTCCCCCCCCCCCCCCTCTCTCGCTCTCTCGCTCTTTCTCTCTCTCTCTCTTTCTCTTTCTCTGCCTCTCCCTCTCTGTTTCTCAGAAAACTGAGTCTCCGAAGCCCCTGAGCTGAAGGGAAGATGGGGGTGGGGGGTGTTTGTGGCGTATTTTAAGCTCACAAAGACCTTCGAGTTAAAAAAAAATGGCTATAATGAAGCATATCGGGAATATCATGTTGGCTGTCATTTCATGCAGGTTCCTGATGTCATGCTTTCATGACAAGTCAGGAGAACCAGAGTGTACAGTATGGTACAGTAGCTCTCTGGTTCTGATTCTCAGCTTTGATACAACCTTATTGAGGATTCCTTTCTATAACTGTACCGTTTTCCCTTCATCTTTTATCACACATCTGAAGCTGTCCCTTATCTGGCATTTCAACCTTACTATTCTCTGTTGGAACATGCAAAACACGAACATCATCTCCGTGAGTCAGACAGGGCAACATCAAGATACAAATGGATGTTTTTGCTTTGGAGTTAGGTTTTATGACTGTATTATCAACCATCAAAGTTACATGTGAAATTAACATTAAATTTTCCACCATAAAAAAAAAGAAAAAGAAATTAAAATTAAAACTACGATCTCAATTCAAATAAGAGTTTAAGTGGCTCTGCAACGTGAAGCTTTGTGAAACAGTGAGATCAGGTGTGGCTTGTCCTCTTGTTTTTTAAGGTGACCGGGACATTTGATGGCTCATGTTGTTTGAATGTAATTTTAATGCTCAGAAAAGTACGCTCAAGTTGTTGTTTTTTTTCTTTCTCTCTCTCATTTCCATAGTGACCTCAGCATGAACAACATCACAGAACTGCCCGCAAATGTCTTCAGAAATCTGCCCTACCTTGAGGAACTGTGAGTATACTATGTGGTTTTGTTTTCGGTTTATCTCAATTTTTCTCTGTTGGTCATTTGTTTGGTTTTTTTTTTTTGGCTTGTTTGTCTCTGTCTTTCATTCATACTGGCAACGCTTTGGCACAGAGCTACACATCGAGTAAGCAAATCATTCAAACCACAACCGTTTCATTTTTGTTGGCCATTTTACAGGAGGAAAATATCATTTTAGGAACTCAAGTGTTCACTGCATTCAATACAGCTTTTTATTGAGACAAAGACACTGAAAAATCAGCAGACCATGACTTTGAGTTTCCTTAGACACATTTATAACTTGTACTTCAGACAGAGAAACGTGATAAATTAAAGTCTATCAGAGGGACTGTTCCCTTTAATCCGGTAGTCTAACTGTTAACGGTCTTATGTGAACCACAGTCACTCAGTCAGCTCACTAAGTTGCCAGAAGCAGCTTAAGTTTCAGATGGTCACCTGTCCAAGTGTATGTGTGTGTGTTTGCGAAAGAGAGAGAGAGAGATAGAGAGAGAGAGAGCACAAGTGTGTACATATGTGTGTGTGTGTGTGTGTGTGATTGCGAGAGAGAGAGGGATAGACAGAGAGAGAGCACAAGTGTGTACATATGTGTGTGTGTGTGTATGTGTGTGTGTTTTTGCGAGAGAGAGAGAGAGAGAGAGAGAGCACAAGTGTGTACATATGTGTGTGTGTGTGTGTGTGTGTGTTTGCGAGAGAGAGAGGGATAGAGAGAAAGAGAGCACAAGTGCGTACATATGTGTGTGTGTGTGTGTGTGTGTGTGTGTGTGTTTTTGTGAGAGGTAGAGAGAGAGAGAGAGAGAGAGCACAAGTGTGTACATGTACGTGTGTGTGTGTGTGTGTGTGTGTGTGTGTGTGTGTGTGTCAGTCACAGTGCACTTTGCCACAGTCCTGCTGCGTGCAGGTCCATGGGTCCGTGAGTGAACTGAATTGGGAAAGCCCAGTCCGTTGTGTTTTTTAATCTGAACATTGGGAAAGAGTAGTGACCCTCTCAAAACCGTCCTCTCCGGGCATTTTTCATCTTTCCGTACCGTATGTGTTTGTCTTTTCTTCGCTCTTTCAATCGCTCTGTGCGTGTGGACGTCTGCGCACTGCGGGAAGTGCAGATAAAATCTGTCTACTAGATATCAGGTAACGCGGCTCCTAGACGACAAAATGACCAGCTCCCTAAGTCTATGCATTGTTTTTTTTTTTCTTTTTTCTTTTCGTTTGATGGAAGGCATGTTTTCTTACCCCGTGTGTGTCTTTCATCCTCTCCAATCTTTTCTCCCTTCTTTCCCAAACATATTCTTCCAGAGCTTTTGTCAAAGGGCAATTTACTTTTCATTGCATTGTGTGCAGGAATGTAAGGCAGGAAGGAATAAGGGAAAACAATGGTTTCCGTGACGACCACAGCTAACAACACACTTTGTCTTCGAGTATGAACTCTCTCTCTGTGTTTCTTTCTTTAAGAGGCAGGGCTTCTCAGAAGTAATTTTAGTGTTTATTGTGTTAAGTCAGGTGTTGTCAATTCTCATCCAGAGGGTTGTAAGTTCAAATCCCATCTTAGGATGTTGATAGTGACTTTCTTCTGTTTCTTCAGTTGGTCTCTGTCTGTGTGTGTGGCCTTAAGGTGACAGTGACCTGTGTCCGCTTTCCTCGAGGCAAACTTGGGGAGAGAGAGTGACACGCCCGGAGAGGAGATGAACATTCCCCGATTCATAGTCACGCTATCTTCCCCCTAACAAACACAAAGACACCGATACACACAAACACACACACACACACACACCACCCCCTCAGAGCACTCTCAGTCTAACTGACAGATATAGAGCTGTCAGGTACTAATCCTCCCCAAATTTGTGTTTGTCTGTGTAGATAAGTGTTCTCTGTCTTTCTCACTTGGTTTCTCTCTCTCCCTCTTTCACACACACACACACACACACACACACCACACACACACCACACACAC
>NC_044496.1:8183771-8221271 GCF_902362185.1 Chanos chanos | reverse complement strand
TGTATGTATGGTGCATTTTGACTGTCTCTATGAGAGCAGGTCCAGCTGGTGTGTCTGCCTGGGGGCTGAGTGTTTGGAAAAAGCAGCTATGAGCCATTATCACCTAGCCAGATCCCTCTTTCCCTCTTTTCCCCTCTCTCTCTCTCTTTTCCCCTCTCCCTCTCTAGCCTTGTGTTTTTCCTCTGTCCCCCCCCCCCTCACTTCCATGGTTCCTTTTTTTGCAGATGTTTTTACCCCCAGGGCTTTGACTGTGCAGCTGAAGTAATGTGCTTTGGCAGAGCAAGGCAGGTTTTGCCTAATGCCTCTGAGAGTTAGCTGTCAATCAACACGCCTTCTGCCCTCAAGCATGGACAGAGAGAGAGAGAGAGAGAGAGAGAGGCAGAGAGAGAGAGTTAGGGATGGCAGAAAGTAGGGACTGACAGAAAGACTTTATAAGAGAAAGGAGGAGAGAGAGAGAGAGAGAGAGACAGAGAGAGCGAGAGTTAGGGATAGCAGAAAGTAGGGATTGACAGAAAGACTTTATGAGAGAAAGGAAGACAGGCAAGAGTGAGAGAGAGAGAGAGAGAGAGAGAGAGCGAGCGCTGAAGTAGGATTAAGTTTGTAGAGAAAGAAAGCAAGAGAGAGAGAGCGAGAGACAGAGAGAGAGGCTCTAAAGGGTTGAAACATAGGCCTCTCAAGGTTGTTACTGAAATAAGAGAGACACACGAAGGCAGATTAAATGATTGAAAGAGTTCTGTTGCTGGGGAGGGAAAGCAAAAGCGTACATTCAGGCAGAAGAGAAAGGTCTGGCAGGAATGTTCTCTCTGCTGGAGCATTGTCACTGAAGTATTCAGACAATGTAATCAGGTCACCAGCACAGCCACTGTTTAATTGGTGTGACAGCAGTTAGCTTTTTAGGGAGTGGCCTGGACAAATTCTTATTGGCTGGAGGAAGGACTTAAATTTGCATAACAGGTCTATTATGTTGAATTTAGCAACACTCACATGATCTGTATGCACTTGAATTCTGTTTGTGCTTAATTTTTGATAGGTAAAATAAAATGTATTTAGAGTTGATTATCGAGAGGTAAATAAAATGTATTTAGAGTTCATATTTACGTTTTCCTCCATGTATGAAATTAAACAGGTTTCATTTTACATGTAGCATTTTTTTTAACAGTTTGAATTCACGTGCAAAAGCAGCAGTTTACCTCAGTCCTTTATTATCTACCTAAAACAACAGAAGAGACCCCTTAATCCCGTATCAGTGAAAGTTACACCCTTATATACCATTTTAGAGGTCGTGAAGAATGTAATAGAGACATTATGCAACCCCATAAGTTTGTTCTGCCTGTGAGAATGTGGTGCTTTTGGCCACGCGTGTAAGCACTTGACTACATTCTGTCGTTTAAGCAGATGAGCGAGTGTGTAGCATCAGTGGCTGCTCTCAGAGTACGCGCCTTAGGTTGTTTCGCATAGCCCTGTATGCCTCCGCTCTGGTATGGCTCTGGCAGGGAAGGGGCATGCCTAGATCTGCTCCATACACTCAGGCATTCCGGTACTGCTGCGCCCACTCCGTTCAGCCATAGCTGAGAGATTCACAGTTCCCATCCAAGCCTGCGTGTTGATACTGTGGCCTACTTCCATTGTCTCACCTGCGAAAGACTTAGGGAGTCAATTTTTTCCTGAAGATTTCTTTAACCCGAGTTGAGAGAGCCTATCTCTCTCTCTCTCTCTCTCTCTCTCTCTCTCTCTCTCTCTCTCCCTTTCTCTCTCTGTTCGTTTTTTTTTTTTTTTTAATTTAGCTGATGACTTAAAACAAGAGCACATAACAAACAGACAAGCTAACAATACTGCAGGTTTGGTGTTAGTAAAGTCGTCCAGAGGTGAGTGATTGTTATATACATCTGAAAGATGAGATCAGTGCATAGGCTAGTCTACTGTGGACAGAAAAAAAAGCACTTAAAAATAAATACAATAATGCTTTACAATTACGTTGAAGCTTTTAGACCAGTCACAGAGCAATTCATCGTATTCCAGCTGATACAACATGAGGGTACATTGGTAACTAAATCCTATAGTGTTTGATGAAAGGTATTACATCTCCATCCTAGAAGATAAAATGCCTGTCACTACAGGTTGGGTGTTGAATATTGGCCTGTCATGTTTACCCCCCACCACTCAATGAACCAGCTGTGATGCATGTTGAACAAGAGCACAAAAACCAATAGAAAATGGACTTAAACATGCTTAAGTGTTCAGTGTATGTAACCGGGTGAACCTCGGGTCGTATCTTCTCTATATGTCACCAATGTGATTACTCACTCCATAGGTAGCTTAAGCCTGCTTGTTCTGAAAATTCCCTATGGTGAAAGGCACACACGCTTGTTTTAGACAGACCTGTTTTCACTTGCTTCTTGTTTACTGAAGTGTATATGGTGACCCTTGGTTCTCCTTACCCATGTTGCTTTGGAAGAAGTGCAAGTGAGGATTGTAGTTGTTTTAACTGTTTTAAATGACAGCGTTTCTTAATAAACCTCTAAAAACCTCCCCGCTCCATTGGGTTGCGTTTTAGAACCAAGCGTAGCACACCTGGACCAGCTCGCGATAAGCAGATGGATTAGCAGTGCAGGCGCACTGGGGGCCGCAGAGCAAACATGACAAAAAATGACGAGGAGTCACGTCGAAGCGACTGAGAAACCTGTTAATCAGAATGCCACTCACCCAAAGTAATTATTATTTCAGATTGCAGTCCTAGAGTCTTCCAGAACATTTTATCCCCAATTATTCTTAATTATCCCTGCTGAAAGGAAGAAATAGTTTTTCCTCATTATGGCTCACAGTCATAATTGGGAAGAGCTATGGTTTACCAAAAAAGTCTGATAAGTGTGTCCCTTGGAGGCGGAGCTGTGTATCTGTGTGTGTGTGTGTGTGTGTGTGTGTGCGCGCGCACGGGTGTGTGGGTGTGTGGTGTAATAAATTTGTATTCCAAAGAAGCGACGGTAGTGCTGGCGTCTCTGCCCAGAGCATGGTCCACGTTTGCCACTGTTGGGTTCATTTGAATGTGGATAAGAGGGTCCATTCTGCCATTCATAAACAGGATGTCACCACCCGTCTCCCCCCCTGCCTCTCTGTGATTGGTTACTCTGATAGGCATTAACTGCAAAAGAACTGTAGTGTCAACAGGCTTAGAATACCTGCACTGGTAAACCAAACAGGTTTGGTTTCTGTTTAATACACTGGATACTCAAGGATGACAGAACAGCAAACAGGCTAAAATTATGGTCAGTTCAGAGAACCCAGGACGGTTCAGGAGGTACATTTTGTTTTTTCCTGTTTTTGAATACCTCAGCACTCCTGAAATTAAGCACGAGGTTGCATATGATTAAAATAAATAAATGAAAAAAAAAACAAAAACAGACAAAAAAAATAACATATCACGTTGAAATGAAATGAAATATTGACACAGCTTTTTTTGAAACGTGGCGTCTTTGACACAGCGGCTATGAGTGCTCTAAGGTGTGGCTGCTTTCCCCTGGTCTGGAGTGTGGGGGCCCTGAACTGGCCCCTCTCACCTGGCACGCTGTGAGAAAGTCCAAGGCAGTGAGATCATGGAAAACACTGAGCTGTTATTGGATGACTGGCTGCTAATGGATGCCTTTGCGCCCACTTGACAGAACACACACTGTAGTTGTTATTTACACACAAACACATATGCTCACCTAATGGTGTGTTTTGTTAGTAAGTGTCTGTGAGGTAGGGTGCATGTGTGTACTTGCTTATCCCTATTTTTGGTTGTTTCTCTATTAGCAAAGCCTTTCTCTCTGTCTCACACACAACTGCAAAACACCTTGCTCTCCGTGGTTCTCACTGTTTTTTCTCCTCAACAAAATGAGATCATTCATAAGCTGCTGGTTCAAGCGTGGTTAAGATTATAATCAGAATACATTCATGAACTGTTTGTCACGTATACACACTCTTTCTTTGTCCTTGTGTTCCTTCATCCTCCTCTCTCTCTCTCTCTCTCTCTCTCTCTCTCTCTTTTTCCTGCAGACGGTTAGATGCTAACCACATCACGCTGGTACCCGACAACAGTTTTGAGGGTCTGCAGCAGCTGCGGCATCTGTGGCTAGATGACAATAACCTGACCGAGGTGCCCATCGTGCCTCTGCGTCACCAGGGCAACCTGCAGGCCCTGACGCTGGCGCTCAACCGCATCACGCGCATCCCCGATAGCGCCTTCGCTAACCTCTCCAGCCTGGTCGTGCTGTGAGTGTCGACCTGAAATGCCATATCTGTTTACGCTTTATCTTTACACTTTACCCGTCAGCTACTCTGACTGGTGATAGTGTATTCCATCAGAGGCTGACATGGAGCATGTGCACTGCCCCTGCAACTCCCTGTACACTGTTTCCCTATTTAACAGAAATTAGACATCAGTTAAATCCATCAGCACGTTGCACAAACACACGACCCATATTCCTTGTGAAACACCCCCACACGCATACAAACACACACACGCACACACACACACACACACACAGACCGGCAGGTAAACTGCTGTAGTTGTTGGTTTTGGAAAGAGAAGAAGGAGAACCTTGTGTGTCTTCTGCGTCTAGCAAACACAAACAGGGACGAGAGACCTTGAAACCATCTTTTTCTTCTCTTTCTGGAACCTTCTCTGTGTGTGTCTGATTTACCAATTACATTCCTGCTGTTGGAAAATATTTGTCTAAGGAGAGGAGGCCAATTAATCCGTTAAGTAGGTTGAACAAACACACAACCTGCGCGGTGCTCAGCAAAAAATACTGATGAGTTAACCGTAAAACATTCTCAGACTTTGCTACTCTAAATGAAGAGTTTAGACAGACAGATTAGTGTGTCTGTGTGTGTTTGTTTGTATGATCCTGCTCTACTGGGTTGTGCATCTTGTTGATGATGAAGGGAAACAAAAATAGCATTTTTTTGCCTGAGTTCATGAGAAAAACAGAGAAGTTTAATTAATCTGAGCTAGAATTTACACCATTAGGAGTGTTATTTATTTACGGTTAAATTAGTGAGCTGTGCAACGTATGGATTTATGCAGTCAGTTCCATTAAAAAGTTCTAAAACATTTTACCACGAAATAAAACAAGTGGCGGACTTCTGTTTTTCTTTTTTTTCATGCAGTGCGTGGATGAGTTAGAGAAATGGCACAACATTGTGAAATAACTTGTTAAAAAAATGATTTATAATAATGTGATGGCTCCTACATCTAAATATTGTATTTGTGACTATTCCTCAGACACCTACACAACAACAGGATCCAGGAGATGGGGAAGAACTGTTTTGCCGGCCTGGAGAATCTAGAGACACTGTCAGTTTCTCCTCATCCATCTTTACTTTTACTGTTGGTTTAGAATAAATAGACTGGATTTGAGCCATGTGTCTTGTTTCTGTATTGTTTGTATTGAAAATATGGTGCTCTGATGTGTAGGGTGGTGGTGGTGGTTGGGGGGGGGGGCATATGTAATGTGGAGCGAGTGTTTTGGTTGCATTTAGAACCATAATGATGAAATTCAATGTTTAAAACTTACTGCGGAGGAGCTCGGGAGTTCATTCTGAATTACCTGCTTCCCTGGCGCCCTCTACAGCTGATTTGGGGAAGTTATTATGTCAGCGTTATTGACAAGTTGTCAGTTATAATACAGCCTTTAACTTTTACTATGTGATGTAGATCACTCTAGCAAAAAATTTGCATTTTTAGAGTTTCCTTGTAATGAACAGTAGACGGTTATCTATCGCAGGGTCTAAAAGTTTTCCAAATTTTTCATTTAATTTAAGTCAGTTGGTCCACTTTCAGAGTATAGGCATGCCTGTTACACTGTGTGAAGGTCACAGTTGTTTTAGGCTTGGCAGCATGCTTGTGTTTTCTTGTGTCTATATGACAGAGAGCTGTTGTGAATATGTTTCTACTGACAATAGGTGCATTTAAGGTCAGAAGTTATTCTCTGATAATACCATTTAACTCTTTCCTGGATAATTGATACAGAGGAAAAAATATGGGGGAAAATTGTACTGCCAACGTTAAAAGGCACTCCACAGTTTAATATCAGTAGTGGAGAGAAGATTTAAGGATCCGTCTTCAGGGTCACTGAAGCGTTCTAGCCAGCTTACTCCAGACAATTGTCCTATTTGTTGGAGAAGCTCTAGTCAATTCTAATCAGTCACGCTCAATTCAGAGTGTTAAAAAGATCACAGACCTGCTTAGAGACCTTGGCTGTGACTCCAAGCCCCCCTCCGTTCCTCGGTCTGTCTCCGAGCTCCTTAGCCGGGCAGCTGGGGAGGAAGTGGCGGGCGGAACAGGAAGCCAGATAGCCATCGTTGACTCGACTCTATTTACTTTGGCTGCAATTAGGACAGGAAGAGGGCACGCCAACTTCCTGCACACCGGAGGCATGGGTCAAGAGAGAGGGGGGAGTGATGTCATGTTGAGGTTGATGAGGGCAGGAGAAAGGGTGGCAGAGAGTATTATTTAACAGCTGAAATGAAAAAAAAAAACACCACTTCCCCATGCCCACCTGCATGCAGACGCACTTCATCCTAATTCTAACTCTGTGGTTCTGTGGTACCATCAATCCCTAGTCAATCCCTAGTCAGCTCGTTGGGGCGACCACACAAGAGCAGGATAGGACTGCAATACAGTCAGAATTAGAGTGAATTAGATGTGTGTTAAGTACTATAAACAAAGGCTAAAGTATCTATTTGTGATGATAATGAAGTTGATTATGTGGGTAGTGGTGATTGTTGAAATATCTCTAGTGCTGATATAAAAGGTGTAACAAGGATTTTACTTCTTTTTTTTTCTTCTCCAGAGACCTCAACTTTAACAACTTGAAAACCTTCCCTGAAGCCATTCAGAGTTTACCCAAGCTAAAAGAACTGTGAGTGTACACACACACACACACACACACACACGTACCTACACGCTCCCTCTCACACTTTTATACTGGTTTTGCATTCAGCTGCCAAAGTAATGTGTAGTTTTGTTTGGACATGACATGTATGATGTAAATCTCTCACTGGCAGAGGGAAGATAGTTGGTATTGCACTATTTGCTTTTCTCCCCCTTTCTTTGCTGTCCCTCTCGTCAATCAGAAGATGCTTTAAAGCCAGGTTATGAGGGTGGAAGTGCTTTTCTGTGATACTGTAGATGAAAGAGGGTCTTTTTTTTTTACCAGTCATCTCATCACAAAAGAAAAGAAAGAGACGTATTAACCAGGTGTGAGCTCATTCAGACCAGGTGCAGATACCACTCCCACTGTTCAGCCATTCATTCAGAGAGAGACAGAGAGAGGAGAGAGAGACAGACAGACAGACAGAGAGAGAGGGAGAGAGAGAGGGAGATGGAAAAAGAGTCTTTAATGGAGAAACGGAAAATGTTTACCTTTTAGAGAGAGAAAGAGGACAAGCTCAAATGCAGAGCTTATACGCCCCCTACTGTTGTGTACTGGTATAGCTGTTCCTTTCATTTATATCTTCGTGATGAATGAAATATTTAATGGGAGGGAGTGAGTCTAGCTTAAAATTGGAAAGATGATGGTGATACTCAACCTTTTCTTTTCTTTTCTTTTCTTTTCTTTTATTTGTGTAACCTTTAGTGGATTTCACAGCAATAATATAGCTGAGATTCCAGAAGGTGCTTTCCATAGGAACCCATTGCTTCGAACAATGTAAGTTTGCACTGAAACACACATACAGACACACATACACACATACACACACACACGCACGCACACACACACACACACAGACACAGACATACACACGCGCGCACACACACACACACACACACACACACACACACACCTTAATACAAAACATAACCTGCCTCATGTCGTAATGACATCATCTTGACACAATGCCAGAGAAAAGAAAGAGAATCGTTTCTCTTCGCCCAATGAGCACAAATTCAACAGAACTCAAAGGACATTAATTATGGATTACTTTTAGCCTACATAATTACATAACAAATACAATGCTGCGTTTACACCTCTGTAGTGTCGTTCTCACATAATGAGAGCTAATGGCGCGTTTGAATGCTGAAAGAAAAATATCGCTGTTCACACATGTCTCTTTCAACATCTTTGTGTTTGCAGTCACCTCTACGACAACCCCCTCTCCTTCGTGGGAATCACTGCCTTTCAGAACTTGTCCGACTTACATTCTCTGTGAGTTTAACATGTGCTAAAACACAGCGCAGTTTTCTGTGCCGTTCAGCCACGATAAGATATATCTTCCTAAGCAGTCTTCTTTTTCTCGCTGTCTGTTATTTAGACTGTATAAAAGTGCCGCACGTCCGTTAGACGTGCTACTCACTCCACATGTAATCCACGCTTCTGTTAAAGCATGTAGTGCATTTGAACGATTGATTCCGTATCAGTGGTTCCTTTTTGTACTGTCCTCTTCTCTGTTACCAAAACAAACGTCACACACGTAGGCTGTAGCTTCTGTATTATTTTTAACTGATTTTGGTCGCTTAAGATCTGAGGCCTTGAGAGTTTGGGGCGTGCGATTTGATTTTGGGACAGTGCCAGTCCTTCATCTGAGTGCTAATTTGTCCCAGGTCTGTCATTTTGACTGCTCACACATCAGTCATCATTGCTCCGGGGTGTCTTGTAAGATGTTTCATTAACTGCAGCGATGTGTGTTTCATTAATGGCGACGGCTTGTGATGTTTTATTAAACGTGTTGGCGTGTGGTGCAGGATACTGCGAGGTGCCAGTATGATGAAAGACTTTCCGAGCCTCACTGGAACAGTCAACTTGGAGAGTCTGTAAGTTCATTTTAAACACGCGTAACCTGAAAAAACAACAACAACAATAACAACAACCACACAAACCGAAAACAACACAATAATATACCAGGCTTCCTCAAATCCAGTCTTACGACCTGCCAAGTATTGCTGATTTTTAAACCATTGCCGTGCCCTCTTATTGGTAGAAGAGCGCACACGCACCTGTTTCCAAGGTAACAATCAGCCTCTAATTATGAAGATAGAGGGAAAAAAAGTGGCCTGATTTAAAATCTACAGGACTGGACTTGGGGAACCCAAACCATATTAATATTAAGTGCACACAGCAAACTCACCATACATGGTAATATTCCTGAATATTCCCGAGTGTGTTGTGTTTTCCAGGACCCTGACGGGCACTAAGATCAGGAGCCTTCCCGCTGAGTTGTGCGATGACCTGGGACTTCTACGCACTCTGTAAGTTGACCCCTGGGGTCAGTTCTATACACGTAACCCTGACTCTGGCTGTCTTTACTTATTCATGTCAATCAATCTTAACTTTACTCACCTCTAACTGTTTTTCCTTCCCCATTGGTCAGTCCGTCTGCCTGCACTTCCTGATGATTATCTGTCAGTTACCTGTCTCTGACTTATTTCTGTCCTTACCTGTCCTTATCTGAATCTGCGTGTCCCCACCTGCCCCTGTTCACTCTGTCCTGTTTCTCAGGTCTGCTTCACAGTCACATGGCCAGATAATGCTCTTACATATGCACATCAGTCGCTGATGTGAACACAGGGTCACAGTCTTAGCGCTAGTCAGTCAAATTCCATAAGCCGACAAAATAGTTGTCAATAAAACGCGAGGACGTTTTTTTTAACGAAACGTCACTGAAAGTCGCGGCTGACTCCCGCGTTAAACATGTCGTTCAAAGTTTTCATAAAACCAAACGGTCTTATTGTCAGCACACACACACACACACACACAGAGAGTCTCTCTAGATCAAGATCCTAAAGGCAAATGCTTAACAAGCTTGTCAGCAGTTTGCCTTTTCATGGTGCTGTGACATTTGAGAATTGTGAGGAGGAGTTGAGGCCAGACCTGCAGTGTCATCCCTAGAGAGGAACTGTGGTTGTTGACCATGTTGGGAGCTGGTTAGAGCATAATGACACTGTTTTATTTATGGTTATGTTAGTCATGTGACTAAAATGAGTTGGGTGTTTTGTACGAGTTTTGTTAAGACTGTGCTTTATATTTTGTGTGTGCTTGTGTGTGTGCGTGTGTGTGTGCGTGCGTGTGTGTGTGTGTGTATGTGTGTTTGTCCTCACAGAGATCTGTCCTATAATGAGATAGAAGAGGTGCCATCATTTCAGGGCTGTGGGAGATTACAGGACATGTGAGTATTTCACCCATTTTCACTCCAATTAATCTCTCGTGTTTAATTATTTGAATTAGTTTTGTTGTAGCTTTTGATTCTGACTGACTGTGTCTCATTAGCGTTCAGTGTTAAGACAGTACTATAAATGTGTGCGTGTGTGTGTGTGTGTGTGTGTGTGTGTGTGTGTATGTGCGTGTGTTTGTGTGTGTGCGGGCGCATGTGTCTGTGTGTTTGCTAATGGTCTTCATCTTGAATTGGGCTCCACAGAAGCCTGCAGCACAACCAAATTAAACAGATAGAGAGAGACACTTTCCAGGGTCTGTCAGCTCTCCGGGTTCTGTAAGTCAATTTCATTTTCAGTAATTTCATATTCTTATTCATTGCAAAATTGAAATGTTTTATTGTCCCATCCTCAATAATACCTAAAATGGTGTTAATTTAATTTAGTATTATTGATTTTGGTAATTAAGTAATCGCCTTTGTTTTTGTGTACTTTACTGCATTATCAATAATTAGCATTGATGAGTTTTGTGAATTATTATTTGCAATTAAAAAGATTCAAGAGAGCGAGAGAGTAAGCAAGCTCCAGCATGAGTTACAAACAAGATAAACACACACACACACACACACAAAGGTAAACACAAAGATAACACACTCACACCTGACGTGAGACTAAATATAGGGCGCTCTCTCTCTCTGGGGAGGTTTCCATGAACTCTCTGTACCGACCACCTGCCATGTTTGTTTGTGTGCGTGTTTGTGTGTGTGTGTGTGTGTGTGTGTGTTTGTGTGTGTGTGGTGTTTTTTTTTTTTTCTGCAGGGATCTCAGCAGAAATCAGATCAAATTCATCCACGAAGACGCTTTTCTGTCACTCAGTGGACTAACTAACATGTGAGCCAAAAGTCTGCAATACAGGAACATTGCTTTACACATCTCCACATACAGACAATTGGCTCGGACTTTGTTTAGATAGGTCTCTGAGCTCGTAGTGAAACAGTGTTGAGTGAATGTATGACTACTCCACTTTGGAAAGGTCAGTGTGTGTATCCATGCATGTTTGAGTGAGTGTGTGTGTGTGTGTGAATGAGTTAATGGTGATTTCTCTTGTTTCTCTCCCTCAGGGATTTAAGTCTTAACTCCCTGGTCAGTGTACCCACAGCTGGACTGAGTTCTCTGAACCAGCTGAAACTAAGTGGAAACCTCGATATGAAAAACACCCTGGTGGCCAAAAGTCTGCCCAAACTCAGGCAAGAGGCCTCACCACCCTCCCAAGCACCAACCCACACAGACGCACGGAACTCAAATAGACCTCCACCCTCCCAAGCACCGACCCACACAGACGCACACCACTCAAATAGACCTCCACCCTCCCATGCACCGACCCACACAGACACGCGCCACTCAAATACACCTCCACCCTCCCAAGCACCGACCCACACAGACGCACGCCACTCAAATAGACCTCCACCCTTCCAAGCACCGACCCACACAGATGCACGCCACTCAAATAGACCTCTACCCTCCCATGCACCGACCCACACAGACGCACACCACTCAAATAGACCTCCACCCTCCCAAGCACCGACCCACACAGACGCACGCCACTCAGATAGACCTCCACCCTCCCAAGCACCGACCCACACAGACGCACGCCACTCAGATAGACCTCCACCCTCCCAAGCACTGACCCACACAGACGCATGCCAGCACACGCTTTGAGTTGCTCAACTAGTTTCATCGTTTCATTTTTTTTATCAGTTTTTAAAGCACGCTAACATGTACCTCTGAATCGCGGGTATTTTCATGTATTTCATAAGGATGTGACTGTGTCTTCAGTGAAACCCCTCTCGCTAGGCATTTCTTGAGGTCAAATTGAATTTGAATCAGCGGAGATGCCAGTATATGCTTCCTTGTTAATGCCTTGGCACGCGGTGAGAATATGTCTTTGTGTTCAGGTCGATCTCGGTGCCCTACGCTTACCAATGCTGCGCTTTCACGGCCCGTGATGGTCCGGGCAGCTCAGCGGGTGAGGAGGACAAGAGCAAAGCCACAGGTTTGCTGTCATTGTCTGTTCTCTTTTCATACAAACCATAAGACCGCGTGCTTAAGAAGAGACATCTTTAGCTTATTAAACTCTGCCCATTCACATCGTGTTCTTTTGCACTTTATGAGATTTTGTGCTTTTGTTTGTTTGTTTGTTTGTTTGTTTGTGACGTCGTGGCTTCAGGAGGTGGATGTGTTGTCCGTGTGTCGGAGTGTGCGGGTGTGTGCATGTAAGTGTTTTCTGTTTGATGCTAATAAGTGAACCACTTCTCTCTCTGGCAGGTGAGGATGAAGACATGGACAGGATGCCTCTCGTTGTCCACTGCTCTCCCTCTCCAGGTAGACACACTATCCTTTATTCTCATTGTCTATGGAACAATGCCAGGCCTGTTTAGGTTCTCTTGCCTTATTGAGTGAATCAGTGTGTTACGTACAGTGTGTTCTATTTATTAGTGCTGTTGTTTATTTACTTCTACTCACCTTTAACAATCCCAGAGCGTTTTCTCCTTGTAAAAGGATTAGTCAGTACTGCAGTATGTTAATAAAGTCTCATTACTATTGCTCCCTGTCCCCTTCTCTCTCTCTCTCTCTCTCTCTCTCTCTCTCTCTCTCTCTCTCTCTCTCTCTCGCTCTCTCTCTCTCAGGAGCATTCAAACCGTGTGACTACCTGCTGGGAAGCTGGATGATCAGGCTGACAGTGTGGTTTATCTGCCTGGCTGCTCTCATCTTTAACTCCCTGGTCCTGGCAGCGACCTTTCTCCTCACGCTCGTCTCCTTGCGCCCCCTCCCGTCTCCTGGTGGGGCTTTTGGCTTGCTCCAACCTGCTTACGGGGGTTTATGTAGCGGCTCTGTCCATACTGGATGCTTCCACCTGGGGCACGTTTGCCGAGTATGGCGTGTGGTGGGAGACCGGGGCCGGCTGCCAGGCGCTGGGAGTTTTGGCCATGTTCTCGTCCGAGTGGTCGGTCCTGCTGCTGGCGTTGGCCGCCGTGGAGCGTAGCATGGCCGTCCGGGCCCTGCTCGGGAAAGCGGGACCCCTGAGGATGGGCGGAGAGCGAAGGGAGGAGAGGAGGCGTTTCGGGGTGGCCGCCCTGCTGCTGGGGGTGCTGGCCGCGGGCGCCGCCTCTTTGACTCTCACCCACGGCGCCGCAGCAGGATCCCCTCTCTGCCTGCCTTTCTCCGGAGGCCTGGGCCCAGGGCTGGGAGTCACCGTGGCCCTGATCCTGCTCAATAAGTTGGCCTACCTGCTGTCTGCGGTGGTCTACACGAGGCTGTACTGCAGTCTCGGCCGCGCCCAGCTGGCAGATCCAGAACAGGCCGGGGCCGTCCGCCACGTGGCCTGGCTGATCTTCACCAACTGCATCTTCTTCTGCCCCGTGGCGGCGTTCACGTTCGCTCCGCTGCTGGCCGGCGCCGGGAGCGTGGGCGGGCCCGAGATGGCCAAATCCGTCATTCTGATTTTCTTCCCGCTGTCCGCCTGCCTCAACCCGGTGCTGTACGTGTGCTTCAGCCCCGTCTTCCGACACGACTGGCACCGCCTCCGGGGCGGGAACGGAGGCGGGGCCTGCGGCGCGCGCGGGGGCAAGGCGGTCGCCGTGACGACAGACATCGGAGGCGCGGCGGCCGCGGCGGGGGCGGGGTCCTCCGGCCAGCTGGGTTATGACTGCGGGCTGTACACGCAGCTCCACGGGGAGGTCGGGGGCGTGTGCGAGCGCTGCGAGGCAGCCCTCCTCGCCAGGACCTCCTCGTCCTCCGCCTCTTCCTCTTCCTCCGCCTGCAGACACTTAGTGAAGTCACACAGCTGCCCCACGCTGGCGGCAAGCCGACCCCCGGCCGCCCGCTCGGAGGGCTACTGGGCGGACAGCGGGACCCCCTCGGCGCAGTCGGAGTACGCCGACGAGGGGGACTCGTTCGTGTCGGACAGCTCGGAGCAGGTTCAGGCCTGCGGACGCGCGTGTTTCTGCCAGAGCCGTGGTCTGCCCCTCGTCCAGTACTCCTACAACATCCCCCGCATCAAAGACTGAGAGTGTGCCAACCGCCCACTCACTCCCTCACCCGCTCACACGGTCTGTAGTGTTACACAGAGAGTGTCTTCCCCCAGGGCAACTAGAGCCCACTTTACAGGGAAAACAATGAGCATTATTGGGACGCGGCCTGAGAGACACAGACACCTAAGCAGTCAGGTAGCACTTTTGTCTAAACATTGACGTCTGTTTGTGTGCGTGTGTGTGCCAGGATTTGTACAGACTGATGCCACCAATGAAAAAAAAAAAACAAAAAGGGAATCTGACAATAACAGCAAAGATTCTCTGAGCCACATGTTGTCAGCAAACACGTTTTCTTTTTTTCTTTTTATTTTCTTTCGTTCTTTCTTTCTTTCTCTTCTGTGTTTGCCTCTTTCTCTTTGTCACTTCAAATTCTTCACACAAAACTGACTGCCAGCCTTCCCATTTAACTAGAGACTTCACCACCAGTGCCTGCAGCTGGATTTGGTAGGGCATCGGATTTTTTTTGTTTGTTTGTTTGTTCTTTTTTTTTTTTTTTTTTAGTCATATTTTTTTCCTCTTCTCAAGTGAAAACAGGGATACATGTGCCGTCTTTTTAAGAAGAGATGCTAGTTTCGTTAAAAGTTTGGGTTTTTTTTTGTTCCTAAAAATGATTGTCTTTTGTTGTTGTCATTCCCTGTTCTCAGTTTTCAAAAGTTGACAGGACAAGGGAGAGTCTGCTTTATGTAGCAACGTTTATTCGTATGTTAGACTTTGTTGTATTTGTTCGATGAGAATGTAGAATAGAAGAGTATATCGGAGGTGTTCATGAGCTATCACAGGCATACATTCAAGGGTTATGTCATGTTTGTGATGCCTCTTAAGCTCCCTCTGGGTCACGAAGCTACACCAGCTGTGCGTGGACGCGCCCTGAATCCATCACGGAAGAGCTCGTAAGTTATGATGTGTTCTGCGTGCGTGTTGAAAACGAATTCATTTCGCCCTGCGTTTTCCACTTTCTCTCGCTCACGAAAATTCTTTTAAGGTGAAGCGGTCATGTTTTGCATTATGCCGACGCGTCTCGGAGTGAATTCATGTTTTATTCACGGTAAAAAAAAAAAAAAAGACAATCGTCATCTTGCTCTGTCCTCTCCTTCTGTCATTCCCTTGTTCTTATTTATTGCTAGAAAGAGACATTTTGTTGTAATAAAATCCTATGTTAAGTCCAGTAACCCTTCAGTGTTGGGAACAACAGTGTCCTTTGTATGGTAATTGCGGAATGTAAATCGGAGGTTGATATTTGTTGTTATATAGTGAAAGAAAGTATAAACAGATAAGGAAAATGACATCCCTAGACTAAGCTGGACTGTCTCTGTACAACTCGTATGCAGACGAAAAGACTGATTTGTCATTTGGAGTAATTCCTCTAGAACTTTCTCTTCTTGTTTGACACATAACGTGGTGGACTTGTAGCAACAACCTTTAGTTTGAGCTCTTCATCCTAGCATGTCATTTGTATTGCCCAAACAACTAAAATGCAAAATTACATATTTTTCAAAATACAGTTGCATATAGATAATTATTGCATATTATATGTACATTATAATTTTATTTTTATACAAGACTTAATATCAGGTCCATAAATCCCCTGATGTTCAATTTATTGTTTGCCAAATGATGTGAAATCCAAACCTTACCCCATTGCTGTGTCATGTTGATTCTGAAGTTGTCATTAAGCTGTTCCTTGGTGTGAGAGAGCTGCGTTTGCATCTATGAACTTATGTCTGTGTCCACACATTAAGTCAGATTTAGCCCACACACACACACACACACACACACACACACAAGCATGCACACGAACACACCCACATACAAACATGTACTGATCTCCCTCAGCTGAATGTCCTTATGGGTCTTTCTGTGTGAAAATTCCAAATATTTTTTTTTTAATTCAGGATTACACAACTTACTTTTGAGGACTTTCAAGTCTTTTTTTTCTTTTGTAAAATTGGCCCTTCAATGTAGAATGATTTTTTTTGTCATGCCCCATTGAAATGACTGTAACTCTATGCTCTGTTCATACAGTGACCCCAGTGAAACAGCTGGCTTGCATGTGAGGCAGAGTGCCATGTTCACAGAGGGAACACTGGTGTCTGCTATTTATAATGACTTTGTGCTTGCAGGTGGTAATTTATCCAGCTGACACCTAACACAAATTTGTGTGTGTGTGTGTGCGTGTGAGTGTGTGTGTGTGTGTGTGTGTGTGTGTTTGTGCATTTATGCCAATGTGTGAAGCGTAGTACATATGCATTCTCAGGCAGAATGTGTGTGTGTGTGTGTGTGTGTGTGTGTGTGTGTGTGCGCGTGTGTGTGTGTGTGCGCGTGTGTGTGTAAATTATTTTAAGAGGATACGTCTAATCCAGAATGGGATGCATAACCTTGGAAGCTACCTCTTCAACTGTAGTGGCTGACAGTAGTGTGTAGCATGAACATGTGGTCACACATTCATGTTTTGTTTTGTTTTGTTTTGTTTGCTTCTGTTTTTGTTTTTGTTATTGTTGTTTTGTCAGTATGTATGCTTGCGCTGTAAATACATCTAGTTGTACATTGTCACTGAATGAGTTACACATTTAGTTTATATCAGTTGTGGGAGGAAATTATGTACTGTATACAGTAATTTTTATAAACCAAACTATATAAACGGAAATGCTTTAAAACCGGGTGATGTTTTCCTTCACTTATCGTCTGTTCCTGTCCGTTTCGGTCACTGAGTCCCAGGTAACATCAGAGAGACAGGGGGGCTTTTGTGCAACACAGACTTGTGAAAATACTTTTTTTTGATCTCTCTTTCATCTCTTTATTCATCTCTCTCATCATGTGTTCCTATTGAAAAAAGAATCAATCGACTGCATTTGAAAAGAAAGGCGTGACGGTGAGCCCTATCCGTGCATCAGTCTTTCTTTGGCGGTCCTCTGGAGCTGAGCTGTCTGTTGCCTCGATGTCACTGGTCTCTTTGGCCTCTTGCTAATGTGGCTCCGTGCTCTGACGCTGTTGTTGGTGTTTCATGGTTCAAAACACTTGAGTATTTTGAATAAGATGTTATATAAATTCGAGGTCTTGGTTTGGGTTAAAAGCAAAAGTTTTGGTTATAAACCCAAGGCCGTTCAAAAAGTTAGCACTCTTGCCGATTTCTCTGTTGCGATCCAGTTCTTCCGGTTTGAGAGGCTGCCTTATTCCGTCCTCATTTACCCCCCCCGCCCCCCTCAAAAAAAAAGCTGATGTCTGCAGAACACGCGAGAGCGTAATGGCGGCTATAGTTTTTGAAGATTTGATCAGGCCAGGTGATATATGAATCCAATTTCTGAAAGTGACAGACTATGGTTTTAAAGTTAAATATCTGGCACATTGGGACATACGCTTTTCAATAAAATGGATAGATTTTACCTTTTTATGCCCCTTTCAGGCCTTAGGAATCTAGCTTCAATATTTGATAAGAGATGAATGGGTTTAGACTCTGGAATTTCAAAGGGGCCGTAGTCAGTGTTGGCCCTTACAGATTCTGTGTTTTTTATTTCTGAGAAGTAATGACTTCATAGGTTATGTCAGAGATACTTGGTATTCAGTGGTTTCCTATTCCTGTACTGCAGAGACACTTCAGTCATTAGAGCAGAGAGGCCTTTGTCAATGCAACAGGAATACACAACCACCAGCCACTGCCTCAGGGGACGATTTTCTAATAAAGGTTTTGAGATTTTTCTTTTAAAAAAATAAATAAATAAAAAACTGACTTATCACTCCCTTTATCAAACGTCTGTGACAAATTTGAGGGAGGAAATAGGGTATTTTAAAAGCGCGACCTTGGGGATAGAGAAGAGCACAATACAAGCATCTTTTGCTCAGGTCAGTAAAGTAAGACCTCTGGTTACACCGAATAAACATTCGGATTTTATCAGAGTTTGTAATTGCAGTAGTGTATTTGTAGCCTGTATGGTTTGTTTCTTTCAAATTGTTTCGTTTGTCTAGCATGAACAGTAAAGTTAATGAACCACCACTTTGACATAAGAACGTTTAAAAGTGCCGGTGATTACCTGATGTATCCCAAAAAGAAATGCGGCGTTCTTTCTGTCTGCTGCTTCATCAAGACACAAGTCATCATTTTTTAAAAATATATTTTTAGCATTCCGAAACGTTTCAGCGCGTCACAGATACACCAAAACAGCTGGTGATCAGACTGAAGCGTTATTAAAGTTTGCTCAGCCGACAAAAACCCAAAGTGAAAAATGCTTTGGCACAAAGCAGATGTTGCTGTCCATGTGTCGACCTGACAGTTTTACACTTTCAAGTCTGTTCTGTTGTCAAAAACCCAGTCTGTTGGATCTACAGTGCTGGTTTTTGCTGGTTCTTTCTCCATCCATCTTGCTCCGTTCTGTTTGCTACGTCTTTTCTGACTATAGTTATTTAATTGGACAAGTTACAAGCAGATGAACTTGTTTTACATTAACATTTACAGCATGAAGCAACGTGACCAGAAGTCCTTTGAACTGCAGTGTAACATTTGCAAAACCCCAATGACTCAACTCAACACTGCCTCCCTATGCCCTGGCACAGAAGAGATAAGAGGCATAAACCTCCTCACTGTTTCCAGTACAGGCTTCTTTCTCATTTCTAGACATACCACCCTGTCTCTGTGGAATAGATGACTTTTAGTGGACGGGTGGAACAGACTAATCTGGCGAGACCTCTTTCTTGCTCATGGCGGACTGACGTTTGCTCGACCAGTTCTTTATCTCTGGGTGGGAAAAGCTTCATTACAAGGACAAATGTAGATGTTACAGTAAACCCAGTCAAAGGGGTCAGTCCAGGAAATGATTAAAAAAAAAAAAAAAAAAAAAAAAAAAACATAATTAGATATACTGAATTCTCTCTGCAGAGATCACTGATTCATCGCCCGGCCTGTGCTGCTCTTCCCCGACACTAGGTGGCAGTGTAGCTCAACTGGTTAAGCGGTGACGCTTCTCACCTCTCCTCCTTTCTGCATACTGTCTCAGCCGTGTACGCTAAACGCAGGGGATGGTCCCCAGCTGTGAAAATGCCTCTGATCTGGTATCCTCCTGTAACCCCCTATATCGCTCTAAGGGTGTAACAGAAAGACACCCCTTTAATCTACACTGTAGTGTCTGCTCAGACTTAGACTGTGCCGTCAGAAAAAGTCACACCTACGCAGTGCAAATGCCGAAGAGCTAATCCAGACCTGATTTACTCTCTGGGTAGATACATGGATGAAAGCATCATAAGCTGTTATGTCTCACCTTAGCCTCTAAAATGTTCAGAACACGGCCTGTGAACAGTGCTGACTTAGAGACAAATCCTGATTTGGGGGTCAAATTGAAGTGAAAGATATATAGTACTTGTTGCTTAAGTAAAACCCAAGAGCCTTGAACAAGAGCCTTGAACTCCTCACTACTCACCCTCACCTCTCTGTACAAAAAAAAAAAAGAAAGAAAGAAAAAAAATAATTCTAACCTTTGACCTCTTATTCTGGGCATTGAATGTCCCATCTAAGGCTCTGGCGATGCCTTGTAAGCTGCAGTTCATTACTTTGCGACTTGATGAAATTGCTTTATTTATTCAAGGACAACTATTTCTCATCAGGCAGCTCTTCTTTGTGATAGCATACCTGAAAAGAAGAAAGGAGTGTTCACTGAAATGGACCCATAGAGAAACGTGAAAATCAGCGCAGTCTTATTGGCAAAGCTGACGTTAAATGTGTATCCTTTGGGATTCTCAGCCATTCTTGTTTGAACTTTTTTTTTTTCTCTCTCTCTCTCTCCCTCTCCATTTATTTCACACTGAAAACAAACTACTATTAATTTACCTGGCGTATAGCAAAGCCAACGAGACGTGAAAGGACATCTTTTTTCCTTTCCCACACTGTAGATTATGAATCCAAGCAACAAAAAAAAAACAAAAAAAACACAAGCTTCCATTATACATTGCAATGACAGTCATGCTCAGATATGCTGATACGAACCAGATGACCAGGATAATGGAGTTTACAGCACCAACTCACAACTGAATGCTCCGCCTATAGGTATGTGTGTGTTCAGCACTACAGTTCCTGCCCGTGATAATACCATAGGGGACCATGGAGCTTATCAGACCCAGTTAAGTGAACCAGAAGGCAGGGCTGATATGGAAAATTGAGAATTGTATAGCAGAATCTTAGTCCCTATTTTTCAACAAGATTTTTAAACCTAAATTAGGCCTATTCTTTATCAGTATATCATATAATTCTATGAGGTTTCATTACAAGTAATAACTAGCACATAAAAGTCATTCAGAAAAGTCGGAAACACAGGAATGGTATCCATAAATCTTAGACACTGCGGCTTCTGGGCAAAGAATCTAGTGGGGGACATTGGAAGCAACGAAAAGGAAAAAAGTAAGCCATCAGCATGCATAATGCTCACTCTTTTTGGCAAAAAAAAGCAGAGCTTCAAAGGGAAAGCCCAGTTTCGACAGAGCGGAGAAAAGGCCTCTCTGATTGTCAGTCTGTTGAGCAGTTGTCTTATGCTTCAACACCTCACACACAACACTGTTTTCACGCTTAACATCCAGCCAGTTTCTCTCAGTCTTGACTCAAGATACCACATCAAATACAGTCCCCCCCCCCCCCCCCCCCCCCCCCCCCCGACTCCAATTTCACCTAAAGCCTAGTTTTGTTTTGTTTTTTTTTCCAAGCATTACTGAAAGGTAGCAGAAGACTGTGGAGGAGCCAGTCAGAAACATTATTTCGATTGTTTTTCTGTCTGTTTTCAAGAAACAAGAAGATGTGTGACAGGCAGTTATTAATGCATTCGTACTTATAATCCGCAGTCAAAGGTAGAAATGAGCGCTACAGCATTAGCGTCACGTGCTCAGCCTGCCATAGCAGGTTGGCAACACGTTTCAGTCGACTTAAGGCCAGTTATGAATGTAAGACCTCAGACTGTGCTGTGACTCTGGTATCTTTGACTACTACATCCTCTTCCCATTTAAACAGACACGAGAGACGAGGGGAGCAGATCAGCCTGTCTTTGCTCCGCATGCAAACTCACTATGGCACGTCTGCCATCCTGATTGTTTGCACAGACAGCAAAACTCGTAATCACGCAGAGACACTCATCAGCATATAGCCCTCTCTGTCACCGCGCTCTCGGATGAACGTCACGGCGCTGCCTTATGGGAAAACAGCTCACAGTAGCTATATCCATAATGTAAGCCAATATCACGAACGCGGCATTAAATTCAAAGATATGTTAGACGTGGGGATTGCGTCAATGCAGTGCCGTGCAAAGATGCTGAATTTAAAGTGCTGAATTTAGATGGAAAAGAAGAACGTTTGTGTGAGCAAAAACGGTTGGTTTCAGTACAAATGCTGAAAAGATTCAAGTGCTCATGATTTTATCATTTGTTTTTTGGCAGGTTATTATAATTGTGGAAATCTGTCAACAATGTAGGTCAGTTCAGTAATATGGGGCAATGTGCTACCATAACAGCTTTTCTTAAAAAATGACCCTTCATTGGTACCGTGCCACAGAATTGTGTAAAACCGTTACATGACAATTTGTGTGTGTATTTTATACTGATTTAGATTTGTAGTGGCCAGGACATTTCCAAATTTGCTCTTTGGACATGCCCAGAAATTTCACACATTTGTCCTTTTCACATTCAGGGACTTGATGAACGGCCAATCATCCAACCCTCGATCCCCAACCCATGAAAATGGCTTGATGCACACAGAAAACTCAAGAATATTGCACTAAAGAATTGAAATGGAGGAGAATGCTGTTTTCTTTCCTCAGCTCTTTCGCTGTCAGTAAAGTAACTGTTTATTTCAGAGCTTGCTCCTTCAGCGCGGGCTCTCTTTACCTTTGACACTAGCATTGTCAATACGGTCTCGGTTCTTATAACCACACATTTCTGCTCCTTATAGCTGCAGGTATCTCGGAGGAAGCGGCAAGACCTCGGCGTTGCCTAATCCTGTTTACTATGACAAGTGTGTGTATGGGTTTCACAGCCCATAAAACATCTATTTAACCTCCCACTGTCCAGAAATCTGACGTTAGCCGGCTAACCTGACTGCATTGCCTTCAGAATGAATGTAGTGCATCCCTAAGTTTTGCTACCCCAATACATCAGTTTGACACAAAGAGGCTGTAATTACCCATGCTACAGTAGGTCATACCTTTTTTTTTTCTTTTTTTTTTTTGAAGGGCTCAGCTTGTGCCCTCCTCCTGTGTGTGTGTGTGTGTGTGTGTGTGCGCGCGTGCGCGAGCGTGTGTATATATGTGTGTGTGTAAGCATGTGCTTCTTAAATGTCCTATGATCCTGACCTCTTACCCTACACGGGCTGTTGTTGTTTCCATAGTGACAGTGATGTAAACATTGGGCAGTGGTGTGGTAGGGACTGGGCTGATGACAGGCCATGTCTCCTCTGTTTCTTCAGGCATGTGGACCCTGGGTCACCTCTCCCATGTGACCACAACACTACAGAGACACAGTTTACTTACTGCCTCTGTATGTCAGCTTATGTGTTAGCTCTAGACAGAGAGAGAGAGAGAGAGAGAGAGAGAGAGAGAGATACAGAGAGAAAGATTTTGGAGAGGAAATTCTCTAATTAAGTTTTGACATTAAGGGGTAAGTGCCAATACTTAAAGATCAGTTATATTAAACACAGTTTCCTATTGCTTAATGATGACCTAGTGTGGCAAACTATACAGTATTACTATAGTTACTGTAGTTAATGACTGATCCAGGACTTTCCCATTTCTTAGGCAAATCCAGCAGGTCCACTCTGCAGCTCCACTCATCTGAATTCACACGATGTTCACTGACATCGAGTTTCTAGCCCAGCATCTCCATTAATGGATGTACTGGACTTACATAATAAATCTTTACATATTGGCCCACCACTGCTTAATTGCCCTGACATGAATTAAATTATGAAGATATATTTTCACATACTATTTCCTGTGAAATGTAACATCAGAATGAGGAATGATGAAAATGATATAAAAAAAAATATCCATATCTATCTATCTATATCTATATCTATCTATCTACATATATATATATATATATATATGTGTGTGTGTGTGTGTGTGTGTGTGTGTGTGTGTGTGTGTGTGTATGTATGTATATATATGTGTGTGTGTGTGTGTGTGTGTATGTGTATATATATATATATAGATGTAGTCTTTGTGCCTGTGTTTGCAAGAGGAGACAGAGTGACAGAAATGTGCCTCAAACACACTTCATCAAACGAGACCCTCCTCTGCAAATTTATGTACCCACAAACCATTTGCAGATTCAAGGTTAATTTAAAGATGTGCTGTGTACAATCTCATTGCCTCATAGACTTAAAACACTGTGCAGTTCCTCAGACACTCCCAGCATTGCTGTCAGCATCCCTGTTTGGCATTCAAAACCTGTTTTAGAGTGAGTGTGCTCTGTAATTGCACAGGCTTAAGACTGGCCTGAATTTACCGTGGTATTTATCATAACTGAACAAGTGTAAGCCTAATTGTATTTAGTGCAGTTTGGAATATGAAAATTTTCCAAATGTGACGCATTTCCAAGCTGCTTACAAGCTGTGCTCAAGTAGGAGGGTTGTTCAGCAAATGGCATGATTGGGATGAGAGAACGAGAGAGAGAGAGAGAGAGAGAGAGAGAGAGAGACGAGGGAGACAGAGGAATAAACGTTAAGTATCAAAATGAATACCACAATGGTTATTTTCAATTTTTATGGATGTCTCAGTCTGACCACGTCATTGTTTTTAGCATTTTTATTTCATTCCGTGCCATAAAATGCTGACTCTGTTTTATTTTATTTATTTTTTTAACCAATGATGTCACTGAATTACTCGAAACCAAGAGAGAAATACTAAAGGGTGCTTAAAGCTAAATTTCGTATTAGCTACACTTTTGAAAAATTGATTTTGAAGTCAAGAAGTATTTGCCTTTTAACAAAAAGACACTTGATGGAGAACCACACCAGAATGACCACGCAGTGCATTGTCTTATTAGCATCAACTACAACTCATACTGTCTGAATGTTTGTCAAGAGTGTTTTCAAGTTATTTCTTGAAACTGCTTGGAGTTATTAATGCTGATGTCTCTTGTTGGCTATAAATCATTTGTCCTTGTCTGGTCACAGACAGGACACCAAAAGCATCAGGACAAGGCACAATGTGAGGAACTGACATGAATAAGTTATGACTCAGTGGAATGACGAAAAATTAGGGAGGGAGCTCAGGAGAGGCTTTCACTGCTCGTCGTCCCTCTGGTCTGTGGAAGAGAAACTAGAAATTTGGATGATCCTCTTTAAAGGACATTGAGAGGGTGGTATCTGAATCACCTTCATCCGTTGGGAAATCATTCTCTACGGGAAGGAAATTTCTTCTCATCGACGGATTCGTTGAAAAACCCGTTGACTTTCACGAGCAGAGCTCTCGTCCAGGTGCGCAGACATTTCGGTTAGTCATTCGCTGGATTCTCAGGTGAATTCACTTCAGCACTTGTGGGGAAAATCAGTAAAATAATCCATCTTCCGGTTTCAGACGGCGCTGGCAGGGAATTGTGGACCGACTGACCTTGACGACACTGGCTCTAGCTGTTGAGTTGACCCTTCAAATCAAAGCCTACAAAACAGACTTTTCAGCCAAATGTACTGACCAGTTCCCCTTTTCTTGTCATTTGATCACATTTCACACCCAGACACACACACACACACACACACATACTTCTTCAAGATGCCACTTCTTCTCTCTTGGCATTATTCTATATATACAAGTGTGTTTACAAGAGTGTGTATTTCTGCTTGTGTGAGTAGGTAGGTGAGCGATTTTTCACATTTGCTTGGTGGTTCGTATTATTTATTTATTTGTTTGTTTGTTTGTCTCTGGGCGAGCTGTTGACAGCATTTCTCTTCTGCGTGTCATTGCAGGGGGAGGAGGATTGAGGGCCGGAGGGGCGGAACACGTCCGCTCCCATTTGTCATGGCTGTCAGAAAGAGAGGTGTGTGTGTGTGTGTGTGTGTGTGTGTGTGTGTGTGTAAAATGGCAGAGAGAGAGAGACAGAGTGGGAAATAATGTTGCACTGTGCATCTGCCTCCCTGACCCCTGTGCCTATTCCCAACACTCAGGAGAGCAACACGGGAGGACAGGCGGAGCAGCTCCTCACAGCTTACACAGACATGCCAACACACACACACACGCACACTCTCACACACACACACACACACACATATATGTATCCATAAGCAGAACAAACTACATTTACATGCAACACTGGATTACACTTGTTGGTTCCCCAATTGCAAGCTGTTATTACCTTGCACACAAGCACTTTTTATATCTCTCAGTAACACACAACTACACACACACACACACACACAGACTCAAATAAATGTTCATTCACACAAATTCACATATACAACCAGAAGACAAGGTTGCTAGCAGCACCTCATGTCTGTAGATCTCATGACTGAACACACACACACACACAAACACACACACACACACACACACACACACACACACACACATATGTCTACACTGAGGCGAAGGTCTGTGCAGGGGCTGGCGTGGCCCTCTAGGCGAGATCCCTCTCTTCCACTTGAGTCGGCTCACTCTCACTCAGGTCAGCGGCTCCGGCACGGTAATGAATGAAGGACAGACAAGATGAATTAAAGCACGTTCACAAGATGGGGCCGCCATGGTTTAGTCAAGCTGTCTCTCACATTTGGGTTATATAAGTAAGGCAGAGAAGGAGAGAGAGAGAGAGAGAGAGAGAGAGAGAGAGAGAGAAATGAAAAGCTTGTGCATATATTTCTCCTGTTCCTTTCACCTCAGTTCAGCGATGGTGTGTTGCAACAAGGGATATAGTAGCACACAAAGGTGTAGATTCTGAGCCTTAGATTAAAAAAAAATTTCACGTATGCATGCGTGTGTCTCTAGAATGTGATAATGTGATGTGATAGTGTGAGTCATTGAATGTAGATCTTGATGTTTGTTTGAGATTACTTTTCACTTTAAAAACGAACATGATTGTATCACTTATTCACGTATTTTTCCTCAGTGAGGCAGAATTTTTCCAAACTGACTGTCCCAAGCTGACTTAGGTTACATAAAGTAGCTACCACTTCAGGTTTTAATAATGTTATAACCTTCTGTCAACAAGTTTAAAAAGATTTACTGTTATTGTCAGTTATTATTTCCCACTTCAGAGATGTAAGCTTTATGCTACGATGCACTGCACTGTGCCCAAATCCATCTTTCATCCGTTTGCTCTCAGCACTGTCCTCTGGCCAAAGACATAAAGAAGAACTCTGTTTTTTTGCTTTGACTAGGTTAAGCCTCTAGACATGTGTAGTCAATGGCTTGCTGTAGATTTCCATGATCAATTTGTGGGGCACTTTTTTTAACTGTTCAATCATGACTGGTAATCAACCAAAGTTGATGGATAGTCACAAATATGCACACACAAACACACACACACACACACTGTCAGGCTCATTTATTGGAGAGTCAAAATACTTGTCATTACCTGTTCCCTTAGAGATTCGTTAATATGGCTGTTACTCCTGTTCTCAGCCATATTCATAAGTGTGATGGTGTGATGGTCTATTAAGCTCTAAAATGGAGACAGGCACCTCACATTGAGCTGTAATGTGAACCTAACTTTATCCACTGGTCACTGAACATGACATCAACAATGGAGATCTCAAACTGTTGAGATGTTTATAGATTGTTTACCACACAAAGTTGACATTTTCTAGAAATAACTGATGAAATTGTTGAAAGTGTTATGTATCCTGTCTTGCAAGAAATCAAAGTGATAATCACGACAAAGTTAAGATTTATATATAAAAAATAAAAAGATTGAGCTTGACAGTTTAAGTTTAAATATACTTATCAGACTGGTTGTACTGCCACACATAGACGCTATGTTGGGGCTGGTTTACCATCCTGGTAAAATTTCCATTCATTTGTCTCTGTGTCAGCGTGTGCATATGCTGCATTGTAACAGTGTGGAGTTGAAGCTCTTATATTAATTGAAAACGCCCAGTTACGGGATGTTGTCTCATCTTGGTAAGTCACAATCTGACTAATGAGCTGAGAGATATTATGCCAATCAGGCTATGTAAAAAAATATGACAATGATATGGAAGTGACTGTGAAGATGTCCTAATCCTTACTCAGACCCTCATAAGAACACAGTAGCACTTTATGGTTTGATGTTAGCATGGTTGGGAGCAGGTTCTCCTCTTTGATGAGGAGGACTTGGCTCAGAGTATCTTGCACAGATGTTGATGGTTTTCTGTGAAAATTCTCTCTCTCTCTCTCTCTCTCTCTCTCTCTCTCACTCTCTCTCTCTCTCTCTCTCTCTCTCTCTCTCTCTCTCTCACTCTCTCTCTCTCTCTCACTCTCTCTCTCTCTCTCTCACTCTCTCTCTCTCTCTCTCTCTCTCTCTCACACTCTCTCTCTCTCTCTCTCTCTCTCTCTCTCTCTCTCCCTCTCTGCTGGGTCGCTGGAGGCAGTCAGGGCTCTTTGTGCCGCAAGGCACTGGAGGAGGTGCCCCACATATCCGATGCAATTCTTGGGCCAGATGCACCATGGAACCATGATCACAATTCCTCTGGAAAGCATTGCATTGGCTGCTCCCAGCCCCAGGCCCTCCACTCATGCTTCAAACACTGCGCTCTCCCTCCAACAGCTTCTGCCTTACGCTCACTCATTCTGATTACTCTGTACTGGGGACAGTTTATTATTCTGTTTTATTTGACCTTACTATCATTTCTTAACCTGTTAAAGCCATTTTTACATTTTTTTTTTTTTTTTTTTTGCTGAAACATCTATCGTAATGTGAAGGTAACTCCAGTATTAACTAATGCTGAAATAACCTAGATCCAGACACACACACACACACACACACATACTCACACACATGCATGTACACACACACACACACACACACACACACACACACACACACACACACACACACTCTATAACAACTAAATTTGGACAAAATAAAGACTGTTCTAAATAAAAAAATAAACAACAACAAGAACAACAAAAAAAAAACATTACTAATCAGTACTGACTCATGATCTTTCAGACCAAAATGAATGTGGAGACTCTCTCCTGAAGGCCCTCCTCAGAGAAAACAGCAAATGGCTCCTATAGTCCAGCGAGTGTGGAAGCTGTCAGGACCGCTGTGTGTTTAATATGTGTGTATTTATCTGCTGGGGGATGGTCCGAATTCAGGCCAAACTGATTCACACTGCAGCCATCAACCGCAAACCATCTCTTTTCTGACAGCAAGAGGACGAGAGCGAGAGGAGGCAGGGAGAGGAGAGGCGAGGTCGAACGCGCGCGGAGAGGAACGGAATAATGGAGTGATGAAAGAAAGGAAGCGCACATCGTACGAAAGGGAGGAAGAAATGAAAGGACAGGCCCATGCGGAGACAGTGAGAAATGGAGTGAGGGAGGAGAAGGAGAGCGTACATGGGTAATCAGGGGGATGGAGTCATGGCATTGCTTGCTCATGATCTGACGTGGCTGTGTTCCGTGAGTTTGACACGTGGATTATTCTCACAGAGAACTCTTCCCAGTGAAGTTACCTACTGCATAATGGCCCGATGCTTCCTCATCCTTCACGACACACGATGAGAACACATTCGTTTTGATTCAACGTCACCGTGTGTTTGTTCTTCTCTTTTTAAGAGCTGGATAATCTCTTCTTTAAGTGTCAGGCTCAGCCTCTATTCATACTGTTAATAGTTTAAATAACTTATTTAAGTTATTTATGTAAAAAAAATGACCTTTTCCTTTGTCAGAAACTCAGATAAATGAATGAACAAATAAATGAACAGATGAATGAATGAATGAATGAATGAATGAATGATAACTACATCTAACTGCATGTGCGGACCCTCTCTGGATTGTTTGCCGTTGTAAGCTACCAGTTCCGTTCAGAGTCTTACAAATCATCACTTTCTGCGTCCTACAACATCTGATTGTAGTAGAACTAGTTCTACTCGTTGATGGTGCTCCCTCTAGGTGAAAGACCATTCTCTCGTAGTCTTTGTTCTAGCCTGGCTATGGTCTCTGGTCTTTGGAGTTTAGTGTCATGTTAAAGAGTGGGGCAGACCAGCCAGTGACCAGTCCTGTCACTGCACATCATATCATACAATCTCACAAAGATGCTATGGGGCCCCAAAACACGCATGTGACATCATCACCATGCCAAGTACAGAGGATGAGTCAGAATGCCTCTGCTTTTCATACAATCACCTGTTTATTCATCCAGCTTTAAGCAGAGGCAGCTGAGGGTTGAGATTTGCTTCTTTTAACATTAAAATTTCCCTTTCTTTCTTTCTTTCTTTCTTTCTTTCTTTCTTTCTTTCTTTCTTTCTTTCTTTCCTCTTTCTTTCTTTCTTTCTTTCTTTCTTTCTTTCTTTCTTTCTTTCTCTCTCACTTTCTCTTTCTGTGTGTGCCTGTGTGTGTGTGTCTCAGAAACAATAACAAGCCCTTGATGAATGACTTATTTACAAATGGTCTGTCCTATTTTTCTGGGGTATTTGTATCTGTGTTTGTCAGTCACTGAAGGGTGTAGGCTGTGAAAATGAGAGCATTTAGACTCAGCGTGTCAGCGTGTGTGTGTGCGCGCGTGTGTGTGTGCGTGTGTGTGTGTGTGTGCGTGTGCGTGGGTGGGCTCTCAGTTATAAACGCTTCACTTTAAGCCCTTTTATTCCCCTGTATTTATCATTTTAGCAAATCAAAGGTTTGCTAATTGGAAAATTATGTGGAAAATGTTATCATGCTTTCATTATCAGATAGCACTGTGAGAATATTAGATTACTGGACACACAGCCAAACACAAATACACACATGCCTGTAGACACACATTTCATCCCTCTGACCTGAGTTTTAACCTTTTTGCCATTCTGGATAGCCTAACAGTGACCTTTCCTTAGCTTTTCTGAGCGGTCCTGACTTTTCTGACCCCTTCCTGAGGACACTGACCTTCTGGTATTTAGGATGGGGATGTTTTTGTGCTGTGTTCAGAGGGTTTTCTTGTCTGGTATTATTTTGGCCTCTGTAAAAAGCTTAACCCCCCCGTTGGTAAAAAACCCAACACTCACACAAGCCCTGGGCTGGTCAGAGGTGGCATAAGGACCTTCCCTGAGAAACCAAATAGCCTGGCATCATTTGCCACCTTGCATCTTTGGAAACAACACCAGGTCAAATGCTACTATTTCAGCTCTCTCTCTCCCCCTTTCTTTCTCTCTCTCTCTCTCTCTCTCTCTCTCTCTCTCCCTCGTTCTCTCTCTGCCTCTTTCCCTCTCTTTCTCTCCCTCGTTCTCTCTCCCCCTCTTTCCCTCCCTCTCTGTCTCACCCCCCCCCCCCCCCCCCCCAATCTGTCTAACACACACTCACACTCACACACACACATACACACATACACACGCACACACACACACACACACACACAGACAAATACTATGCGTGGTTTACTCACACACCAGGCAAAGCTGCTTAAGGGGGCCGTTGTCATCTGACAGACAGTCTCAGGCACTGATAAGAATTAAGGAGGACAGAGGCTGATTGGATGTGCTCAAGCAGCGCTGTGACTCTGGGATCCTCTCTTAATGAAGTGCCTTTTAGTCAAAAATCATATTTTCAGCAGCATACTGTACATCAGCACCATTAACATTTTATAGCTATTAAATTCACAAGCGTTTACCCCAATCTCAAGTTTTACAGCAGTAAGATATAGCTCTGACATCTAAACAAAAATTAGATTAAAATAAGCTAATGTTCCAATTTTTTTTTTTTTTTTCAAGCTTGGTTTCAGAAATAATTCAGATTCTTTTTTTCATTTTTCCAAATATGATCCAGTAGTTTGGATAACCCTCCCACTAGCCCTGTATTAAAAATGTCTCTACTGAGTCTGCTCATGCATATATTTGTCAAAGCACTTCATTAACCGGTGGATTTTACAGACGTATGTGGTTTGAGCTTGGCACCAGATGAGTGTAAACTAAGTGAAGGACATCCTTGAAACACATTTCAACCACACTGATGAATATTCATCACCAAATGCATTTGGAGTTAGAGTAAGAGTACACTGTTCTGTATCCATCCCTTCACAAACACTCCTGATTCACTTAACCAAGGTCCTCGGCACCACTGAATAAAAGAATCAGGAGACTTTAGAACAGCACTGGCACTAAATCCCTCAACAATGCAACTCTCTATTAGGAGAATTTTTAGTCAAAAAAAGGTTATGAAATTTCACACTGGCGTGTTAAAGAAAAAAAAAAAAAAAGAAAAAAAAATCTTTCCATGAAATGAACGTATGCTGGATTGTGTTTGTTCGACAGCCAGACACGACCCTTAAACTACGCGTCTGATTTGAACTCAAGAGTCGAGGACTCGTTTGCCAAGGTTTTCGCCATATGCTTTGAATGCAGATTCGCGTTTTCCAGGCGAGTGAGTGCGTGTGCGGGGGGACAGTGTCAGAAACAAGCGGGGCAGCTGTACAGAAAGAACAGAAGTAACAGCAGCAGCAGGGCAGCCTGGCACACATGGCAGAGGGGAAAAGGTTGGTGGGAAGACGTCAGCACAGCTACTTCACGTCTTTGCCAAGAAACCTTTTCACCGAGTTCATTTTTGCAAGTTCCGCACGCATGGCATCTTTAAATGAGAGAGAGAGACAGACAGACAGAGAGAGAGAGAGAGAGAGAGAGAGAGAGAGAGAGTGAGAGAGAGAGAGAGAGAGAGCGCATATGTTTTTTATTGAAACCAGAGTCAAGCCATAATTTAAAAAAAAAAAGCAAAAAAAAAAAAAGGCAAATCGGTTGGAAAACACTGTAAGGTTTCCCTTGTATAATTCAGGTTTGCCCTAAACGTAACTGTAATGAGGTTATTGTGTGGGACAGCCCAAGTAATTAACACAAAACAGCCAAGAGCTGCTTTAAATCTATCCTTGACCTTGTAAGAATTTCCATACTACCCTTTTCCATTTTCAAATCCTGCCCTTGTTAAAGGCAGTTTAGATTCTCGTTGCATATCATTTAATGTGTTTATTGCTCTCTGACGGTATGCTCCGCACTAAACTCCGAATTCTTCATTTTTACAAGCGTGACTGAGAAATGCTGTCTTTCTTGTTTGACGAACATCTTATTGAAGACACTTGAATGTGGGCTGTAGATTTAAGGGCTTGAATCAGAAATCCCCAGCCAAACAGGCCAGCATGAGTGTAAAGTCTCCGTGACGCTTGGATGTCATCACCTCCAGAACAATGAGGGTTCCAATCAATCAACTACTGAACATTTTTCACAGTGTAAGTGCATTCAAAGGCTCACCATACTGCTGAAAACAAAATCATGTGAACAAACGACAGAAGGATAACATGCCACATGACGGATGTTATTGTATAGGCTTAGGCTTGACAGACAGGTAGTAAACACACACTGACACACAATGCAGAGAAACTGAAGTTTTCCATAAACTCATGTGATCACTCAGCACACATAAAAAGTATGTTGAAACAACAAACCGTACAAGTTATGCATCCACACCTAATGCTTCAACTGTTTTCTGATGGTAAAAGTTTAAAATCACACACACACACACACACACACACACACACACACACACACACACTCTGGAGAGACCAAACAACAGAAGATCCCTCATGGTGACTAAGCTGTTGAAACTCCATTCTGTTCACTTACTACTACAGGCTGTAGTCTTAAAACAGTCCCTGATGTTTAAGAACAATAAATATACTATAAATGTCATATAAAATATGATGTTCCACTACGAGACAAGACAGGACAAAAAAAAAAAAAAAAACTAAACCAGTGTGCACTGCACTTACAAATTCTCAACATACAGTCCCAAATTAGTGAGGGACATAATCTAAACGGGATTACATCTGAGAAGATCATATATAACTATAGATTAAGCATTTATGGACCTCATATAAACTGTCATATATAATTCATTGCTAGTGATATCCAAAAGAGTGTTTCTGAGACAACATGAATGTATTTACAAAGCTGAAATTTATGACTATGCAAGATCACTGTTAAATTACAATTTTGTTTTTTCCGTGCCCTTTGTACTTTGTATATAGACAACTATATAATGTATGCCATACAGTAATTATAGTGACAACTCTGTCATCAACATGCACTTTGTCCAAGAATAGCCATTGCAGTGCAAAGCGTGTTTTATCTTATAAGGTTATTCATATGAAGATATTAGCCTATCAAACAGAATGAAGTTGAGCTATAAACCCAGAGAGATCCTGAGGCTGTGTAAAATCATAATGATTTGACTTGAAGTACAGTAGCTCATCCTATCATGTCACAGCCTTTTGTTCTAGAAAATTCCATTTGCCTTTGAGCACACTACGATTGCTCGTCACTGTCTCTGTTCATTTCTCTCCCTGAAAGGAAACTGTTTGGTGTGTTTATGAATATGCTGTTATTTATGGTTTTTGTTTTGTGTTGTGCACTGCACTTATAATTGAGGGCCAGTCATATTTAATTGGACCGCGTTTTAATTCAAGCACTGGTGATAGAAGATATGTAACTCTGACGGTGGCAGTGCCGTGCAGTTTCATAGCCACTTCAAAAACACTTTAATGCTAATCACATGTAAACAACCATGGCTAGTGATAACGCATATCATGACACCCACACACAACACTTTATTTCTGCACTGTCATAAATGGAATCATTTTTTGTGGACTTGAGCCACCATGAACTGCGAATTGCTTTCTAAGGTGTTATACATTGCTTAGCAGTGTTCTTGTCAGCTATGAGCTTAAATTGATCATTTACTATTCATTTTAATAGTGCATAGTAGATATTAAACCCATATTTCCACTCAGCGCGTCGGCTATTTCCCTTTCAGTTCACATGTTCAGTATATCTGTGCAGAGCGAGTGATTGGCATGTGATTGTGACTCAGAGTCAGGCAGTCAGTGTTTGTATTTTGTTACTATGTTACTGAGCCAAATCATAAAGCTAACAAAAAACTGAGAGAGAGAAGTTCTGGAGGAGGTGTGTGCCAAAAGAGAGAGAGAGAGAGAGAGAGAGAGAGAGAGGGAGAGAGAAAGAGAGAGAAAGAGAGAGAGAGATTGAACTGAGAGAACTGTGGGAGGATTCTCAGAAAGCACACATTGACTCTAACCTTTGCCAAAACATTCCCCTAACATCCAACCAACATATACGACTTGCATAACAGTATTTCTGAGCTATGATCTGTATCGTTTGCTGGTTTTGTTCCTGGAGTGTATTTCAAGTTAACTCACAGTCTTGTTTTCCTAGTTGTTGTTTTTTTTTCATCAAATTGTGTGTTGAAAAAGAGTTTGAAGTGTGCGAATGTGTACTGTTTGTGTGTGTGTGTGTGTGTGTGTGTGTGTGTGTGTGTGTGTGTGTGTGTTTGTGTGTGTGTGTGTGTGTGAGTCAGCACTGAATGTTTTGCAATGAGTGCTCTCTCTTCTGATTTGAGGGCCAGCTTTTGTCTCTAGAGCTTGTTTGAAACAGGAAAAAAAAACAAAAAAAACTTGACATACAGTTGGAAATATCTAGTATTTTAGGACACTGAGCATACCTTTAAGCATTGCCTTAGGCCAAACTTGACCCATCAGAGCCTGTGTTGGTTTCTATACCAACAGAGAAGAGACCATGTACTAATGGGTCACTAACATGGATGACTCCCTCACAGCCTCCTCTGCCTAACTGTTTGTATATTTCAGTGATATAAGAGAATTACACCGAAACACAGTTTACAGGAGTCACAGGGAGAATGGTCACGGTTAAAAGGTTTATCTGACAATGACACTATGACACATAAAACAGAGCAATGTTACAGCGAAATAAGTCAAATATGTTTCATTGTTTAAGTCATATCCCTCAACAGATGAAAAGAGTGGAATGTTCTATATCAACATTCTACGCAAGTACATTCTGCATTCACTTTTCGTAACGTGCACAAAAACCTACAGAATCGCAGTAGAAAAGTAGCTTAAGAGTGTATAAGTGCAAGAATGATTTAAAAGGTATACCAAGTTATGACCCTCGACCATTAGTATTTAATAAGCTTAATTAGTTCACCTACATCAACTGCACGTAGTGCAAAGGCTACAAATCCCTCCTCTCCCACCGACACACACACACACACACACACACACACATACACAAATACGCACTGCGTCCATTTACACTGTGTGCTAAAAAGGAGAAAGTCAGAACACTTCAGCTTTAAGGTATTACTCAATCAATCTCTCAGCCCTCTCAACTCTGAGTCCATCGCCTACAAACTCCTGTAGTTTCTGAGTGATGACTATGTCGTTACGAAACGCCTGTTTTCCCTACATTTGTCTCTGCTTACCTGCTGGTCGAGAAGCAGTGAACAATTCCTGGCTGCCCAGATCTATAAAGCTAACGTGCCGTGACTTTTCGAAATACCATGGAAGCCGTCCAAGATCTGAGGGATCCCTACGCATAGAAGAGTCCAGAAAAAAAAAAATTTAAAAAACGGGCGCAGAGTAATTTGATTTGAACTTCATCTGCACAAAGTCTTTTGTCACTGCCACTGATCTCTCTGTGATGCCAAAGTGGTGCGTAGGTTTATTCGCTTTAAGCGTTCTCGAAGGAAGAAGGTAAGGAGAGGGGGTTTAGCTACAGAAACCTTAACAAAATCCATTCACGGGACTTTGTTCTTCAGGTAACAAAGACCCTGACCCTTATTTTTTTTGTTTCTTTTTGTCTTTTTTCAAGTACTATTTTTAACACATCATAATATTAGAAATATAATGCATAGTTGAGTTCATTCTCTGATCTGAAGCAACTTCCAGTTTTTCTCCTGTGTGTGAAAGCATTGCGTGCCTCCAGTGTAACCTTCTGGGTTAAGTATCTTACTCAGGAACGCAGCACCACTGCAGGCTCAGGAGCCAATCCCACACCTGTTGCATTGTTATGCTGTTTCTCTTACCTCTGGGCCAGCACAACCCACACTATGTAGGAGGTGAATGTTTCTACAGGCAGAGAAAACACTATCAGTCAAAAAGGAAAAAAAAAAAAAATGCTTTAGTATGGTTACTGTGACACCATGGAATTAATACAGTTTAATATTCACCGTAATGTTCAGTGACTTAACACGCGAGTTATGACAATGCAGTTAAACATTATGACATGACACGACACAAAAAGGTGAACGCTTAATGCTAGCGGGGTCATACACAGGGTCAAAACACATCATAGGTTTGCTATTACTTTATGATCTGTTCATTGTCAGGTCACAGCAATCCAGCAAAATCCAACAAAAACCTCACTATAAGAGGAGAGTTGCAAGCGTATTTTGTTGAATGAACACCTGTGGTGATAAAACATTAATGGGTCTTGTAGCAGTAAAGTGTACAGTCTTCTCTGGCTTTTCACAGACTCTCGGTTTATTTCTGCAAAATAAGGCTTGAAATAATCTTGTAACAAAACTGTTTTTACACGGCATCACGTTGGTTCAACTGCGGCTCTCGTAGGTGAAAGAGCTGTCAGGAGATTACTGTTCCCATGTCAGTCAATTAAACACACGAACAGATCAAATGTAACCCCGCCCAACATGTCAGTCAATGGCTAAGACAAGGTGTACACATGACAGCTGGTGAGATCTAGCACTGGGACTCCTCCCTCCTCGTATTAATGAAGGGGGAGTTTGGGAGTCAGAGTGCTGAAGAGTCAGGTGAAATATCGTTAAGTTGTGCTAATGAGGAGTGAGGGAAAAGCATCTTTAAAGACAAATGCACCATCTGTTTACAGCCTGTGCGATTCTGTCCTTCACAACTACAACAGGAGGTTAGTTTGATAAGAACAACCTCCAACTGTGCTATGCTTCGTACGCATAGAAAATTATCCGCACAATCAGTGAAATCAATCATTGGCCGAATAAATTTGGAAAAAGATAGAATTAGCTCCTTAATAAAAAGGACAGAAAGAAAGAAAGAAAGAAAGAAAGAAAGAAAGAAAGAAAGAAAGAAAGAAAGAAAGAAAAAGAAAGAAATGCAATGATATTGAGCTGAAAGTCTTTGGCCGGAAAATATTCTTTGCAGAATAAAAACAGACAGAGCCTAAAAACAAGTATATTAAGAGGAGTGCAGCTGTTATCAGAGGAGAAGGTTGTACTCCCTGTGGCTATGAACACATACATATATCAGCAGATTCTTTCTATTCTGAAATCCAATCTGGCTGCCGTCTTACCTGGGTATAATTTCAACTAA
>NC_044496.1:7991271-8178771 GCF_902362185.1 Chanos chanos | reverse complement strand
TGCGCGTGTTCGATTGACTGATAGAGTGAATAATGAGAGCGAGGGATAGATAGAGAGAGAGAAAGAGAGAGAGAGAAAGAGAGAGAGAAGAGAGACTTATAGAGAGAATGTTACAATGACTGTGTCTGCAGTCAGTGTCAATGAAATATATTGTGTGTGTGTGTGTGTGTGTGTGTGAGAGAGAGAGAGAGAAAGAGACAGTGAAAGAGACTGCACTGTGTGTGTGTGTGTGTGTGTGTGTGTCCATACACATGGACTCTTTGATGAATGAATTGGTATTCCAGCAGTGTTAGGCTGAAGAGGAGTTGCTCTGATCCCAGAGGATACTACTGTTAGTGTCCCTCTCTCTCTCTCTCCCTCTCTCTCTCTTCCTATCTCTCTCTCCCTCTCTCTCTCTTCCTATCTCTCTCTCTCTCTCTCTCTCTCTCTCTCTCTCCCTATCTCTCTCTCTCTCTCTCTCTCCCCCTCTCTCTCTTCCTATCTCTCTCTCTCCCTCTCTCTCTCTCTCTCTCTCTCTCGCTTTCTTCCTATCTCTCTCTCTCTCTCCTTCTCTCTCCCTATCTCTCTCTCTCTCTCTCTCCCCCCTCTCTCTCTTTCTCTCTCTCTCTCTCTCTCTCTCTCTCTCTCCCCTCGCTCTCCCTACTTCTCTCTCCCTCTATCTCCCTCTCTCCCTCTCTCTCTCTCCCTCTCTCTCTCTCTCTCTCTCCCCCTCTCTCTCTCTCTCTCTCCCTCTCTCTCTCTCTCCCTATCTAGCACTGTTCACATAGCGGGGTACAGAGGGACATAGTTCCCTCAGTAAAGCTCACATAAGAGCACAGCTTCACACAGATCAGCTTAGCACGAGCTTGACAGCTGGGATCCAAACAGCTTTGGGAACACAGTTTAAGTGGCAGTTATACTGGGCTGAGAGAACGCGGTTTCTTGTGTGGTTTGTTTGAACAGCAAACCACAGGCTTGGCAGAACACAACGCATAGCACTGATTAAACTGATAGGCAATATAAAAAATAATAGTGTACACATGTTCCTTAACTTTCTGAAGAACACAGATAACTATGCAAGAACTATAGTTTATGAATGTTTGTTGTCATATGATGTTTTCATATCAGGTTATGCCATTTACTTAAAAAAAAAAAAAAAACTGTTACCATATTAATAGAGTTCCATTGAACCATGAATTCTGATACTTTGTGGCAGCTGTGCAAGGGACATTGTGGCATGTAGACTGTATGAATAGCAAGACAGGCACTGGGAATCGTGCCGTAGATGTTTTAAGCAATGAGATGCTTTGCACCCATCTTCCTATAGGTCCCTGAAGATAAACAAATTCTCCCTTCATAGCACCGCACATGCGCACGCACACACACATGGACGTGAAGTACCGACGGGTATTTTCCACTGACTTCTGTGTCACTGTTACTAAAGATGTATGTGCCTTACCGTAGAACCAGCCATATCCAAGATGAAAAAGAAATTGACGCTTTTGGTTTGAAAAAGAACGAGTATTTTTTGCTTTAAATGAGTTCAACTTCGTTTACAGTGGAGGGACATCCAAAACGTCCTTGCGATGTCAGCTTTTTCACATACCCATTACCTCATCGGGGACACAACCGGGAGCACACAAAAACACGCTCAAAGACACATGCATACCCATACACAGTCACACTCACAATCACATGCACACCAGCTCTGGGTCTCTCTCTTGCGGTCTCTAAAGAATACACTCTTCTTTCCCTCTATCTCTGTTTAATCCATATACACACAAGTGCACGAACACAAACACACACACACATACACATTCTGCCTCTTTCTCTCTCACGCACACACATACACACTCAAAATCATATAGATGCTCACACTCCCGCACACACACATACACACACACACACACACACACACGCACACACGCACACATGCACACACGCACACATGCACACATGCACACACGTACGCGCACATACACTCAAAGGCCCATACACACTCTCTCTCTCTCTCTCTCTCTCTCTGCCTCATAGACACACTCATGCATACACACACCACCCCCAAAGAGGGCAGAGTCAGGTCAGAGGTGTCAGGGCTGAAAATATCAGCTTAGCTCCTGCTGCTCAGGTTCAGCTCAGGGCCTGTGTGAGTGGCAGAGGCCTTTCCAAAAGGACCCGGCTCATTGTACTCTCCAAAGGCCACAACGACCAATGGAAACATCCACACAGCTTGATTGACATGCTCTGACATGTGGATATATCATCCTTCTGCAGCCTCATGAGAAATATTGAAGTTTATTCCTCCATTTCAACTCTCTCTTGCTCTTTCTCTATCTCTCTCCAATAGTCTCCCTCCCTCCTCCCTCTCTCTCTCTCTCTCTCTCTCTCTCTCTCTCTCTCTCTATCTATCTATCTATATCTCAGTGTGTTTGTGTACATGAAAAATAATTTCTCCAAAGGGTATCCAAAGGATTATTCGTCTTGATGCATGTTGATGTTGATGTTTAGGTTCATACATTCCTTATGCAAATGAGTTTTAATGTGTCTAGACATATTCCTTGCAGCATAATTCATTTGCAATTTCTGCTCATTTAATTGTTTACATCTGGATTGCGATGGATTGTACCATCTAAAATTTACCATAAAAAAAATTTATATCATCCAAATTTAATAAGCCTTTGATAAAATAGGTAACAAAACGATTTGTGATTCATACGAAATGCATTACTTCTCCAAACCTTCCACATTCTTTTTTCTCAGAGCTTGTGAAAGAGAATATTTGTCCAATTAAACACTGTCTGTGTTTGGTGACTGAGTGTCTGTCTGGCCTCAGGTGATTGCTTTTCCATTCAGATAAATCTCTCTTTACCATCTCTCTTTCATTCTTTCTCTCTCTCCCTCCTCTCATGTCTAAAATGGAAGGAAGGGTCTCCCTCTTGAAGAGTGTTGGCATCTGCCCCCCCCCTCTCTCTCTCTCTTTCTCTCTCTCTTTTTCCCTCTCTCTGCCACTTGTGTTTTTGCTCCAGACGATTCACACTGGCAGTTTCCATGACAACAAATAGAAATCTCTCTCTACACCTCATGTGAGCGCATTTCACCACCAGAGCACATGCAACCCCCCCCCCCACCCCACCCCCCGTTCCTATTCCTCCTCCTCCTCCTCCACCTCCTCCTCAGTGTCGCACACCGTCTCTCTTTCCGTGCCACCCCTTTCACCCCAACCTCCCCACGCCCAACAACCTCCTCTCACTCCTGGTCTTCCCCAGACCCACCGCTGTGTGGACGGCCCGGACGAAAACGTCCAGTAATATCAGATAGACTTCGTTACGTCACTCCATTTCATTTGTGCATGTCCATAAGGCTTATTAGATATGATGGTCATGCTGGGATGAACCCTGTGGGTGGCCCATGCAGAACAGCGAGTGATGGTAATAATTGGACGGAACAGTTGGAGATGACCACATCTGATGTTTGTGACACTTTGATATGGATAACTGAACACGAACTTTTTTTTTTTTTCCCCTCTCATACATTGACTCTCTTCTGCCTCAATGAGGTTTCTGCGCCTAGTAAGTCTTTCTTTCTTTCTTTCTTTTTTTTTTTATTCACATTCTAGAACACTTTGTTCTTTTTCTCTTTCGTGCAAGTAACGAAACACTTACTTTGTATTTTCACATCTATTTCTTGTTTTCAGAGTCTCGTTTTCTCCCGCTCTCTCGTTCACTCTCTCATATTTCATATCACCCACTGTCACTCTCAACAGTATTTCTTCTCTCTTTTTCTTTTTTTTTTTTTTTTTTTCTCTGTTTTCTCACTCTCGCTGTTTCATTTACAGCTTCACAGCGGCACTAGACGTTTGCGGGAGCAGAAGAGACGTTTCTTCAAGAGGAAGGTTACGATTCCCTTACAGTTTATCTCCACAAATAAAAGGCAGCTGCTCTTGACCCCTGACCTCTCACATCACATTCAGCATCTGTCAAAATGACATGATTTCTCCCCCTTATGACAACGCAGTAATGACATTCACGGAGGTTTCCGGAGAGACATCAACGTTTTAGTCGGTGACCGTAGGAATACAGAGACTTCTTCATATCTGGTGTGAACAATGTACTCACTAAATTTCAGCGTTATCCCTTCAGGAATCAGGGCTAAAGTAATATACACAGATCAGTCTCCACAAACACTCCCAACATCATAGTGCCACTTCATTTTCACATGAGCTCATTGTTTAGAATTTATGGAATATCTTTATAAGATAATTACGTGTGTGGAAGATAGCAGCTTTGTGCTTTTTAATACTTTGGGGTAAAGCTTTCCCTGTAGAGCTTTTTTTACAATTGCACTGATTTTACATAAAAATGATCTTACAAGCATTTAATTAGCCCACTTAAGGCACCCCCTGCTCTTACTGTTACAGTTTTAAAATGCAATGAGAACTGTATTTCAGGTAGAAGAGTCTAACAAGCATAGTGAATTACACCATAATTACACAGATAATTATACTGGAATGAATGAGCAAAACAAATGAATGAAAGAATGAATGAATGAATGATTGAATGAAGAAAGGCAGGAAAAAAGGAGGGAGGGAAGGAAGGAAGGAGTGAGGGAGTGAATGAATGAATGAATGAATGAATGAATGCATGAATGAATGGATGAACGAATCTTTCATCTTTCTTTAAATACATTGAACCAGTTAAAATGGTGGGGATTTTCCTGTGCCACACATTATCCATGTTCTATCCTCTGTGATCCCCCTTTACTTCCATCCAGCATTGTATCAAACCTGTATTTCTCCTATTCTTTTAATATTTAGCGCAAAACTCATTGCTAAACGCTGTTCCTCCTTCATAAGGACTCCCTCCTTCCAGCAAACAGAAGGACATATGAGATATGAGGTAAACCGCATGACTGAAGCATGTGGACATTTTGGTCGGTGAGGTGTGAAAAGCTGAGAAGTTGGGGATTAGGCTGTAAAGACAGAAGGAGGCAGAGAGAAGAGAGAGAGAGAGGGAGAGAACGGAGAGAGAGATGCGTAAAGGCGCACGGAGGTGTAGAGTTTCGAGAGGAGGGGGGTCGACAGTAAGCTGGTTGGCATTGCATTTCCCACATCAGGCAGCGAGGAGGCTTAGGGAGGAGAGCACCACGTTTTCTGGCAGCGCAAAGGCCAGAGAATGCCCAGCATGTGCTGTGCCATTGTTTCATGTCAGGTCTAATGTTACTTTTCTGATTGATGGGAGCTTATTCTTGGAAGAGAGCCGTATTAACGCTTTGACTCCGCCTCTTCTTCTACTCCTTCCTTTATAAACCTTACATAACACTACACAGCGCTACCTAATACCTTCAATGACCACGCACAACCATTTATGTCCGTTCATTTCCAAACGACCTTGCCTCCGAAATGACAGAGACGGTGACGTGTGACTGTCAGACAACAGCCAACCAAAATGAATTTCATCTGCCCCGGTAATGTTGAGATAGTAGCACTTCGACACGGGCACAGCCGTCATTAACATGAATGTGACAGCTGACATGCCGTGTTTCAGATGTTACGTAAGCCTGTTTGTGTCGGGTCCGCTGTTCTGCCCCAAGGTTCAGACTAGTGCAGAGCACAGCACGGACACAGGAGGATGATGATGATGGTGACGATGATAATTTTTTTTTTTTTTATTATTACTATTATTATTTCTTTCTTTCGTTCTTTCTTTCTTTCCTGGGTCCTCCGGCAAGTTCACCCAGTTTTATAGACAGGCGTGATGGGTGCTGCTCTATAAATAAACGTATCCGCCGCTGATTCACACCCCGTGGCCAAGTCCCTGAGTCCGCAGGCACTGACCTTCAAGGTGGAACGCAAACACACAAAGACAACTCTTGTCTCTTTTTCATGCCGTCTTCAGCAGTTTACAGTAAATAAAGCGGCCTGGAGGGAGAAAAAGAATCTATAATTAAAGTCTAAAGGACACTCGCACCTTGCAACCTGTTGACTATGATTGTCCTCTAGCCTCCACATGTTCCCTCACATGTGCCAGGCCCGTTGTGAGATGAGAGATCAGGTTTAATTTTTCACTTATATATATATTATATTTACTCATTACCACTGATGCGTTGTATATATATATACACATTTATATACACACACACACGTGTGTGTGTGTGCTCTGTACTCTATGTGTCCATGTGACCGTGATGTGGCTGAGAGAGAGTGTGTGTATGTATTCCTGTACGTGGCTGTTTTGTTTATGTCACTATGTGAGTGTGTTGGGGGAGGTGGGGGGGCTGATTTTGTTTATGTAACTATATAGTAACTATAAGTGCCTGTGCCTATCAGTATGTATCTGTGCGTGTGTGTGTGTGTGTGTGTGTGTGTGTGTGTGCGTGCGCCTTAGGATAGGCTATTAGGGAATGTGTGCCTGCTTTGTTTGCAGAGAGCAGGTACATTGTCTTTGTTCAGAGCCTGGATGGTGCGTCTGGCCTTAGTCCAGCAGTCCAGTAATTGCTCTATGCAGCACCCATTTTAAATATTTAAACTGCGTCTTACATGAATGACTGGTGGATCAGGTGTCAAAAACAAGCCCAAAGGCCACAGCAAAAGAAAATGTCCCTGTATAGCTGGGCTCTTTGTCCCAGCTGACAGTTCATAGCTGACTGTCACACACTGGGAGCGAGTCACCATCCTAACCTGGCACCGCCTCCATCACGACGGCTCCTACTACTCACACTGCAGAGAGAGCCAGTGAGCAGGCAAACATGTGCTTTCAAAAGACCTTTTGATCTAAAAAGAAATTCGTATGTACGATCTTTTGTCTGATGTCGGAGTCGAAACTTCTTGGACATGGAAGAAACTTAGTGTTGTACAAGTGCAAAATACTGAAATGACCAGACATTTACCTTGTTTTGTTTTTATTTAATATATTATGTTTTTTTTTTTATTTCAACATTGCACATAATTCCATTTTCCATCACATCTCATATTGCTGCCTACAAAATTATATGAATGTAGAAAACCCAGAAGACAAAAAAAAAAAAAAATTAAATTAAAATGAAAAACAAAGAAATAAACAGAGGGTCCCAAATATTACCAAGGAAGCACCCAAAATAAATAACACTAACATGTAACTTTAACTGGGATGCACTTTCTCACAAAAAAAAGCATCAAAGAAAAAGTAAATAAAAATGAAAAAGAAAAAAAAAATATCATGCACAAATAAACAAGACGGTCCTAAACTCATTAGAATAAAGGAACACCTGTGCATTTTGGGGTATTTTATACATAACCTGTTAAGGGAAAACCTCATAGTCTTCAGGGAACAGACCGACCAGGCATGGAACCTCTCGCAGACTTAATGTGAATGGGGGGAAAAAAAAAAAAAAGAAAGAAATAGTGAACACAGTGCACACCCACATCAACACTGAGAGTCCCAAACAGGAAATTAACTGGAAACCACTTCACATATGCCCCATTAAAATGGATCTGGAAGCCTGTTCCCCCCTTCCCCTAATTATAGTCATTATCAGAAAGAAAACACTGAACTCCATCCAAAAAAAACTCCACTTAAAAGCATCCTTCCCCCCAACCAATACGACTGTATTGTTCCTTGTGGTCTTTCTGATCGCAGAAGGGTTTTGTGGTATATGATATCATAGAGACTGTAAAATGATCACTTCACTGAAAAGGATCTTTGCCAGTGTTTTGTTTAGAGCTGGGTTTCATTACACTGAAGACCAGTCAACTATGACCAGACAAGACACAACCGTCCTGCTACAACACATTTTGGACCGGACAAAAATGCCTAATCAGGTCTATAACGCATTTATGCAGGCTGATTAATCGACACGGATACGTGTAGTGTTGCTAAACCATATGAAATATTGCATAAAAACCCACCACTGACATCATAGTATAAATATACACTGTGGTTAGATTAATAGATTATAGTACATAATTTATTGTACATAAAAAGCTTATCTAATTGTGTATGTTGTATTATGTCTAAGTTTCACATTGTTTTTATAGGTTCATTTTTAAACTACACAGTTGTATTTTTTTTTTTCATAATTTCTTTCTTGTATTCAAAGGTGTGAGCTACTCTTCAATGCTTCATGTTGGCCACTACATGACGGAGTTGCAAGCCTGCAAGCGCTAAGGAGTTAGGCAACATGCAGTGTGTGGTTAGCTTCACAACTAGAGGTTTCATTCACCTGAACTCTCAGTGTTGATATAGTGTGATGTGCCATCTCTATGTGGGCTGTCAGAAAGGACTCAGAATTTGTTCAGATCAGTAAATTTTGCATTAGATGAGCAAAATAATATAATTTAGCACATATATCACGTTTCAATCTTGTTTTTGTTTTGTTTTTTTTGTACAAAGGAGGCTATCTTTGAACAAGGCAATCAATTGACGGGCTCCATCTTCAGCGTGTGCTGTGTGAACAATGTTGGTCTTGTGTTGCTGCTCTTCCATACCAGCAGCAGGAGGTCCTCTTCCTCCAAACTTAGCTGACCAATCAGCATTGGCTGACTGTTCTTCAGGTGCATTTCCATGGAAACATAGACCTTCCTCGGCGTTGATTATTCTTGGCTGTTGACTGAATGTGTAATGAAAGTCATGCACGCTGTTATTGTGGGTCAGGAGAGAACTCGCTCGGGCAAGCCGACGTCCCAGTGTCCATCACATGGTAACAGAGAGCAACGCGTCATGATGACATCATATCTTGCTAGCACATATTTATATGTTAGGATCACATGCAACGTTACGACACGTGACTGACGCGTTGCTCCGTGTTAGGTTTTGACTCTGCTGGCCTGGCCATAGTTTTTTTTTTTTTTTTTGAGTAAAATAGAAAGTAAGAGTCTGGGTGGACTTCCTTCTAGAAAAAGTCTGGTCAGCTACCAAAATCACTCGTACACACACACACACACTCAGACACATGCACACACACTCTCTCGCCTTCTCACATACACCCACACACACACCCACACAAACACACCAACACACAAGCACACACACACACAGTCGCACACAAACACACACACATACACACACATAGAGAAAGTCCTTAGATGACTTACGTTTAGCATCCACAAGGTACACAATTATCATCAGGTGTCAGAGGAACAAGTTGAACAAAGGAGATTAGACTAGAGATGACTAACAGTCAAAAAAGTAGAGTCGCCTTATTGACAAATCTGACACTATAGGACACATTAAGATAGACCTCTGCTTATGTACATACGATCTATTCAATATGTGTCTAATTTAATTGTAAATTCAAAAAAAAGGGAAAAAAAAATCCAAACAAAGAATATAGTTTCAGGGTTCAACTTTGGTTATATAATATTCAAGGCTAGGTCTAAAAAAATAGATAATACACTTCCATATTACTTTGCATACAGATGAATTCAATGAATTTTCACAACAACAAAGCAGCTGGGGTCAGTCCATTTTTGTTGGTAAATAGCTCTATCCATAGCTCTTACTATATGTGGTGAAATCCTCAAATGTTTTATTCTTTCCTGACCAGATTCAACCAGGTGTATACTTCTGGATAAAAAAAGAGTGCAAAATACAGAGAAAGAAGGAGAGAGAGACAGAGGAGTGTGCATAAGAGTGCATGCCTGCATGCATGGTTGCATGTGTCAGATACACAGAGAAAGAGTAGAAACGGGGGGGGGGGGAGAGAGACAGAGAGAGAGAGAGAGGGAGAGGGAGAGAAAATGAGAGAGAGGAAGAGGAGGAGGAAGAGGAAAAGAAAGAGAGGAAGAAAGCACATTGCAGGGTATTTTCTAAAATGGTGATTTTACAGAGGGTAAAATATCATGCCATTATGTCTCTCTGTGACTCTCTCCTCCTTACTGAGAGTGCAGTTCGTATTGAGAGGAAGAGATTTGCAGTGCTGTTTGTTCTCTGTGTGGGAGTATTATTGTGCTGTCTTCGTGCGATACTATAATTTGCAGTCTCGCTCTAAGTAACAGAAGCCATTGAAGTGCTATGTGGAAATTTCAATTGCGGGCTATCTGCAAGCATTTCTATACTCTGATCATGTCATTTGCAGTGCTGATGGTGTTTTGCTGGCAGTCAGTGTGTGTGTGTGTCATGTTTACAAAGATGTGATTAGCAGTGTTTGAATGCAGAGGAGGTTACAGTCTATAGTGTTGTGGTGCAACATCGTATTAGATCTAAAGGAAACGCTCATTACTGAAACACCACATAACATAGGACACCGCGGAACAACTGAGCATCGATCCATTAACCTGCTGAGATGCAAGCTCTCAAACCGGCTGTCAGCCCGAGCTTGGCAAGAAGTACGGCACCGACACCGGTATCGCAACACCCCCCCCCCCGGCCGGTCTGACACCGGTTCTGACTGTATCGATGGGCAGTTTTCCTGGGTTCCAAGCCTGCATAAGTACTCTAACGACGCAAGGCCCGACGGCCCCTAAGCAGTCTGCCTGAACCAGCTGAATTTTGGTAGACATAACAGAAAGGGATAAAAATAGTTGGAAGAATGACTGCCAACTGCGTGTGGGCAGAGAGCAGCCCTTTTGTGTTTGGTAATCTTTATCACCTTTTTTTTCTTTTTTTTTTTTACAAAGCAGACCCAACAAAAACAAATTGTCAACATTACAACCAAACAAATATTCTCTATTATATTAAAATATTCACATCTGTTTCTTACAAGACACCGGTTCACACATAAAGAAAAAAGAAAAAAGAAAAAAAAAAAAAAAAAAACAATATGTCAAGCTTTAAGAAGTCTCCAGGTCCATTACTCCATTGAGAGATATAGTGTATGGTTTATATTAAGGCATTCATCTGAACCAGGGCTTGTACAGAGACCAACATCAGGCTAGCAGTGATGGACACATGCTCTTACTCTGGATGGGAAAAATCACAATGTCCATTTTCTCCTTAGATGTCCAGCAATGGTGTCCAGTGCTGGGTCCGTGATCATAGGGTCAACAGCTCCCTCAAAATAATGACCTATAATAACGTTGGATCACTGGATCACACTTTTCATGACCAATCACAGACGTCGCTTTTCCTCTGTGGATGGTTCCAGAACTGATGGGACAATCTCCAATGGCAAGAGACTCATAGCACTGTAATAGAGCAGACACAAAAGGGACAGACTATAACAATTTACCTACTTCGAATACTGAATCTGCATCCTATGTAGCATTGACACATATGGTGCAGTCTCACACACACACACATACTCTCACACACACACACAAAAAAATTTTCCGTTTGGTTTGTTGTTGTTTTTTTTTTTTAGGGACCCACAATGTCCTGTAATGACAGGAATTTGGTTTCAACAAGATACAGAACGAAAAACAGCAACTTCAAAGCTGTCTTTCAAAGCCGTCTGCAACAACTTTGAAAGAATTTCATATCTTTTCGGGTTCCATTCAGCTTTACTGCCCGGGGCTAACCCATGAAAAGAATGATTGTCTTTGTGGAGTAATTAAGGTGTAACTATTCGCCGGTTGATGCAGGCTCATCTGCAGAGAACTTCACTGCCAAAAGTGCAAAGGCTTTTTTTTTCTTTTTTTTTTTTTTTGTGTCTGAGCAAGTCTCGCCACATTCACCTCCCAAGCAGTTTCCTTCATATTAAGGCTAATGAGAGAAGAGCCTTTTTGATGATGTCATGCTGTTGTCCCCAGTAGAGAGAGGAGCCTGAAGAATAAATCACGAAATCTCTATTTCTGCGGCAGCCTTTTTTTTTTTTTTTCTTTTTTTTTAAAAAACATTTTGAGTCATATTTTTGTAATTCGTTCTTTATGAAACACTATGTAACAACAGCAACACAAGGTGAAATTATATGAATCCAATTAATCAAGCACAGCGAGGAAACAGTTGTATAAAATTCCAAAATCAATTTATGTGTACAATAACAACACTGAAAATGAAATGCTTTTTTTTTTTTTAAGCACATCACAAAGCTAACTCGTAGTTAAGCATTAAACTGTCATGAAGTATAAAGTGCCTATCCGCTTATACGTCTGCACACCCCCGGCTGTAAAACCAGTGCTGAAATGAGCCTAAAAGCTAAAGGTAAACACAATATTACCCCTGACATACAGTAAGGCCTGTGGGACAGCACAATCATAGCCTGTGTGAAATAGCACCATGGTACATATTCAAGGTGCTCTAAGATATAATAATAGCACATAAGCACAAAGGCAAGGCAGTGGAGTTGTTATAAACTTGTACCATGTCACAGTTCTTTATATTCCTGGGTGTAAAACACTGTCAGTACAGCAAAATATTTTTTGACATAAAATACAGAATGCCATTTTATATATGTATATATATGTGTGTGTGTGTGTGTGTGTGTGTGTGAGTGTATATATATATATATATATATATATATATATATATATATGAAACTATGCACAAGCTTCTGGAAACAAGAAATGTATCCACCAGAGCAATTTACAACAGATAAAATCACAACGCAACAGATCAAATGATTTCTTTGTTGCAATTGCACCTATTGGTTGGATTAATACGTACTGTACCTACTTCCAAAATTAATGAGATTGTAATTAAAGCTATTTAAAATGTGGGTAAAGCTATTTAAAAAGCATAAATGTCTTGATCCTTAAAAGTAAAATTTATAAAAACACTACTGCATATGGTCTAACGAAGGCAGAATCTTATGAGTCAGCTTGTTTCTGAGCAACCCCACAGCAAACAGTTTTATAGCTTACAGTCCTTTAGTACCAGGCTGCTCCAGGAAAAAAAATCTTAAAGCTCTTTCTCTCCTCTCTCTCTGTGCCTCTCTCTCTCTCCCTCCCTCCCTTTCTATCTTTCTCTCTCCCGCCCCCCCCCTCTCTCTCTCTCTCTCTCTTTCTCTCTCTCTCACTGGCTCGTTGTGTTGAAAGAATATTCATATTTTCTGGAAAAAGCAAAGTCAAAACATGACTCAATAAGGATTTCTGCGGTAATTGCAGCCAATTTTCATTTTTCTGAGGCATTTCATTCCAGGGCTAAATTTAACCTCCCAGCTCTCTGGTGGTGGAGCGTGCTGCTAACAGGATGCTAACTACAACACCACAGTCAATGGACTGCAAAGAAGGACAAGTTACAAAGAGCAGAAGCCATTTCACAGGAGTTGTCTGGCAAAAGCCTTATAGCTCCCAACAGAATCAGTTTGTTGAAAAATGTGCTGGGAAGTGGGGAGGCTGGCAGGGTTGTTTGAGAAAAAGATGTGGGCACACGCCTCTGGGTATCCACAGGATCTGGCAAACTCATACAGACTCAAAAGATCCACAGAGCCTGTTGTAAAAAAAAAAAAAAAGCATCCACTGTTCAGTGTTCATTACATAAACAACATAAACAGGAAGGCTGAGCCAAACATATAAATTCTGTTTGTTTGTGAGGTGCTTGTGTTGAATGAATGCTACCTATTTTTCGAAATCATTTTTCCCCCGCCAGTCATATTCACACTGAGACGCGTAATCGATTTCCGCCATAAAAAAAATGTCAACTCCGACATGAAAGTGACATGATTTCTAGACTTATCCAATCAGACACCAGATTCTGCTTTTAGATTCCACTTTTAGGGAGCCCTGCGGTCACCTAAACAGTCACCTAAACAGTACTATGCAAATTCATGTCCTTTTTTTTTCTTTCTTTCTTTCTTTCTTTCTTTCTTTTTTCCTTAAAGAAGCCTGGCAGGCTGTTCCAGCTCTGACATTGTGTCAACCTAACATGAATAATTTCCATGTCAATAGAGAACAACATTGTCGACTGGATCTCTGAGTAGGGACCTCTGACATACAGTGTTCTTTCCCATTAATATCACTGGTGTAGAACAAACACACAAAAATCAGACGCAGCTTATTTTGGGGAGGTGGAGTGGTATTTCGCAGGAGAAAGGAGTACTTCCGCTAGCACAGCCAATCACCATAAAACCAAAGTAACATTCATATTCAAACCTATTCCAGCCCAAACAGTTCAAGTCATTTTCAGCCTAGTACCACAAAGAAAAGAAAGATACCAGAAGAGTAAGAGATGGGCCAATAAGATTACACAGATGTAGGTGACCAAACACATATCTGAGCCAGACAAATAAACAATGGAGAGATTCAAAATGAACAGCCTAACTCTGTAAGTAAGCAAATAAATAAATACATGACTAATTCAAATTATACAAATATTTTTTTTCTCTTTGTAAAGAAGTTATATGGACAAGATATACAAACAATTGCTTTAGAAGAAAGCTAAGGCCAAGGAACTTTTCTACTCAGATTTAATGAGTTCACATACACACACAGGGAGAGAGAGAGAGAGAGAGAGAGCGAGAGAGAGAGAGAGAAATTGAGATAAACTACGAGCAAAAGACAAATGCATTTTTCACACATTAACAGTAGTCCTGAAAAAGGACAGATTTTCTGCTTCATGATCACATGCACACATACTCACACACATATATATATTCACATACATATGCACACACATATATTCCCTCTGTCTGTCTCCCTTTCTTCTGCTCTCTGCAGAGACTGCTCTGTTTCTGCAATATCTTAAAATTATGCATTCTATATTCACAAAGATATTTATTTGAAATCTAAGATCTAAGATTAACACTTGGCCTTCAAAATACATAACATTCTGACACATAATATGTCTGACACTCATGTCTGTGTGGATAACATATATATAGCAGGGTTTCCATTAGCTGGTAATTACTGGGGTTTTTTTATAAAAAAAAACGATAAATTGAAAACTTGCCAGTAAAAATGTCTGGTAGTAATGCTCATATAAAACATAGCTATGATGAAGGCTATCCCTAAACAGGACATTTGTGCTTTGACAGAGAAACAGCCTATTAACAGCATTGCGAGCTGTAAAGACACTTCGGACATGTTTGATTTCAAGTTGGCAGGTTACAGGTTACAGATGTTTCGTAATAGCCTAGATTTTAGTGGCTAATGTTGAGGTTTTGCTCAATCGTTGCTGTTTGTTTTGCTTAATTGTTATTGTTCATAAAATATAACTGATTTGAGGTTGTTGTCATTCTTTCATCAACCTAGGTCATATTTACATTTGTAACATAGACTGTTACTGAAATGTGACCAGTAAGTTTCAAATTTGTCTGGTAAAATAAATTCTCTCCGGACACTGGACCGGTAAGAAAAAATCCTAAATAAAAAAAAACGCTGACATATATATACTTATTAACTATCCATATCCAATTTCACATATATAAAAGGGCAGTAACTCTCCAAACAGCACGAGGAACATGCTTGCGTGAAACTCCAAAAACGTTCAAAGGGTTCATATGTAAAAAAAGCACACAAATTTGCAGTCGTAGCACATAATTAACACATTATCCTTAGTATTCAACATAATCCAGATCCAGACAGAACAAGCAGCGAAACAGTCACAAAATATCCTCTGTAAAAAAATACATATCATCAGTGTTGATTTGTTTCTGAACTATTAGAGATGCATCCTTCTCTGATACGCTTGAGTGCCCATGCAACTGATGCACGTTTTCTCTCTCTCTTTCCCTCTCTCTCTTTCCCTCTCTCTCTCCCTCTGCCGTTTTGTTCCATCCCCATAGCAGGCCGGGTATGGAGTGTGTGACAGAGCGAGGCGCCAGATTCCCAAGCCTCTACTCGATTCAAAGCGGCAGAGGGGGGGGGGGGGGGGCGCCACTATGGAGGCACATGCACGATGTGCCCCTGAGTCATCTTGACTCTATGACAGACCGTCACTGTGAATTAACAGCATTGGGCAGGCGGGGGCGGTGGCCAGGGAACATCATTAAGGCAAAGTCGCCTCCCCTCTTCACCCCACCCCCTCCCCCCACTCCCCTTCCCCTTCTCCCCTGCAACAAAGCACACAAACACAACAGCCCTGCTCTGGGCAATCTTGACAAAAACAGCTCGTGCTGTAAGGATTGTCTTGATGTGCCGATAAAAAAAAGGAAAATCAATCCACCGATTAAGCCGACAGTAAACCGCAGGTTTGTGTGAGACAGTGAAAAAGGTTTGTGTGAGACAATTGAACTGCCATGCTCTGTGAAACACGTATCGATATTTTTTGGAGGGGGGGGAATAATCCCTCACTGATTCTGTTGAGTAGCGTTTCTTAAAAAGTTAAGTTTCAATAAAAATAGGAGATTCCTTGGGATGGCCATCAACAGGCTAAGTTGTCCCTTGTTACAACAAGAAGTGAGCTATTACTCATACTAACCAACCAATCAATCACCACTGGACAGCAACAATTTTTTGCAGCCCCAGTCTCGGCCTTGATAAAAGCCTCAGGAAGAAAACACTGGAATTAAAGGGATTCTTGTAGGGTGGGAGTTACCCTCTCCATCAATGTGAAGTTGGTCTGGTTCCAACATAACTAATGCATTCTTCCAACACCTATTTATAGTTAATATTTTTACAGAAAACAGGATGGTTCAACATTCTTTATTCAAGTGAATATGCAATGAACATGATTCATGGAAAATAAACATTTGCCCACAGGAGTATATGTTTTCTTTATTTTGTATTGTTTGTTTGGTATGGCCTGTGGTGTACCTCAGGGGTCAATATAAAGACCATCACTTTTTTTCTCTGTGACTCCATGTTTTGCTGGCTCAATGCAACAGTTGATAACCATGGAATGTAACAGAAATGGATATAACATATATCATTTCAATGTGTATTTATGCTGTGCAAAGTCACTAATCTGCTTTCACATTAGGAAAATACAAATATGGGAAATACGTGGCTAGCATACGATAACACAGAAGCGGAAGGCAATTAACAGAAAAATATTCACATTTTCAGTATTAATGTAACAAATCACATGTGAACCTAAATGATCATTATGGAAACTGGCTAATTAAAGACGAGAGACCAGATCAAAGGTGTGTTTTATGCTGAGTAAAAAGGCAATTAGTAACAAAACTACTTGCAGCACATTACCTTACATATTATGGGGTTAGTTTTTACACAAAGTAAGTGGGGGGGGGGGGGGGGCAACATTCTTTCAGTTATAATGAACTGTCATAATTTGATGCTATTTGATGTTAAAAGGTCTTGTAAAAAAAAAGAAAGAAAGAAAGAAAGAAAGAAAGAAAGAAAATGAAGGAAAGAAAAGGAAACAAACAAACAAAAAACATTACTTGAGTGGTTCAGTGCTTAAATTGATGCATTGGGTCATACATTTTTGCAGTAGTCTAGGTTTTGTGAGGCAATTAAAAAAAAATTTAGCCAAAGCTTGAGGCCAATATCACCGACACATCCGAATTGCAGCAAGGCAACACTACAACCAACCTTTTGAATGGCAATAAAAGTCTTTGCTAATGAAGAACATTTGAGCAGTTTGTCCCATAAATGCAACTAGAAACCCAAAAACATATGCAAAATATAAATAATTTTAAACATCTGCACGCAAAAATGTTTCAAGGGCATGTAAAGCTTTAATTGCTTACAGCTCTGGCAAGGAAGTCTTTTTGGTATTGGCAGGATCTCTAGTTATTACCCCTGATCAATGTAATGGTCGTAATTGCAACTTAAGTCATGTGACAAATCAAATACAGTGAATCAATTTGAATTAGGCTGAAATGTCAGGAAAACCACAAAGTGGACTACTGTGGACTGGACTATTTCTTCACATTATTTTGCTGTATATATATATATATATATATGTGTGTATGTATGTATATACATCTTTTCCCCTCACTGAAAAATAGATATGGAATTACTGGAATTACTATGAAATAATATTTTATGCCATCACTGTTAAATGTGACTTCTCGTGCACTGAATGTACGTTCTGTCAGCTGTACAAATACCTAACTGAACAGCATCACTTGACCCAATAACGTAAAGTTTGTGTGCCTCTAAATAATGCACGCTCTAGCTATAGGCATATATTCAGAAGTTGAGATTCTACCACAGTACTGGTAGAGCTGGTAGATGTTTATTGCCTGTGACTTAGAGTCGGTGTTTGTGAAATAAAGGAATGGCATGATATCAAAACGTTAAATGCAATATCTGCCTGCAGCCATGATATTGTAATGACTTTTTATGGACAGTAAAGCGAGTGCATCTGAAACTAATAAAGATACAATGTGCATGCCACTTTGACAAAACATAGCAAGTGTGCCTTCAGATTAGACAAGCATCAGCGAGACTAAGAGAAACAGTGATATGTCATTATTTTTCAAAAAGCTAACATTTCCAAGAGCACTGTCAGATACATCTTTCAGGCTACGGCGCATAGGTGTATTTAAAGTGATATTATCCTTAAATCTTAAGATACCCAACATGTCCAATTTTGAACTGGAGCCCTGCGTCTCGCTGATTTAGTAAAACGTCAATAGGTTTGTGAGTCGGGGCAAAAGCGGGGTGTCAGTGATGTAAAGGGGAAGTACAAGTGTGTCAGTAGCCATGCCGCTGCCCATCGGCCAAATGAAGATTTATGACAAGTTCTCAACGTAATCAATCACAACAACGCATCTCAAAGAGAAATGATATCAGCAGTCATCGGTGTGCCCTTTCCAATCTCTTCTTCCCCTGGCACAATTTATGATGCCAATGACCTTCATCCCTATCAGAGAATAACAGTCCTAATGCCTGTGACAGGCCACAGCTAATACCAATTACACCTCCAAGAACAACACTGAGGAAAGACTCTCGGTTCAACGCCATAGAAACAACAGAGAGCGCGTTATGTACGTTATATAATGGCAGACTAATATAAGAGCTGCAGTCGCCAACATATCTTCTTTGTATTTTGGCTGGTTGGTTCTTTTGCTGGCTTAATTCTGTGTCTTCCACCGCACCTCGTTTGACTTGACATCTGAGAGATAACAATACAGCAGGGGGTGAAGCCCAGCTCTGGAAATGCCTCAATGGAGGAGAATTAATTCAGCTCTGAACAGCTCGGGGAGAAAATGTGGAAAAAAAATGTGGAGAAAAAAAAAAACCCTGATAGATTACTAAAAGAAATAACGCTGTGTTTTTCAGGATCATTAAGCTACCTACATTTCACATGATTTAAATTCCACAACTCGACAGCCTTTGACAGTTCAAAGTCAGTTTTCCTTTTACTAGCTTTAATATTTTAAAATGCTACAAAAGTTATGTCAAAGAGAGGCCAACATGACAGAACAAATATCCCGGTAACTGCACAACATCGTGGTTTTTTGTTGTTGTTGTTGTTGTTGTTGTCTTTTTGTTGCTCTATGCAGATAAGTTGTGAAGTTCTGCACTCAAACAAGTTCAGGTGTTAGCTGTATGATGTGAGCTGATATGAGATAAGGAGAAGGGCATTGTGGGGTTTTATCTGAGTCATCTTGTCAGCTGTGCAGCTTTGTGCATGCATTACCTAGCCTTTGCAGGGTCCTCACCCACAAATAAGCAATAACTTAGCTGTGATTCTAAAGCAATGCCTTTGATATTAATTCACAAACTGAATTTTAAAAGCATTGATTTTTCTCTCCCTCTCTCTCTGCCTTAGCTGTGCGCAATTTGACTGTCAATCACCTCTTGGCCTTATAGGACAAAAAAATCCTTGCATCCCAACCCAACACCATGGCCACATGAAAACCAATATTTCACCTGATACTATTTGTTATGAGGGTAGTCAAAAATATAGTCACATGCAGTTTATGTCATCTTATGTTAGATAAATGAAGGTTTCTAGGGTTATGCTGTCATTTCGATTGGCTGTCAAGCCTCAGATCAAAGCAACCCAGGACCATATACTGTTTTATGCATCCACCACTATATTAAGGAGTAACTGTCTGACACCTGCTTTCACAATCAGTCTAGAAAATAAAGACTCCACAAAAAAAAAACTTATAACAGCTTTAAATTAGAAATCTAATTGAAAATCTAGTGATTATGGTGAAATCTACTAAGTCCATATGTCACCAAATCTTAGCATTAACCACTAACATCCATGTGATGCGAGAATGGGTTCACACTATTACCAACCATTTTAGGCTGTCTAAATTCCTCCTCCTTTGTCACCATACAACAGGGTTTCATGGACTACATATACCAAGCTACACCGCTGCACATACAATACACCTTATCATCACACTTCCTGTTTCACCAAAAAGATTCACTTGTTGACTGTATCCCCTTCAGTGACTTGCCAGTGCTAATGTCCACCTAGTTGAAAAAAAATACAGGACCAAATAAAAGGATCTAGTCTGTATCTCAAATGAGCTTGTGTGGACCCTTCCACCATCAGGAATCAAAGCAGTGCTTTAACTGCAAAACCGAGGAGTCTCACTCATTAGCTTGGCTAATCGGGTGTGGCTGAATAACAAGGGTCATTATGGCATCGTTGTGGTGCTAAAAGTCACAGGAGAGCCGTATTTTCAGCCTTAGACGAAGCCTTCTCTGATCTCATACGGATGAAACGCTGAGTAAGGAGGGACACATTTGAGAAGAAGGTCAAAAAAATCTGTTCTTTAGGAAACCTGCCTCTTTACCTCTTTCTGTCTTTCTCTCTCACTGACACACACACACACACACACACACACACACATTGAGTGGCTGTGGTTAGCCACACTAAGCGTCGGAGTGATGTGAGGCTGTGCATTATTAAAGTGACAGGCGGTGACTCTCCCCAAACATGTGGAAGGAGTGAGCCGCTGCATAATTGAGCGAAGCAATGAAAGCTAAGCTGCAGTGGAGCAGACTGGTGCTGCAAAACACTTAGCCGCACCACATGTAGCGTGTACAGAAACCTCAGGGACCGGCACAGATATCATCAGTTGCCTCAGGGAGTCTCTGCCTAGACAATGAGTTCCGAAGTGCCATGAACGGCACACAGGTGCTGAACTGTGGCTGCGGAGAGTTAGAGATTCCTGTTTTTTTGTAAGAAAACCTGAAGTTACTGGGAGAAATTAAACTCATTTCCCTCTGTCAACACTGACACATATTTTACAACCAGAAAGTGTAAAAAAACAAAAGTCATAGAAAAAGCTTGCTCTAATTATGCAACACCCACCACTCCATCAAGCACGCGCGCGCGCACACACACACTCACACACACACACACAAATTCACAAACATTTAAAAAGACAGGCGTAGACACAAAAACGCAAAATCTCCCATACAGAAACAGTTGAGATCAGGTACACACAAATTGCCTCACACAACAGCTCAAAAACACGTTCAGAACAGGCATACCATCTCAGGGATTTCAGCCTGGTTGCCATGGAAACCTTAACATTTTATCGCAAACAATCGTGCTCTCCCTCTCTCCCAGCTGATGATAGCTGCAGAGCCAAATGTGAGCATTTCCAAGTTTATCTTCAGAAACAGAGTAGTGTGGCAAAGTTAGATTGATGGGGTAAACTATATCGTCCCTTTCTCCTCAGCAGGTGTCTTTTGGCAATGACACCACTGCTGTATGTGTAAGAGAAGGAGAGAGAGAAAGAGAGAGAGACACAGAGAGAGAGAGAGAGAGAGAGAGAGAGAGATGTTTTGGAGAGGAAATTCTCAAATTGCCTTTTAACATCTGGGGGTAACTGTCAATACTAATAGAGATGCGATATTAAACACAGTTTCCTATCGCTTAATGAGGACCTAGAGTGCAAATGATACACTGTTACTATAGTTACTAATGACTGATCCAAGATTTTCCCTTTTCTGAGCAGATCCCTGCTCACCCTGGCTAAGACAGAACACATGTCTGCATTGTTTTCATATCACAACTGAAAACTATAATATTTTATCTTATCACGAGGTAACTGAGTCTTTGCAACCTTCGGTGAAATATTTTCTCACAATTATCTTTCAGAGGATCTGATGTACGTGCATACACTGTTTCTGTTTGCAGCTCCACTCATTCAAATGCATACAGCGTCTACTGGCATCAAGTTTTTAGCCAAACATCTTCATTGATGCATGTGCTGGATTTACATATTATATAGAATCAGAGCCAGATAGCTCCAGTCTAGTGTATTAGTGTGGGGGGCGGGGGGGGGGGGGGGGCTTCACACTGTCCCCGAAGCACAGGAAATTCTGGCTATTTCCAGCCTGAAACATGCAGTTTGTCTCCTTGTTCTCTGGGGGTAACAAAAAGAGCCAATTACATCAGCGGAAACTCGCCAAGGTAAACAACCAAGCCAGAATAATTATTATAATAATACGAGGTTTCCTTGACACAAGAGACGAAGAGACGGTTATCAACCTCTCAAGTCTTATTCCTTCAGTGCATTTTTTTTTCCAAGAAAATCCTCTGTTTCTAAGGCATTAATTATATGTGCTTGGTAGACTATGCATAACAGGGCACATACAAATTATGTGGGAAATTCTGCATCTTGTTAAAAAGAGAAATAGAGCGTCGCTGCATGTACCGTGCTACACTCACACTACAGCTCAGCAGTTCAGTGTATCTGTGTGTGTGTGTGTGTGTGTGTGTGTGTGTGTGTGTGTGTGTGCGTGTGTGCGCGTGTGTGTGTGTGTGTGCGTGTGTGTGTGTGTCTGTGGCAGTGTCAGCCAGAAGGTCACTGTCTCCAGTTCTTTGATTTCCATTGCTGCCTGTCCCTAACCAGCAAACTGAGTCTGAATTACATCTGGGCATATGCAGTCCCACTTGTAATTCATTCATCTTGTTGAGACTGGGCGTGTGTGTGTATGTGTGTGTGTGTGTGTGTCTGTGAGGTCTGTGGCAAGTGAACTGTCTGAAAGGCATAAGTTCAAAGGCATAAGCTCCCTTACCTTCTGCTGAACATTACAATGTCACACAAACTAAAACAAGATTTGTGAAAGCAATTACGGGGCAGTGGTACTCTGCAATGATCTTACACTGAAAGGAAATATGTGTTTGACTTTCATAGTAACACAGTTCTGACATTGCTATAAGCATATTGATTATGATTATTATGCTGTGACATTAGTCATAATCAAATGCATTTTATAACTTCAAATGGATTTGTACTACGATATGACAGCCTCGGTCTGCAAATTCTGACAATCTTTCAGTCTTGTGACGCTGAAGAAAATGTGTTCTAAAGACTATACGTAAACCCCAAGAGGGGTTTGCTTGCACACATTTAATATTGCAATAAACATGTTTCTGCTATCATTATCATAAAAAAAGACAAAAGCTCAAACCTCACAAATAGTTTTGACCCAGGCATGGAATGCAGTAATATTCCGAGTCAATCGTTTCATAGCAGCGTGTGTAATCCGACAGCTCATACATCAATCATACTCTCCAAAACAGCTTGAGAGAACAGCAACGCAAGAATCAATTAAACCTGACAAAAAAATATATATTCTTGTGTTATATCTGCAGTCAACTGCATATTATCAAATCCAGGTCTGTGAGATGAAAATGGTCCAGTAACAGGCTTTACAAATAACAGACCATTTACTATGATGTTGTACGGTAGCGTACATGATATCGCTGTGAATTCATTTTCAGATGAGGTTTCGACATCCCACAACATCTTACTTTGACGACAAAATTATTGTTATTTGTTCTGCATTTCCTGTCTCTTAGACCCATCGCAGCATATTCAAGAACCTTTTGTAAGACTTGTAATTTGGCTGCGACCAAGTCAAGCCAGTCGCAGAGACGGAAGCACAGAGGGCTCGAAGAACTCTGGGCATAGTCAAAGTGCAGAGAAAACCACAGTGCCACATTCTTCAGCGTTTGTGACATGCATGAGAAAGGCGGACTGTCCTCTGACCTCTCCTAGGGTCATGGGGCGGGCATGAGCGTCCCACTGCGTGTATGCAGTGTTTAGTCCCTCATCAGCGGGAGTCAGCCCTGCTCCTCTGAACAACGCTCTCCATCTCCCTTTGGGCAAACAGACGTCAATGTTAGTGAGCAAGACCTCACTGGTCAGCAACACACACTGTCATCTCTCTTGGCCCACAGCACTGTTACTCAGCCCTGGAGAGAATCGTGCGTATTTTTGTGCTGCGTGTGCGTGAGAGAGATGATGGCATGTCCTCAACATACTTTAGACTAAAGGGAAGGATACATAATGATGGGACCGTAGTAAAAGGCGGGGGGGGGGGGGCTAACATGGACAAAAGGAGGGAAGAGAAGAATTTAGTTGTGTTCGAGACCTGGATACACAGTGAGACGATGTGTTTGAAGGAATGTCATGATGTCATTGTAAAAAATGATGGACTGGAATAAACTCTGAGACATGATAGTGAAACAATTCAAACAACTGCAGTTTCTTTTTTTTTCTAATTTCTAAGAATGTGAACAAGGCATATTTCTGCCTTACAAGTTTGGAATGTTTCTTTCTACCATAAAAGCTCATATTCTAGAAACAAGCACAGAGAGGTAAATATCCTATGTTGGTTCTCTACAAAAGGAATGCCATTGAACAATCAATTTCAATCTTAAAAAATCATATTAAATTGTAATCTTGATTGAAATTGAAATTGATATTTAAATGAAATCATTATTCATGAAGAATTGATTCGGTTACTTTTTGTCTGGGGCACAGGCACAAATCTATTCAACTTTACTTGTGGCCTATAACACTATTTCAGACAGATATTATCAGAAAGCAGCTTTATGGTGTATATTAGATATGCTATATAATAGGTGTATGTCATTTTAAAGAGCTCAAGGTACCAACAACCAGTTGTCTTCTTCCCTTTCAACAGTCATCAGCGTGACATGATTTGACCAGACGCATAGCTCTGAGGCTAAATCACACCTATCAGATTTCTCTCAGGATCACCAACATTTAATCATGTCATTGGAAAATAGTGCTCATGTATGCAGGGCTGCGGAGAAAGCCAAGAAATCCAGCTGTGATATCGCTCTGACCACAGACCAGGAAAGTATGAGTGCATAAAACTTTCAGACTTGGCTTGCGGGAGAAAGTTAGGCGCTTTAAATCAGCCTGACAAAAAAAATCTGGCTCGACGTTGTGATATCCAGCTAATTCTACCAAAAAATGCATGACTTTTTCTACCCATTCCTTTCCAGATCAAATACACTAATATTGCAGCGGCCCCCGAGGTTTGGATACACTGCTGTGGGTTTGACGTGGTCTTCTTTCTGAAGTCTCGCTTTTTCAAATGTGACAGTTAAACCAGGGAACTTCCGAAATCACTTAATGGACCTCTGGCTTTGCATTTTTTTTTTTTTTTAGTTTTAATATTTGTGGAGAGACGCCATCATGTTTAACAACTCTGCGCAGAAACCTAATGATGCGTTAGTGGTGAAGTCTCTTTAAAGGCGGGACAGGACGCGAGACATGTCATCGATGAGTACATCTGAGAAAAAGCACTTAACACCAGGTAGAGAGGACCACGAGCCGCGATTATGGTTAGGGAGAATCCATTACGCCTTTTAATAAGTCCTGCAGCATCAGGGACCAGGGCTATCGCTGCAAGCCAAAAAGGGGCGAAAAACGCATTTAGCTCTTAAATCTTCTAATCTCCACTGCCACAACGTGGAACCAGTTAAATATTCAACACATCGCTGGATAGAGGTGTGTAGGAGAGTCTGCTGGAACAAGGAGCTACGACTACATCTCAGTGAATTAAACTACGGAGCTTTAAAGAAAAAGAAGGGAGGGAAAAAAAATAAAGTCTCTGTGTAATCCGCCACTGCCGTTTAAATGAATTCTCTCATTAACCGTTTTGAGTGTTGTAGTTACACAGCTGAACTGTTCGGCCCCTGTGGACTTTCCGCACATCCGCTAATTACAGTAGTGGAATGAGTAATGCAAGCAATACAATGCAAGCCATGCCATCCTTTTTTTTTCCCCTCCAAATTCCAATTTTAGCAGTTCTCACACGATAGTCCAATAAGTGTCAGCCCTTATGTGTCAATCAATGTTGTAATCATGTATCCAAACCATGATAATCCATCAACATGAAAGCATGTCTTCCTTGTTAGTGTCTCTTAACGTTGTGTCCTTTAATATGTTGCTTAATCACGGGGAAGAACCTGGGGGGGGGGGGGGGGGGGGGGGGCGTGATTTGCTGTTAAAAAGTTTGTTACGTCTTTGCGAGGGGTCTTTGTAATTACAAATGACTCCAATTTTCTCTCCTATGAATGACCATCACTGTTTGGACTGGTAATGTTTTATATCATGGGCTATGAATCCAACTGTAAAGTGATTGACTTTCTAAGAAATCAAAGCTGAAAGGATTTTGAAGTACGACGCTACAACGGCAACGGAAAGTGCCAGAAAATGCCTCTTGAATACCCGTTCCAAATCACTGAAATATGGCTCCAATTCACTCACATGTAAGCTTACAGCAAACATCATTTGGACAGTCAGATCTAACAAATATATCACAACAGTAGGGTTACTATGGCATACCGTCAATATGCATTTCAACATATCGAAGGGCAGGGTATAAATGCTTAAAATAATGTGTTAAAGGAAAGAGGAATGAATCATATTTGTTGCCAATATACCTAAAGCTTTTCCCACAATTAAACAGCCTGTAGCAATTACAAAATCACTTCAAATTCTCTTAAGACCAGCATCAGAGTCTAAATGTTTTTCCTCTGTTAAATATTCCTTGTGGTTCAATTGAAACCAGTTTACAACCCACATACCTTGAAAGGCACTAAGGAAAACGGAACAAAGAGAACTGAGGTCCTGCATTTCTGTTTCTTTACTCTCTCTCTGAATGGAAAGGGCCCTGTGAGGCCATTCCACATAGAGTATGCAGGGGCTCATGGTCTTTGTAGTCCAGTGAGCTGATATGTGAGTCATAGCCAAACGGGGAGCTATAGCAGGGTGCACACAGATGGATACACTCAAACCCCGGAGGACTAGAATTAGTCACTCCATATGAACGGAGCCAGTCATTTCAGAGTTGCACAGAGACAAGCAGAAAAGATGGAGAGAGCAAAAAAAGAGATAAAGAGAAGCATTGTAGAGCCTCACAACCATCTGATTTTTTTTTTTTTTTTGGCAGCCATTTTGCCACTGCAACACCTGAGCTGAAGCAAAGCTCCTTCCCTGCTGTTCTGCGAAGGCTTGTTTTCACAGAACCCCATAACCGATACCACGAGTTGACCCAGTCAGGAACACCGTGGGTTGTTCACCTACAAAAAGGTCTCGGCCCTGAAGAAAACACCAGAGATCAGAGTTCTCTAAGAGCACTGTTAGAACACTGAGTTAAACAACAGCAGATGCATGTTCCAGTTACAGCAGAAAGTTACCCTCTCTCCTAACAGGCAATGATAACTCCAGAATACAGCGCGTTTTTGGGGCTTTTTTTAGCTCAAAAGTTTAAGTGTGTCCATTTGGCAAGATTATGTAAGATGCCTAATATGCAACATCTTGAAATGCATCCTCATGACCATGGGAGCATTCGCTCCACTTACTCTTACAACACATTTATGCCAGCGTTCCAAATCATGGATACATTTACTCTCTATACTTTAACTCCTTCTCCTCAAATAGAGGTTCGTTAACTCTGGCAGCACTAATGAAATAGAGAGATATGATGGAATATAAACAGAACATACAAAAATTAGGATTTGTACTCCAAGATTAAATAAAAAAATCTTGTAAATTCAGGAATGAGCAGATTTGTGTTCTCTTCATTTGAACATATGGTATGTACTTATATATTTATTTCTAGCTAAGAGTATATTTATTTGGGGGGATCTACATCTCCAGAATATGAGCTGTGACCAGTGTGTTTCAAGTAATAATACTGGGAGGAGAGAACATAATGGTCCATTCCAAGGCGCTATTCGATTAACAGAGGAGTACATTACCATGGCGATCTAATTACCTTGTATAAATTATCACCATGGATCAACCATGGGGTGAAATGCGATAAGACCTGTAAGCTGATACTGTACCTGTTCAATTTACAGTTTCCAACCAATGTGATTACTCATCTCCCGCAACTAGAGGTTAAATATTTGACAGTGTGCTTAACAGTTTATAAATTAGCAATTGATTATTCACAGTTTTTGGGTAACAATTACCAAAAGAAACCAGTATGAAAGTACTGAAATTCATGTCTCCAGTTAAGCTTTGTTTACATGAATGGTTTTAGGATTTTACAAAAACAAGATTCCAAGACCTCTACATATTAGTGCTGAGAAAGTAAGGTGCAGTGATCTTCAGAATGTATCTGTGGAATAGCATGGGGACTGCATGCTTTATGAATGGGGGAAAGGGGATAAAATGAATGAAAACCACATTCACTTCTCATATCTAACAAGATTATAAAAGTCACACGGACATACCTGAAATACTCGGTATGAGGAACTGTCATGGCAAATTTTTCTAAGAATTAGAGGAACTGACCCTGAGGATCTGTGAGTTCTGAAAATAGCCTGTCAATTCTTGAAACCTTAATTTTGCTCACCGTGTGCTATTGTCTCAAACTTCATATGCAAACTAAAAGCTCTGTACACATCTTATTCTGTAACACAGCACTCATTCAAGATTCCATCTGTCATATTATAATGTTAAATCTAACAGCTATGCTGTCATGAATGCTTTTCTGCCATCCTTATATGCACATGTGGTAGGCCTATACAACACCTGTTTCACTCAGGATACTCTGGAATTCTACCAGTCATGGCAATTACCTGGTCGGTGCGCGCACATGCGTAAATATCTACGCACATGCGTAAGCATCTTGTTATGTCAAACGAATCGGGGAGGGGACACAGAAACAGGGAGAGAAATAGAGAGAGAGAGAGAGAGAGAGAGAGAGAATATTTTCAAGTTAGGCTTTCTCTTAATTTTTTAAACACGCTTACCTTTTACTATGAACTGCTTTTGTTCTGTGGTCCTCGTACACCCCAGGAAGACCAGAAGTTCTCCTCTTGGACAGAGGTGGTTTTGTGAGGGGGAGGTGAATTTTTAGGTTGTTTTTTGTGCATGAAGTCCACCAAACGAGTGAAAACAGTTCATTTTTTTCCATAAGTGCCGTTTTGCTGAATGTTTCCGTCAGCGTTCTTATAAAGGGATGCATTGTCATTCGGTTAAAGGGACGAAGGTTAGGTTATGTAGTTGTATGACGCATTCCCTTCAAAAAGATGTTCCCATGGTAGCACTTGAAGAAAACTGTCAAACTCTTCTGCGCTGGTCTTTGTTCACTTCGATTAAGTAAGACTGGTATTTCAGTCTGAGCTCTATTTAGGGTTTTCTAAACGTTTTAGAGGTTTCTGGAACACGCAGTGGGTAAATTCCATGACATTGTTCCGTCAAAGGCCCGCCCGTGAACTTAAGAATTTGTCGTGATGTTTTGCTGACAGATTGTGTCGTTTAAACTCACAAAAGATTGAAAAGAAAAGTAGTCGCATAAGATCCTGAATTGTAATTAAAATTAAGTCGAACGATTCTTTCACAGCTGGCTAAGTAAACATGGGTGTGTCCTAGCACAAAATATACTGACATGCTGTCGTGTTTCTTTTTTGGGGGGAGGGGGGGGGGGTAATGAATACAGTGATGCCATTCATAACATGTTACCCTTCAGCCGAGAAACCTGTCAAATCGATTTGCTCCCCTGGAATAGCTAAACATCTGAATATGAACCAAATGCTGATTGAACTAATTGTTACACTGAATGTATCCATATGCAACCGTCTTAGCTGCATGCATTTTAGGTGGTGAAGTAATAACAAAGTTACAAAGAAATTATTAAATGAACATCTCCTTTCTCCTATCCAAGGTGCATCTCACTTTTCCCCTGCCCTCTCTCTTTGCCTGTAAGTAGGGATATTAGAAAATGTTGTTGTGATAGTGCAAACGATTTATGCTTTATTGCATAACAGCATTACGATAGGATCACCCTTCATTTCCTCCAATTACTGACAAATGAAACTCATAAAGTGCCTATGCAAAATACTTTCTTCCCTCTCCGTTACATGAACTTTTTTTCCATGGGATTTTTCGTAATTCTGCCAGTTGTATAGTTGGGCCAATGTGGAGTCTTGATATCGCTCCATGTAATGTAAAGCTGGTGATTTTTGCAGTGCCTGTCAGTAGTCTACGGGTATCTCTACAAAATTAGCCACATTGCAAAATTGTTTCACCTTAGTTTCAGGTCCACAAGGAAATTGCGCGCACGTGTGTGTGTGTGTGTGTGTGTGTGTGTCCAAAAGCACGCGTAATGTGCGCACCAGAGCGTGAGAGTGTGCTGCTAAGTAAATGTTGTGCAATCCTCTTCTTGAAAACTTGGAAAGTTGTCAGTGTTGTTGTTTGTTTGTTTGCTTGTTTGTTTATTTGTTTAATAATCATACATCCGTTTGAAGTGTTCTAGAATTAGTACTGCTTTTCCTGCCAATGCCAGTTCCGTTTCCTCTACTGGGGCTTTGCTTGTCTACGCCGCACAAAGATTCAGTTACTCCTTCCTCCATCTCCATGTATTCAGCAGCTTTATCGCCCAGAGAGGATCCCGAGGGAGACCCCTTAAATTTCTTCAGAAAGTCTGGGAAATATGGACAGCCTGGCGGCGGATGCTCGACGATGGGTGTCTGATCCTCATTATCCGTCTCCCGGTGGTAAAAGTAATTAAAGTTGGACACGATTACGGGCACAGGGAGCGCTATGGTGAGGACACCAGCTATGGCGCACAGCGAACCTACTATTTTTCCACCCACCGTTATGGGTTTCATGTCCCCGTATCCAACCGTAGTCATGGTTACTACAGCCCACCAAAAGGCATCTGGGATGCTGGTGAACTGCGATGTGGGCTCGTCTGCCTCTGCGAAGTACACGGCGCTGGAGAACAAGATGACACCAATAACGAGGAAGAAAATGAGCAGCGCAAGCTCTCTCATGCTGGCGCGCAGTGTATGTCCGAGGATCTGAAGTCCTTTGGAGTGCCTGGAGAGTTTGAAGATGCGAAAGACTCTGACAAGTCGGATTATTCTCAGAATTGCAAAACTCATTGCCTGTTGCCCGTTGCCTTGCTGTTGAGCAAGATCTGTGCCAAGAGTTATGAAATAAGGCAAAATGGATACAATGTCAATTGAGTTCATAATGTTTTTAAAGAAAGCAGCTTTGCTCGGGCTGGCAAAAAATCGGACGATTATCTCAAAAGAAAACCAAATGATGCATACCGTTTCCACGATGAAAAATGGATCGTTGAATGGTGTGAACCCACTGTCCGAGTGTGTCGAATTGTTACCTGGGCTGAGAAATTCTTTGTCGTCCCTGAACTCTGGCAATGTTTCTAAACAGAAAATGACAATTGATATGACGATAACCAAAACAGATACAACTGCAATCCCTCTAGCTGGACTTGAGCTTTCAGGATACTCAAACAAGAGCCAAACTTGACGTTTAAATTCGTCCTCTGGAAGGGGTTTCTCTTCCTCTTTCACAAAGCCCTCGTCCTCCCGAAACTTCAGCATTGCCTCTTCCCCGAGTTCGTAGAACTTGACTTCCTCCGAGAAGATGTCAAAAGGTACATTGACGGGTCTCTTTAACCGTCCCCCTGATTGGTAATAGTAAAGAATGGCGTCGAAGCTTGGTCGATTCCTGTCAAAAAAGTATTCGTTCCGGAGAGGGTCGAAGTACCTGATTCTTTTTTCGGGGTCCCCCAAGAGAGTGTCTGGGAACTGTGACAGGGTCTTCAGTTGAGTCTCAAACTTCAAACCCGACACATTAATTACAACTCTCTCGCAACACCCGTACTCACTGTAAACATTTTCATATCCTGATTGGGGGCGTCTGTCCGTTAGAGAGACAGTCTCCTCTTCATCATCCATATTATACAAAAAACTTGATCTCTTGCTTCCCCTGTCCTCCTCTTCCTCTTCGCCTTCTGCCTCCTCTTCCTCAATCATAATGTCCTCCTCGGATCCTAGAAGCGCCAACTCTGAGTGGCGTAGATCCCCACCAAGAGCCGCTCGATTCCGTCTCCAGCGCCCGACGCCTCGCTGCTTTTTTCGCTCTCTGAGAAGTTGCTGTTGTGGCTCGTGGTGTTGCTGCTGCTGTTGCGGGTGTTGAAAGGAGGAGGAGGAGGGGCGCGAGGCGGTCCCGCCGCCACTGTTGTTGGCATTCGTTGAGGAGGCGGTGCGACTCTGATGCTGCTGCTGTTGCTGCTGGTTGTAGGGATAGCCAGAGGACCCACCTCCCTCTCCAACCGATCCAGCCTCAGCAGCCGCCGCTGCTGCCGCTCGCGACTGTCTCTCCCTCTCCCGCTCCCTCTCCCTGGCTCGAGCTTGGGCATATCCATAAGGCAGGTGGCTATTGCATCCACCACTGTCTGCGCCTACCATAGCAAACTCCATTTTGTTCGCCTAAGCTTGTCCCCCAACTCTCCCTTCTAATAGATCAAATATAACTGCACAGTGCGGCTGTATCAAAAATTTAGAAGTGTGGTCTTAATCGACCGCAGTAAAGTCCAGACATAGGCTTCAGTCTCTTGGACTGGCCCTTGCAATACACTGTGTGCTGCGGATGATATGGAAGCAATGGTTATTTTCACTTATATGAAGATTTTGTTCTCAAAGATTCATTTCAAGGAAATTATTCTGTGTTTTTGGTGTATTCAGTTGGTCGTAAATAGGTGAACGTTGATTGCCTTGGTTTTCTTAATGACATCATCAGTGACAGGTGTTGCCGCTCAGTGCGCAAAGCCAATTAAATACGCATCCTTTGGTGAGTCCTCAGGCTCTAGAGATCCAGATTGGTTTTTGGCATACTTCAAACGAAAGAGAGGAAAAAACTTTATAGATGAATTCTCCCACTCAACCAAGCAACTCCATTGAGAATTCACTTCTCACGCATTCTTCAGATGGTTAGGTCATCGGAGGCGCGCACTTGTGAGAATGAGGACTTGCGTGTTTGTTATCTCCTCTGGGTGCCATCTTTAGGGTGAAGGGGAGACCGCTGTCCTCTGCCCTTTCAGTGGAAACGAATGAATCACTGAATTCTTTTGACGCCAGTAACAGCTGCGAATAGCAAAAAAAAAAAAAGGAACAAACGTGTTACAGGGTGCACGCATTCAACAGACTGCTTGCATTCACAAAATGCACTTCAAATAGCCTTCAGATCTGGGCAGTGGTCTAAACGGCACCCTTCACTTAATCAGTGTATGATCACTATGATCAGTACATTTGTTCAAGACATATTAAGAACAACAACGACACTAATGGCAACATACTTACGTATGTACGTAATTATTATCAGTGCAATAATATTTGTATTATTATTATTATTATTATTATTATTATTATTATTATTATTACTGTTATTATTATTATTATTGATTGTTTGTAAGATCATGTTTATAATAACAGGCTAGCATGAAAACATGAAAGAGAGCGTGATCTGTACTCTGCCTCAACATCTCTTGACAATTAATCATAAGCACACGTCGCACGCAATTTTTCAGTCTCTGCACATGAATACCCCACCTTGCCCATCATTAGGGCAATACTTACGTTAGAAAAGGCCAGAGAGTGTGTTTTCTTAGCTTCCCTTTCCAGCACAATATGCTTGAGATAGATGATGACTTAAATCCCAGGTTTCCTTAAAATTTCTCCATTGTTCCGGGAATCTAAATATCCCTCGACGTAACCAACCGGCGAACATGTCACCTTAACAGTCGTGTTCTATCGCATTCGAGGGACGACACTTTTTGGACGCGTCTCGCCGTGTTGTCTCAATTCAACAGGATTTCACATCACCTGCACATCACCCCCTCCCCAAAAACATGCACCGCTGCATCAAGCCCGGACTCACACTCCCCAAAACGGCAGGTGTTGCCACTCGCACTTTACACTTGGATTAGACAGATCAGCATGGTAGCTTTGGAAATGTGATCAATAAAAGTTTGATGATGGCAAGTGCTATAGCCTTAGGTAAGTCGCGCGGCGCGCATCTGTCTGCAGCTCGGTCTTGTCCGTTTACCATTGTGCGTGTGTTATTGAGGAGCTTTGTGCCGCCGCGACGGGCATGCAGCGCAGCGCCGACAGACCTTGATCATCCCCCAGTGGTTACTCCGAGGCACTGCGCCCCCTCTGCCCTGCTGCAATCCCAAATTTGAACCGTACTCCCTACAGCATATGCGTTAAGGAGCCATGCATTTTAGTCTATTTCTTTATCATACCGTACTACCACGATTCCGTTTCATCCCTTTTTCATAGAGGATACAACGAATTTATGAAAAATTATTAAGTTACAGGAATATGAGCTACAGTATTAAGTTACTCCAGTATCACAGATTTTGCTTTGACTGTCTCAGTGGCCGAATAAGGTGTCAAAGAAAAGATACATGTGTGGTTTTTAGGTGTCAAAATTTTGAGGCGCAAGAGTATGCAGATTATTATTTTATTCAGAAATCACTGACTTTTTTAATGATTTTGTCAGAATTACACAATACAATATATTCTATCTACATATATGAGTATGGTTCATTAGAATCTGATAAAACAAGTTTACCATGGGCAGGCTATTCATTAATGTCTATCAAGGGAACAAAGGGGGTTCATTGTTCAGATATTGTATCTAATAGTCTAACCATCTTAATTACTCATCATAGGAGTTATGACAACCAGATTATAGGATTATACAATGAGCTGTATTAATTTGCAGAGCTCTGGGAAACATCTTGGATGACAGTGACAAGGTTGTTTTTTAATCTTAAACCTCAATTTCAATGTCAATTGCACAGAAGGTGTTTAAAAAAAAACAAACACTCTTATTTGTCAAAAACATATACTACACCGGGTTCCATTGGACACCTTTTTTTTTTTTATTATTCAGCGTGGTTCTTGGAATTAAAATGATCTAAAAAAAAAAATCTAAGCAGTCTGAGTGGTGAAGTCGCCTGATACTACTACGCCCTCTGCCTACCCTGGGACACACTCACCAGGATGATGAAACAAGCACCAATATCTGCAGAGTATTCAAGCAACAAATTATTTGCCACTTAAACTGCAACAGTGCAGGATAAACCTCTCACACACAGTCCAAAATAGCAGAATATAATTTGTGTCTACCACCGACACCCAATTAAGATCTGTAAAGCGTATGCGAGGATTTGCTCTTTGCTTACCCGAGGAGGTATAGGTTGGAAGCAGATTGATTTTTTTTTTTTTTTTTTAAAAGGAAAACTGTCTTTCTCTGGTAATTCTGTAGTCATGTATACATTTCAGTGTGTTCAACAGGAATAATTCTATTTTGTCAATCCGTGCTTTTAATATTTGTAGTATTGTTTGCACGAAAGAACACAGGTTTGGTCTGAATCACAAAGGACATTTTTCCTAATTGTAGTCAGTAATAAACAATGTGCAGGACGATAGTCAGTAATAAATAGTGAAATGTCCTGAGTGACAGAGAGGGCCCAGCCTTTCAGCGCTTGGCATTAGATTCTAATAAACGGGTCAGCGGCCGTGAGCAGACAGTGATCTACAACCACCAAAAGAAAGGGTAGAGCAACATAATTCAGATATTCTATTGCTCAAAATGACACATGGTTCTGCTTTTCTAAAATGTACCGTAACAGTTTTCAGAGAGCTCATTACATTTACTGTTCACTATCTCATCTATGATTTAATTTATTCATACAAAGAATTTACACCCATGACTCATGCATATGTATATATGATGAGCTGTATATTTCCCCTGAGGCCATCGTGCACCCAGTGCAACAGCTGCCGGTGGATGAAATTACAGAATTAAAGAACATTGCTTTCCGATTATTATCAAAGAGGATCATAAATGCGAACAGTTGTTCAGCAACCAAAGATTTTAAAATTCTTGCCAGAGAACTTGTTGCGGGAGAAAAATAAAAACCACCCACTGCTTTCTACCTCACAGAGAAAATGTGTCCATGCAATAGGGCGTCTAATACTCAAATACAAAGAAAAACTGAACTCAGACAAGGCAGTCAAGGAAACAGCCCTAAGTCAGGACTCGAAGGACATCCACGAGTTACAGCGTTGTTTGAACCAAGAAACGTTGCAGCTTGCAAAGCTTTCTGCCACAACATTAATGAGTACACTGAAACTGTCACTTCCTACATCAGTTTAGGAGACCTGTAACCAACAGTGACAAGACTATGTACAGCAGGGAGTAAAAAACTGCCTAGACTCACAGTGAGCAAACAACTACCTTGAGTTTAAAACCATCAAAATGTTGAAGAAACCACTGGTAACCAAATTTCTGGTTACCACCATCCTCAACATTCTCACATTGGATGAGAAAATCACCACCGTCACAAAACAGCATGCAGTGGAGGATAGACTCCCCGCACCAGTTGAAAAAAATACGGTGTTATCCAGTCCATCATAGTCCCATTCTGCAGAGACATCATTAAGGGCATTTTCACATTCTCTGCTAGTTTTGCACGGTGTCTGCCTTCTCCAAGGGCAAACTGCAGTGCGTCTGTCTGTTCCGCAGAGAGGACACTGGACTGACATTTTCTCTCTACTGATCATCTATTTGATACCAGAGCCCCTTTTACCTCCTCCTATCAACCATTCTATTATACTGTTCTCACAGCATACAGCAGTAAGTGACTGTACATGTGCAGTGACTAAGCAAATCACAAAGGACCTTGCACTAAAAAAAACTAAGACACTTTCACCTTCCAATTTAGTTGCCTTTTTTGTTATTGGTGAGCTGTGTATATTATACATAGTGTCCACATAAAATATACTGTTTGCATTGCTGAATCCGTTGTCCTGTGTTGTTCATCGTTTCTTTCTGTTAAGTGGGTGTCACACCCTTTACAAGAAGCAACATTTAAATGCCTCGGCAGCAAACACACTAAAGCAAATACCTTGTACATGTAATGCTCTCAAAAAGTAAGTGCAACTCTGATTGTTTTGATAATATTATAACTACCTGTCGCATGAAAAATCAATCAGAAATGATCCAAAATAATGTTATGATCTATGATGGTTGTATAGATCACTTTTTGCAGTTATCAGATTAGAAATGAGACTAAAAACATTATGAAGCCTTCCCTCATTGGTCCAGATGTTGGATTAACTTTCAATGAATATCATTTCTATTGTCATTAAATCAGTCAAAGTTATGTAAGATTCTTACCAAGACTAGAGATTACAAAAATATGGGACTTGAGCGTAATATCATGTCTGTATTCACTGGAAGAGTCACTGATTGTCTCCAAAAATGATTTTAAAATGTTCAAGATGGGATTAAAAGGGAAAGAAGGATAAACTCATGAAATCAGATCTCGTAACTCTTATGGAAGGAAGAAAATCTTGATTTTCAATAAACAAGTTCGCTTGTATCTTTAAGGTGTGAGTTTCCATCTGTTTAATTCATAATATCATCTGAACACACAGAGAGACTTGATAAACATTTGTTGCAACCTAAAATAGATCACATTCATTCATTTCTTTAACAGTCATTTCCAGAGGAACCTACCGTTTTTTGCTATGCAGAAACCTTGGGGTTAAGTACTTTCCTCAAGCATATGTTGGCAATGAGATACCAAGCTCAGGAGTCAGGTCTTCCCAGTTGATTCTCCTCTCTTCATAGATGTATTTAGAGACATGTTTTAGACACTTTTTTAAACTGGACCTCCTTCCACAAAGAATTAGTCTTGCCCCATGACTTGGAATATTTCTGAATATTTCTTTCTTCCTTTCTTTCTTTGCTCTTCTTCTTTTTCTTTGTGGTTGAGTGATTTCATATCTAATCTTACAAGACTCTGGGGGAGTATCTGGCTTGCTTGATATCTGTGTTACTGCCAAGAAAATGTTGGCTCAAATCTGAATTCACGTCTTAGCGTCCCAGACTGTATGGATTAGCGTTGTTTTGGGACATTATTAGGAAGGATTACACAACACAAACACAGGGGTCAAGTCACAGGACCTGAGAGCGGTGGGATGAATTTGGTTTGAATTTTTATTGTGTTTCTCTGTTCTTGCCTTACGATTGATTTACACTGTCATCTAGAAGTCCAGAACTCTCATTTTTTAAAATCCGTTTTAGCTTCATTTTAACAGGGCCCTACTGGGCTCAATTTTTGAAACAGCAAAGACAATATTTGGAATATATAATTCAGCATTGCTCTGAATATTCCAAAAATTCATAGCTTTAAGGAAATACACACCTCTTAGCTGGGCTAAAATTGGATCGAATCAGGATGATATCTAACCTGGTTGATATTTCAAAAGGAAGCTGCTGTTTTCTTACGGTGTAGAAGGACTTGTAGATCTATAAAACAGATTTTTAAACAGCAGCTAGTTCATTACCATTTCATTTTGCTGATCAATGCCATGTCACAGCGTGTTCCTCAGTATAGATGATGATTCATACGATCTGGTCTAATCCTTCAGGTAGGTGTGTATGGGAGTTTTTACCTTGAGGCCTCCCCTTAAAATCTACACCTACAGTCTCCTGCACGAGCTACATCCAGGCAGAACTCCTAATGTCAAGGCTTCAGGGCTTTAGGGCTTAGTACCCACCACTACAAAAGGTGGAAATCACCATGATTAACGTCATAAGGTGATCAGAGACCACCCACTCACACACATTTGTCAGATTTTAAGGCCAGCGAGAAGGGTATAATTAAAGGAGCTCCCTGTGAAGAAGGAGGAACTCAAAGAGAAACTCCTAACAGGTGAGTGTGCCTCAATCTCTCTAATATCAATATCCCTGACTCAGTGTGATTCGGTCAATAGATCTCTCTAATCATTCCTTTTCACTCCTGAGGATTAGATGCAGAGTTTCGTTTTTTGTTTTTTAACTGTGAGTGTTTAGACCAGAGCTGGCGACTTAAATTTGAATCCAGTGATATTTTTTCCCAGATCTCACATTTGCAACATAGCTCTGTATTTAAAGCTGGCATCTGAATTCCAAGGGTTCTTTGTTTTAGTATGAGGTATATATTGCGCTGATCTAACAGTATTTCAGCATCTATACCATGCTAATCTTTTTACTCTTTACTCCGATACATTAATATGCGTTTCCTGCTGTCGCACTGCACGCTCTCTAAGAACGAATCTCAATGCTCAGATGCACGTACTTGTTTTAATTTGCATTCCTATTGCTTTGCTGAATGTTATAACACCACCACCCTCTTTTATTTATTTAATTTTTTTATATAATTCCTCCCGAGAAGTCAAGAATGAGACTACCCATCATGGTTACCCTGTGGGCGGTGACAGTGTTGGCGGGACCATACTGCAGGTATGGTTGTCTCCTCACCAACATCTCCATCACCGTGGAGAACGAGGAGTGTGGCAGTTGCATCACCATTGACACCACGTCCTGTGCAGGCCTGTGCCACACCCAGGTGTGCCCCTTTTTCCACAGAGCATGATATATCACTTTTTAAAACATAACGCAAATGTATAAACCTAAATGTAATCTGTTTGATTAATGAGAGATGTTTAATTGCGTTTATAAAGGTCAACTATTGTGGAACATGCTGACATTGTTTAAAAAAAAAAAAAAGCATGGCTCTTCTAATGGTGGAAACATTTTGTGATTAATTCTTGTGGCTTGTGAAAGCACACTGCCATCTGCGATCTGTATGACGAATTTCAAACTCATCCAAGGTCCAACTCATTTCTAATCATTATCCCTGTTCGCTGTAATGTTTCATTGTAATGCCATTTCAAGCTCTGGCTAAAACCCAGGGAAGGAGCAATGAATTGTGATATACACTCAATCAAGAGGAGTTCCCACCGGAACGGATCATAAAATATAGAAACTTGCTTTGAGTATTGTTCCACATGACTGTATATCGAACTAGACTTTGGGGACATGTAGTCCAAAACGTATGGAATATTTGGCTGCATTTATGTACGAAACAGACTCACTTATTTACCAAAGTATGTTTTTGCTCTGTACCACCCTCTAACTGGTAAAGGCTCTTGTCTATTGACAGGAAAGAGCATACCAGAGCCCCATAGCGCCGACCATCCAGAACACCTGTAACTTCAGGGACTGGACATATGAGACTATTCAGCTCCCTGGCTGCCCGGCTGGGGTGGACTCGCTCTTCACCTACCCTGTGGTTCAAAGCTGTGAGTGCAGCCGTTGCAATACCGACAGCACAGACTGTGGAACATCCAGCATGCAAACAGTGGCCTGCCACGCCAAGTAGACACTGGGAAGAACGCTGAACCTGCTAAACCTCAAAAAAAAAAAAAAAAAAAAGTATCCATCCTAAACCCTAAAACATTCTATCCCAAATAATGTCCTGCTAAACATCATTGTTCTAGAGAAGACATTATGCGTGTTCTGTGCAATCTAAAGGCTATACCTACAGGCAGGCTAGTGTAATGTATCTATAGTGTAGATACACTGTAGTGTAGTGTAGTGTATCTGTCTATAAGCGGGTGGTGCTGTATTCCCTTTGTCTCTCTGGAATGTTCTGTGCTTTGTAAACCCTGCTTGACCTGGCTCATTAGGAGGGGCACTGAGAGGAGCTGTTAAACATCAGCTAACCGTGTAAACACTGCATCATTAAAGTGCTTCTTAAACTGCATTTGCATCTTTAATTTTTCTCCTTTAGCACAACAGCTGCTAGCAGCCCTACATATGTGTGCTTGTGTCCACACAGTATCGTTTTTTCTGTCTATCATTCTCTTTCTCATTCACATGGTTGTTTTTATTACCTGGGAGATCAGAATTTACATGTCTTAATAACTCTTTTGAGACAAGCTGTGGAGTTTTTAAACATATATTTTTTTTTTCATCACAAATTTTTTTGTTGCTTCCAATATCAACATGACTCATCAAATTCCCATGCTTGCACTTCACAGTGCATGCAGATCAAACGGGGAAATCAGACACAAAAGCACAAAAACAAGAATTTTAATGAAGAAATATTTCAGAATACAAAAAAAGAGAATGGAAATAAGAAAGAGCTGTAAAATGCAGCTTCATGAACATCAGGGTTTCTCAAATATCTCACATTCAAAGACAGTGAATATTTTCTTTGAGTCAGAGTAAGAGCATGAAAGAAAAAAAAAAAACAACAAAAAAAATATTTTCTATGAATACTACAGGGTACAGAGTATTCCATATCAGTCCTCTTGAGACGGGAAGGAATGAACTGTTCTCCCAGTAAATGACTGTCTTTCTGGTTTGCCAACACAGTGTCCCAATAACTCCCCTTCTCTCTCCTTCAAAATCAACCAGGAATCAACTGAAAAAAGGTCCACTCCACTCCCCCCTCCATGTTCCTCCTGACTGGTTAGCTGGCATACTTATTTCGGATGATCTCACCCCCTTCCACTTCCACTTGTTCATAGAGCCATTTTCTATCACAGCGGCACTCCACGCCACACTTGCGGGAGCCGCACTCCGGGCAGGGGTAGAAACAGCCCCTGCAATCCACGTCCAGACAGTCACACAGGTCCAGACCACAGGAGATCAGCAGACCGCGGCTGTCGTACACCTTACTTTTAGTCGCGATGGTCTGTCTGTGAGAAAAGAAATGAATTGCACATGAAAACGTCTGACAAATTTTCTTTCGTAAAATTTAAAGACATGATCACCTAAAAAAAACTACCTGATCGCTAAACTTGTTATAGGAAAAGGGCAAAACAGGGAAAGTTTGCTCTAAACTGTGTTTATTATGATTAATAAAACCCAGAGACACAAATAGTACAGGAGTTTCATTTTTAGATTTAAACAACACCAAAATAGTCCCTGAATTTCCTTCACTCTGTTCAACACAGTAGCATAAGTTTTAAAAATGCACTATAGATAAAATCAAAGGAAACTGCAAAGCAACTGATCCATTGTCTCATACCTGTCATTGGATGAATACTTGGCCCCTCCTCTTCTCCTGGATCCATCATTTGAGTTTCTATTCTGTCATAAAAGACAGATGTTGAATGTGAGTGATAAAATTTCAAAGATTATATGCAACTAACATGTAAAAAGACACAAACAGAAAATGGCATAAATTGTTCATATGAAAATTCTGAGTGTTCTGTGGACTACAATGAGAGTACTTCTCTGGTATGACATATGACAGTTTGATCTTCATTTGTGAGCTTCAACAGATCTCAGCAGAACATTTAGCTTTTGATGATCAGAAGTGTGAGATAGTGACATGTAAGGCTTACTTTTATGCTGTTTGGTGCACACTAGGCTGTATGTAAAACAATAAATAGCCTGCATGAATGTTCCAGGGAATGAGTACATAGAGAGGTGTTAGAGCCTTCTTAATGGAATGACTCTTACATACATCACAAACACTGAGGAAAGTCCAGCTTAGGAGAGCTGTGAGTGATTTTACCTTTGAGCTAGTCTCTCTTGTAGTTTGTCTTCTCTCCTTTGCACTTTGTTTAGCTTTGTCTCGTTCATTAAACAAAGTTGACTGGCGGCTGGTCTCATTTGACTCCTTGACCATGATTCCACTTCGGTTTTTCCGCAGTTCAATCTGCAAAAATGTTACAAATAAACATATGATTCCGTTGGAAAAAATAAATAAATAAACAAACAAAAAAAACTCCACCATGACCCGTAAGTTCTTTTTAAGAAGCAAAGCTTAGACCTAGTGGGATAAGGATATGGGATATGGCATGTGGCCTCTTTGTGTCTCAACATCTTATATACACGCATCTTATAATCTGGAACTCTGGTAAGTATTATGAGGCTATGGCATGTCCAGTGATAATGAAATGATGAGAAAAACCAGGACAGTTGCTCATTAAACACAAGGAATGCCATCAGAACTTTTCTTCCGCAGTAATGGGGTCTTGTTACATGCTCCATGAGTTTCTAATTCTTCGTGACACACTCACAAAACACAGTCAAAATCCATGAGGCAGGAGTGGAAGTGATGCGACTGTCATAACAAATAACGAATATGAGAGAAAATGAATTCCTTTATTCTGAGAGTATCAGTGATGAAAATAAGAGGGGAAAGCATGTGAATGTGTGATGTGGGTCCTTTTTGTGGTTCTAACAGCATTTGATTCAAATTTTTTGGCTGAAATTGTGCTTTGAAATAGTAACTGAAAATCAAGAAGACAGAATTATCAAGATGCAGAATACGACTGATCATTCTATCTGTACTATATATCTCAACCTGGCAAACCAAAAGGAGAACAGTAATGAGTTGTAATGAGACATAGTGTACCTCAGTGTGCAGGTTCATACTGAGCAACCTTGCCTGACTGGCAGGCTACTCTAACACCACAGATGGACAAACATGAAAACACTCACAGATATGCACACACACACACAAACACACACACACACACATACTTTTGCAGTATCACCCCCAGAGTTTGGCAAGGTAGAAAATATAGTTGGAACAGCATCTTCTCTCAGGAACTGTTTTCCATTGTAATCGCGGAAACAGTCTGGCTGAAAGTGCTCAGAACACAGGCAGGAGTTGGGAGTTGGAACAAAGGACTTTCTCCCTAGGCTTCGTACCCATTGCTCTGCTAACTGAGGCTTACTGATTGGGAACCTGAGAGAGAGAGAGAGAGAGAGAGAGAGAGAGAGAAGGGCAGGGTTTAGGTCAGTATACATCCCAATGGAAATTCCATTAGGAGTGGCGTTTATTTGTGCATTAAGGGTCTAAGCCACTACACAGAAAAAAAAACTTCCTCCTTTTTAGAAAATTATTAGTGTTTCATTTACACAGACAGCTTTATATTTCATACATGTAAGTGCAGGTACAACATATTTGCAGTAAACATATGAATCTCACCACAAACATCCAGTAAACATCAAGAGCAAATCTCACTGTGAAGTTATAACGCTTCCAAAAAGACTAGGCTTATTTTTGCTATCAGCTCTCCCTTCAAGACAGTTACCTTTTAGATGACATGAACTACTACCACCACCATTTTTCAGTAATCATTACATATGCTAATAATGGACTCTCCGGCAGGCATATACCATTGGGTCTGCAAATGAGAGCCAAATAAGAACTTTGCTAATATCATAAAACAGCGACAATGTAACAGGGCCACATAAACACCCCTAGAAGCATACTCTAGGTAGCACAAATGACCAACCTTCAAAAGTTGACGCCTGGTCAGAATATCCAGATATCCAAAGCTAACACTAAAACAAACGCAAACCACGACAGCTTGTTCAGGTCAACTCAATAGCCCCCTGACTGATGCCTTTTTGTTTTTGCTAAGTGTGGAAGGCCCATAAGTCGCAAAAATAAATATGTAGTAACGTTCTGTAAATGTACGCGATATATAAATAATTCAACCTCAGAGAGACAAACGTATCCGTGTCAGAAGTCATGCGTCTTACAGGCAGTACCTTACCGATAAAACCGAATTTCTGACCCTTTGATGAAACGATTTGTGCACCCAATAGCGGCGCAAGACACGGGCATAATGTCAAACCTCCACAGGTTCCGAGCTATAGACAGAAGTTTGATATGATGCAGTTACACTTAATGTTCTGTATTTGATTGCTCCTTCATTCATGAACAAAGTATTTTCAGTCTGAAAGCTTTGCCTCTGTTTCTTCTTCTTGGGTGTACAAAGGCTTTGGAACAGCGCGGGCCCTTTACCGCCATCTATTGAGCTGGAGTGGGGCATACAAGAATGCATATATGCATAGAAACGAGTGAAAATGCTTCTTGTAAAATGAACGTAGATAAATAATTTGTGACAAGCTTGAATTTAATGGATACCATGGACAGAATGATCTCAAAACAATGAATATATTTAAAAATGTACAGAAGCGTTTGTATACGTTTATAGACTAAACCAATAACACGAATTAAATGCATTCGCGTTTTTCGGCTATTCAGATTAATTAACTGTCTCTTTATACATGGTTCGCTTTCTGGGCTACCTTTGATAATGTATACTCGAGTTGTTAACAAGAACACACACTGGTTTTAAGCAGCTGATTGACAGGCGTAGCCTTCCCATGGCAACCAATGAAATAAATGCATCGTACACCACAGTAACCAATGAGATGAAAGCGTGCGGTATTTGAACGCTCTTTCTAGTCTTTGTGTACCTTTTTTTCAGCGGCGTCGTAGTCAGTGTAGTAATAATAGCAAACGTGGTGAAGCCAGGTGTTTAAACCTCTTCGTTGTATTTCGATCAAGATCTGACCAAACCATTGCCATGGAAGGTCGAACTGTTGTAAGTCTGATAATATCAATCAAGTGTTTGATTCGGGCTATGTAGTGGGCTGGCAAATTCGGTTGTTTGGGTTTTAACATTAACTCAAGGACACGCGATTTCTGGTAGTTGCATTTCTTATATGCACATTAAGCTCGGCACTTGCACGATGGATAGACGCTCCGACGTTTTTAGACGTTCTGCATATAATTTCTGCTGCTTTAGCCAGTTTTCTTCGCAGTTAGCACAACCGATTAGCTTGTTTGCTAAACAGGTTGACTTGAGGCCTAGACTTGGTGAACTACGCAGGCCTGATTAAGTTGGCTGTCGACGCAGTAATATTTGAAGGCGAACTCTGACTGCAAAATATAGCACTTTGTAACTTGATTTTGACCGTTGTGATTTGAACTCTTAACCAGGCAGTTAAAAGTGCAATGTCTTTACAGCGCTGGAAGTTTGAGAATGCAGCCCCAGCAGCCGGCAAAGTTGCTCATAACGGGGCGAAGAGGGCTGTATTAGGAGAGCTCTCAAATTTTCCCAACAAAATGGCACAAGCCAAGGTGGGTATCGTGGCATTTCACGTGCTCGGCTACTTTCCTCAATTACAGCTTTACTGCGTCAAGTTTTTGAATGCCTTAGTTATCCTCACGGCTCGCATGGATTTCCTTTTCAGAAGGTTCAAAGTGGGAAGCCTTCCGTGGTGTCAGCAGGTCAGCCAACTGCTGCGCAGTCAAAAGGTGCACCCGCGTTGCGTAAAGTCCGGTTTGCCTCCCCCAAAGCTGCAGCCGCCCCTAAAACTGTTGTACCCGAGGTCCCTGCTGCTGATGTGTCAATGAAGGAAGAGGAGCTGTGTCAGGCCTTCTCTGATGCCTTGTTTCCCGTTGAAGACATTGATGAGGGTGATGCAGATATGCCTCAGTTGTGCTCTGAATATGTGAAGGACATCTATGCCTACCTACAAACTCTTGAGGTATGAGGGTTTGGTTTTTTTTTGTTGTGTTTTTTTTTTTTTTGTGCGGTTCTGTAAGTTCATTAACTGGACTGGAGCTGTTGTAAATGCAAGACATGGCATTGGGTACAAAATGCAATTAATCCAATTCTGTTACAGATGCAGCAGTCAGTCCGTCCAAAATACATGCAGGGATACGAGATAAATGAACGCATGCGTGCCCTCCTGGTTGACTGGCTTATTCAGGTGCATTCAAGATTCCAGCTGCTTCAAGAAACCCTCTACATGACCGTGGCCATCCTAGACCGCTTTCTACAGGTAAGCTTATGAATGTTGGCGGGTGTTTTAACCACATTTTGTCTTGTTTTAAAACCATACTAAATACTGTACCTGTTTAGGTTCAGCCAGTGTCTCGTGGGAAGCTGCAGCTGGTTGGAGTGACCGCCATGGTTATTGCCTCAAAATATGAGGAGATGTATGTCCCAGAGCTGGGCGATTTTGTGTACATCACAGACAACGCTTTCACTAAGGCCCAGATTCGACAGATGGAGATGATGATGCTGAGGGAGTTGAACTTCGAGCTGGGACGACCTCTGCCCCTTCACTTTCTCAGGAGGGCCTCAAAGGCTGGAAATGTAAGACCATGGTTTTCTTGCCTGCATCGAGTTACAGGTCACTTAATGTTAACCTCACATTGATTGTGTCTGCATCTTATTGCTTTGTGGTAAAGATGGCGGTGACCTTTTTGTTTTTCAGGCTGATGCTGAGAAGCATACGCTAGCCAAGTATTTTCTGGAACTTACTTTGATGGACTATGACATGGTGCACTACCACCCATCTGAAACAGCAGCCGCTGCCCTCTGCCTGGCTCAACTTGTGCTTGATGGACAGAAATGGGTAAGTTGCCCATTTGAGATCTCTCCCACCCCCAGTGTAGTGCGTGTTTGTGCTCTAACCTCTGTGCGCCGCCGCCCCCCCCCCGCATGTTTTAGACTCCAACACAGAAACACTACTCTACCTATGACGAGGCCCACCTGAAGCCAATAATGCAGCAGCTGGCCAAAAATGTAGTCCGAGTGAATGAGGGACTGACCAAGCACATGGTAACTACAATTCCCATAACTGACTAGTGATATTTTAGATGATTTTAAATTTCCGTACTGAGTTTGTTTTGGGTTTTTCCCTTGTCTAGGCAGTGAAGAATAAATATTCTAGCAGCAGGCTGATGAGGATCAGTCTCCTCCCTCAGCTGAAATCTGCCCTCATTAAGGATATGGCTGCCCCTCTACTGGCTAACTCCTGAGACCTCCAGCTGTGGTTGGACTCTTCATTTGCACTTTATTTTTGCATTTCAGTCAGCTGGGAAATGGTCTTCTGGACTGCTGCTTTTAATCTCATGTACATAGTTTTCTGGTTTGTACAAATAAACATGATTTTTATGATTTTTACAAAGGACTTTTTTAGGGTGGTTTTTTTTTTTTTTTTTTTCCTGGAATTTGCCCAGTGCTGTAAACTTGATTTCACTGTTCTTGAAGTCCAGCCATTGTTTACACTCTTAATCAGTGAACTGTCATGACGCCACTTGGGAGTTGAAAGGCTGGCTAGGTTCCTATAAACCAAATGTTCCTATCCGGCCTTGCATTGAATCAGGTCTGGCTTTCTTAATCAGTTTGTTCACATAAAATGGTACAGCTCTAGTAGGTATAGACAACTGGGGGAGTTACTTCAATTGTAAAGAGCAGTCAGTTACAGGAGATTGGGAACACTGTTGAAGCATGAATGAGTGGAGTGAAACATCAGAACACACGTTTGCAAATGCCATTTAGGACCTCAAGCATTTTCATGTTATCCTAATCTTATGCCTTTTGTAATTGTACATGAAAATTAGGCACTGTATGAAGTGTTCTGTGTTGAAGTGGCTATAATTTCTCTCATGAACTACTTCATCTTCTAATCATATGGACAAACTACTAGCTGTAGTTTGTGTCTGCAAAGCTGTTTTTGACTCATCCAATGAGAATGCAACAAACCAAAGCTGAAGCCTTAGTTGTAGTTTCTATTGTTACCATGTTTAGGCAACCCATGGGTAATTTCACAGCGCTAGTCTAGTATTTTATAATTTAAGGGTAAGGACAAGTCAGCAGCTTAAAGTTCAAGCCTGAACTCTGATGTGATTTTCCTGATGCGGTCTTTCAGCAAACCTGTATGTATCAAGCTTTTCTTTAGAACAGTGATTCTCAACTATTGATCAATTAATCATCAAGCCCTTGATAAGCTCAATTAACTGTTTGTTTTAACTCTTCATTATTAACTAAGACATACAGGACAGTGGGCCCCCAGGGCTGGAGTTTAGAATCACTGTTTTAGAATACAGCAAGTCCACAGTGACATTAGCGGAGGTAGCTCCATATCATTCAGACCAATTGATATTGTTTCATTTTGACTCCTGTGAGAAAGGAGAATAGTATCAAGAATATTTCATCACAGAGAACCCAACATCAGCCCGTTTGACGTTAGAAATGTTAATTTGGGAATTCCCAATGAATAGTGTCTTGATTATTACAGAAAATGACCATTGTTGCTGAAAAAAAAAACCCCAAGATTTCAAGCGTTGGGTTGCGCCATCTGAGTTGCCAACAGATGCCGAGACAAATTTTAAAATGAGACTTGGCGTAAATAAAGATTTCTTCTCTCATAGCAAGGCTGGCTTAAACAGCTTCTTTTGTAGGTTCTGGTGCATCACATTTACAAAGCCTGTTTTTCTCTGTAACAGTTTCAACTGTACTGCTCACAAGTGCTGTGTGTCATTTGTACCACAAATATTTATGGGAAAGGAATGCTTGGGAAAATGTTTATGCTGTCTGCCAAATGTCTGGTGACTCTTGACTACTACTTTTAAATGAAGTAAGAAAACGCCTGCAAAAGGATTTGCTAGCGTAAAAACAGCTAATTACTAATACTTCAGGTATTTATGCAACACTCAGATTCATGTTCAATAAAGTGTTGTGGTCTTGGTATGAAGAGTGTGTTTTGCGTAAATAATAATGATTTTCTGTATCCAGACCATTCTTAAAAGCGCGTATTGAAAGTCTTTTGCTCCAAAGATGGTGATGAGTGCTGGCATCATGAGAAACACACAAAGGGGGCCAGGCACAGTGTTACTCCCCAGACAACTTTTGTCAGTTGTTCCTTTAGTTTTGTAGTTTTTACAAAGAAAAGTGGCAGGATTTAAAACCGCTTCCTATTGAAACATACCATTCTGCGCTTGCATTAAGAGTAGAAGGTTATTCCCACACCAAACAGTTAGATGTCCCAAAACATTTTCATGGTCAGTGTACATAATATAACCAAAATGTTATGGGCATTAATAAAAACAAGGCTAACACAGGCAAACCCCCCCCCCCCCCCCCCCCCCCCCAAAAAACCCAATTCAAACTCAGGATGAGATAAGAATGAGATGTAAAAAGACTTGAGAACATTCCAAATAATGTTTTAAAAGCCAAAACAAGTTAATATTAGAAAATACCACTAATGCTTTTATTATATTCAATAAAAATGTTCATCTAATATTAGATATTGCACAAAAAATGCCTGTACACCAAAACAAAAAGAGTGAACGTTACAATAAAGCAAAACTGTGAAGTCTGTGCAGGAAGCTTTGACTGTAACACGCAAATGAAAAGGGTACTGTGAGCATGTCATAGAAAAGGGGAAACTATAAGGAATCAATGTGTAGAGGGAAGTTAAACAACAACCCAAGTGAGACAAATGAAAATGTGCTGATATGCATAACTCTTCATTTAGCCATGATAAGCTATCTCCAGTTGGTAGCTAAAACCAAAAAAAAAAAAAAACGTTACTGTGCACAGGACATACAGGAGTAGAAAAACAACATCCAATTTGTCAGAGGCAGGAAAAGAAAGTGTATATGTAACAAAATTCATCCCTTCAATTTAAAACAAGTAGTACAAAATATTTACTAAACGCTAAGAGATGCATATGTAAAATCCCCATTCTGTATTTCCTCGTAACAAAATAGTTAATTTAACAAAACAGTTTAAATCAGTTCCTTTCAGTGAGTAGCACTTCTTTGGCAAATACATCCTTCATATACATCCTAGGTCAGTTGGTTTTGACCTTGTACATTTCTCTAAGGTCATTCTGATAAAGTGCTTTTAAACCACAGACAGTGCACTCAGTGTACAGTAACGGTGGGCCGGGGTATATTTTGCTTAAAAAAACAAAACAAAAAAAAAACCCAATAATGTAGGGCTTGAATGGGGGTTGGGAGGCAGGAAGGGGTTTCTGATTGGAATGGACCTTTCCTTTCCCAGTAGTCACTGTCAGCTATCATAGTTACATTTGGAATTATCTGGAATGTTTATAACTGCACATGCATGGAGATACAGTATATTACTTTACTGATTTGTAAAGTAAATGAGTCAGACTTGTTGTTCAACTGATTTGTCAACTGAATTTTTTTTTCTATTTATTTTGTTGGAATGTACCAAATTTTACTTCAAGAGGAAACACTACTGTAAAATACAATTAGCAGCAAAATATCCCCACTAAATCAATCAGATATAAACAAAACTACAAGACAATGTAAAATACAGTCAGGAGATGACTTTAAAGGCAAGCACCTTCCATATGTCAAAGTTCCTTTCCTTTCAAAAGCAAAAATTACTACATAAAAAATTAAAAAACCTCCTGTCCCCAGCAACGATGGATACTTCATTTTTTTCCAATAAAATAAAATCACCTTAAATATCATTAAAAGGTGAAAAAAAAACAAAGAGGAAAAAAAAAAAGTTTAAAGCTATAAATACAATAAATAATTTTGATCAGTGCCCACAGGGTTACTTTTGTCCCATTATGCCCTGGAGAAAAGTCTGGTTTTTACCCTCCTATGCACCTGAGAAGACAGCAGAAAACCGCAACACTGGTCCATCTCTAACACAGTTTTACATCAGAGTGCAGTGCCCAGCCAGGCCCAGGTCTGTGTCTTTCTCTTCATCTCACTTTTGCCCTTCTTTCCCTCCATCCGTTCATTAAAAGCGATCATATATGTAGAGCACGCGCACATCTCTCCGTCCGGCCTCTCAGTGGCACTTGAAAGTTCTAGATCTTTGTGACGTAGTTGTTTGGAAACAGGCCCTGCTTTCCCCGAAGCCTCCCTGTCCACCATCCTGAGGCGTCTGGCAAACACGAACACACAAAATAAGGTGACAATCTGATGATATGAGTAATGCAAACTGGGGGCATTTTCCCAAACGAGTCATATTCATTCAGATTTATTCAAAATCTATAAAACAGCGCCAGGCTGTCATAGTGAGCCTCTCCCATCATACTTTGGACCTGAAACCACACCCTTCTGATTGTCAGGAAAATTCCCCTCACTTCTAAGGCTACGTTCGCGCCGTCAGTCCAAATCTGACTTATGTGCATATCCGATTGGAATCCCATCATATGTAGCAAGTCTGAACGGCCGACAATCACATGAGATCCGATTTTTACAAATCCGTTTCAAACCACATTCGTGTGTGGTTTGAAAACCGATTCAAATCGCATTTTTGCAAATCAATTTAGGTCTGACTGCTCTGATCGGATTTCGCGTGTTTTCTTTTTACATTTGTGACCTTTGATGCCAGGTAAAGTTCACGTGCACATCACACGTACAGGAAACATGCTAGTTTCGTGGCGGAGGGAGCCACTGATGAGCGGTTGTAGGTAGTTGGACAGTGATACCGGCAGTGACAGCTGCACGAAATAAAGCGGCAAGCCTCCCCTGTCCCTGACGCTGTCTCATTATTTTTATAAAACTTGAGCCATGGCTCCACATTGCCATGCTGTAAATAGGCAAGCCCATTTCATTACCCTCCACTTTAGTTTGTTTGTATCAGCTACTTCTACTTTCAGGCGCAAGGTCATTACTATAGCAACCAATGTGGATAAGACCGAAAATGAGGATAGCCACCCGGACACACAGATCAGATCTGATCACTTGCAATATATAATGTGAACAGTCAATCAGGAAGATCGGATTCAGAATGGATATGCAAAAAATCGGATTTGGACTGACAATGTGAACCTAGCCTAAGTAACTCTAATAACGTGATAGTTTACGTAATGGGAGTGACTTCATTACTATCCTTGTGTGTGTGTGTGTGTGTGTGTGGCTCACCTTCTTTGATAATGTCAATGACGTCTTCAGCATTGAAGCTGAGTTCATCTGTGTCCTGGGCGTCATAAGCATACAGGGCCTTGCATTGAGGCACCTGAGGTTTGGGCTTTGGAGCAGGTTTGGGTCGGCCTCCGCCCGGAGGTGGCCTGTTGGTTGACTGTCTGTGAGCCCTAAATGATGGAGAAAAAAACAAAAAAAAAAAAAAAAAAAAAAACGAGAAGACAACAGGACATTTACAAGCAGCAGCAGTGGAAGCAGTAGGTAAGTTTTAGATTGTAGGTAAGTTTTAGATTGTAGGTAAGTTTTAGCTCCAGTTTTAGATTGTTGCGCTGTGTTTCTACTTTGTGCCGAAATAAGTGAAGCCATACGGGTAATTCTGGTGAACATTCTGATGAATAATGTGAAGTTAGCGAATATAGCTTCCCTAATTCCAAGTAAACCATTACAATATATATTACGGCTAACAAAGGCTATAAACAGCTTTGTGTTGTTGGTTATTATCTGTAACACCAGGTGGCGACAAACACCAATATTGTTTCCGACACCCTCTACTGCCGTGACCCCACAGGAAAGATTAGACTCTTGAAATAATGCTATTTTTCTCCTAAATGTGGAAGAAAACCAATTTCAGTCTGCATTCCTTACACACTGACCACTTTCCCCACAGCACTTCTGCTAGGGGGAAACTCAGGGTGCATGGGTATGCAAGAAGAATATTAAATATGCGAAGCATCTACTGGTCTCTGACTACACATTTTGAGTGGACTTTTATTTTGTCATGCAACAGCTAGGGAGAAAAGGTCAGAAAGGACCAGCGAAGACCAGTAAACGCCTTTGCTCTCTAAAGGCACATTTCTGTCACCCCTACCACATTCAAATAGGGGTGAGGGAGACAAGTTCATGTTTTTTTTTGGGGGGGGGGGGGGTTCTCTGACTGAAATTGGGCAAAATAAGATGCGCATCACCACAACAGCAAAACCACTGGAGAAATCTCTATTTCACGTCATATATTATTTAATCAAGACATTGTTGACTGCCACTAAACTTTATAAGGAAAAAAAGTAAAAAGCCCAGTAATCTGTCAGTAATAATAATAATAATAATAATAATAATAATAATAATAATAATACATTTTATTTGTAGAGCGCTTTTCATGATACTCAAAGTCGCTTGACAAGCATAAAATAATCAGTAAAAGAAACGTAATCATATGAAAAATAATGAGAGAAAATAAGAAACAATAAAATAGGAAATAAGTGTCAGTAAAATGATTTGGGCAGATTTTAGACTCCACCCATATGTCTAACCATGTGTCATACATCCATGTTTAGAAGGGGAGATAAGGAGATAAGGTTACAACATTACCAGTTAATCTGAGAAGATATTAATGGGCTCATTGACTTTTTTTCACTAGTTCCTTCAGTCAACATGTTTGAATTCCTCTTTGACTGTGAAATAACTTCTCCCACACCACAAAGAGGCTCAGCATAAGAGTGAGAAAAAGAAAGAGAGAGAGAAAGAAAGAAACATCTACTTCTACACTCAGGAAGCTACAAAAAGTGCTAGATCAACCACCAGTGCCAAAACCGTAATCACGCCACCAAAACATTCTGACAAACACTCACGTTGGTCCATTTTCAGCGGGTCGTCGATTTCTGTTGCAGTAAAGAGATATATGAGGTGTGTTATATGTATATAAAAGCAAGTATCATTGCTGGCCCTATATCACAGATTCACTGAGAGTCCATACAACCACAGTTTAAACAAATGGCTAAAACAAGGGCATTGTCTTTGGCAAAGGAAAAACTATCAGTGCTAGAGCTTCCGGCTTATCGCTAAAGATACTGCACTGATTAATGATATTTACCAAATTCCACAATGTGGAGGCCTTAGCTTTGCCAAAGACAACGCTTCCATTCAAGCCATTTCAGTCTATGTCATTATGTATACATATTGTGTATATGTGTGTGTGTGTGTGTGTGTGTGTGTGTGTGTGTTTGTCTGAGAGAGTGTGTATTCACAGGGAAACTGATTCTGCTCTCACACACTCACCCAGCTGCTCCCTGGTCTGGTACCCTGAGGCAGTCCAGGTTAGGCTGTGGTCTGCTGCCTCTGTCCTTGGCTGGATTGATATTGGTTGGCAGGAAGGGGCGGGCAGTGTTGCCTGATGGTCTCTGGTTCGAGTGATGCTGCGAGTTCCTTTGATTGGCTGTGTGGTTGGTATTCTTCAGCCCACCGTTCTGATGTGCCACTGTGTTAAACAAAAAACCCAATATGACTTTAACTTCAAACTGAAAAATCTTTCACATACACTTTGTGGATCTTTAAACCGTATCAAAATAAGGAGCTGTGTGAGATGTTTCATGACTGACCTGGCGGTCCAGGTGCAGCCCGTGAAGGAGTGTGATGGTGGGATCTGGAGTGGTGGGAGCGATTCTGAGTCATATTCTTTTTAGTGGGACCTAGAAAACAACCCTCAAAGATTACACATGCTAAAAAAAAAAAGCAGTCACAAAGACATTAAAACCCTAACCGAGTAGGCGCTGCAATCTTCTCTGCGTTCCTGAAAGCCGTCGCATGTAATTCTGCCTGTTGGCCCAGCCGTTTATTGTCCTAACTCCGACCAGCCGTAACACGGAACACTTCAATGCAAACAACAATTTTACGGTTCACCCAACTCACTTGGACTATTTTAACGGCGGTTACGATCTCAAAAGAAAATCTTAGAAAAAGCCAAAGGATGTTTTTCGAGAAACCGCCTCAGCAGCGACTTCAGACACGATTCCTCCGGGATATCTTTAATTACTACAAATACCACTCTTGACTGAGTCACACAACAGACAGAGCAGCGACTCTGACTCAATACTGGTATGACTAACAGGAAAACGGCCTGGAAAACGCGTTGTCGTGTTAAGATACTCACGGGAGTTCTTGGGGAGGCCAGGCCCGATGCTGACCTGCAGCATCTTGTTGGAGGGCCGCAGCACGGCGACGTCACCCTGACCCTGAATGAACTGCACCTGCCTGGATCCTCCTGCACTCCACGGCCCCCAGCTCTCCTTCTTCAACTTCAGCTCAAGACTACCAGAAAGAGAGAGAGAAAGAGAGAGACACAGAGAGAGACAGAGAGAGAAAGAACAACATGAATGCAGGTGAAAGAGAATAATACAGTATAAAGATGTAAGTGTGGCATGTAGAGTAAGCTACGACTTACGTGTTGCCAAATTTGAGCGGCAGCTTTCTCTGGGTCTTCTCCTCGAACCTGCGAGCCAGCAGGCTGATGAACTCGGTCTTAAAGACACACTCCAGCAGACTGTCATACTCCTGCTCGTGTAGGATCAGAAAGTCATCCTGCATAGTGCTGTGTGTGTGCGCATGTAGGGGGAGAGGGAGAGAGAGAGCGAGAGAGAGAGAAAGAGACAGAGACAGAGGAAGATGTCACAGGAAAATCAGTACACATGTAGGAAGTGAAACAAAGTAGACCGATGAGCTTGAGTGGAGAGGTGGACCGTATAAAATCAGGACCGCTAGAGTACAAAATATCTCCATTGGACATGAAGATGAACCTTCTTAACTCTTACCCAAAATCAATCAAAAAGTATCTGAACACATTAGATGCTTTGGAGCTTACAGATGATACTATGGAAGCAGCACAGAAGCACAGTCACATCAATAACTAGAGTGACCCAGACACACACAGCGATGGTCTGCTTCCCCCAATAAACTTAAGTCTTTTCTAATGAACACTTTACAACAACTCGCTTTTCCCTCCCAACAGCACCTGGTTCAAATTAAATGTAACCCCCCCCCCCCCCCCCACCCCCTCCTCCCCACCCCCCACTCATATAACATCTTTAGCACTCACGCTTGCTCTTCTCCTAGTAAACCCATCGACAACAAAGTTTACCATCACCCATAAACTACGCGTTTTCAGACGGACAATTCAGATACACACTGACTGCATGCACTCGAGTTACTGTTAGTTCACTTTACTGCTCTGTGGCACATAGATAAATATAGGAGATTATAAATAGCCCGACTCAGTTTGGTGGGAAGATATTTCACTCTGTCTTATCAAAACCACCAAAAAGTCCAGCTGGAGGACGTTTCTTTCTTTCTTTTTTTTTTTTTTTTTATTCTGTCATTTCACCGAACCTCCTGCACTACAAAAAAGATGTATGTACCCATCTGGGGTTTTTTTTTTTTTTTTATACAAGCAAGTGCAGACAGACACATATGACCGAGGCTCTGAATGTCTCCCAGATGTCTTTCACTCTGTGTGTGCGTGTGTGACATTTAGAGTTACATGGGACATATGAGGGGGGGGGGGGGGGGGGGGGGGGTTCTAAAAGTCCAGACTGAACCCTTTGAAGTCACTTCATGCATTTTTTGCAGATGGTTTTGCTTGGCTTGCTGTGCATTGTATGGAGAACTAAGTAAAGTCTGTTTGTACAAAGACAAGAGCTTTGAGTGGTATGATCCCACACACAGGTTTTAGTTTGAAACGTTGGGTATAGAGCAGTTTTTTTGGGGGGGGGTTTGGAGATGGGGGCTGTCATTTGAGGGGAGCCGGTTCCTGCAGATATCACGGAAATTTACTTTAATATGTTTGTACTATGTCAAAGGGGAGCAAGACTATTTTGGCAATAATGATTAGTGACTTTGCTTGTTAAAAATCTACCAGTGTGGCGTAAAACATTGGCTGCCTGTAAACAAACAGAACACACACACACACACACACACACACACACGCATGCACACACAGTCCTAGAGTTCTATGTTTGAGGCTTGGGTGAAACTTAAAGAAACATTTTTGAATGTTTTGGCCTTGTCCAAACACAGTAAACTAGCTCCTTTACCTAAATTCTAAATTTAAATCCTAAAATTATAACAGTACTGAATGTGTTGACACAATATCAAACAAATATTAAACACATATACTTATATCACATATATCACATAAATGCCTCACAGAGCCTTTTCATGGTTTCCCTTATGTCACAAAATAAGATGAGAGGCCAAACCAGAAAGACCACACAGAAAGGAGAGCCCTGGAGATCACTGTGATAGTCATTCAAATACGACAAACGCATATTCAATGTGCATGTTCTTACCTCAGAGACACGGCAAGGATCTGTTCCACCTCGATCTTCCGCTTCAGAACCTCCTTCACTTGCCCCTTCTCCGGGCCTTGTTTTACTTTTTCTCTCCCAATCAAGTACACGCACTTAGGGGTAAGAATCAAGTCTCTCTTAATGCTCTGTGCAAACAAAACAGAAAGACAGAAGTGTCAAGATACAGCATGTGACATTCTGTGCATGTTTCGAAGCTCATTCATTTGTAATTAACCAATGACGTCCGAGGAACTGAAGACGGAACTGTTTAGAGTTATAGCTGCCTTTAGTTTAAGGAATAGGAGGTTAATTACTTCACACTGTGACAGAGGTGGGTGTATATGTTTGGGAGAGGGAGGTCAAACCCTGGAGGGGTGAACTACCTTAAAGCGCCGGTCGTATTTAGTGACTTTGTCGGCGAAGTCAATCTTCTCTCTCTTGGCCAAGAACTGTCTGAGCTCTGGCCTGTCATCCATGCCCAGGTAATCACCCACAAAGTTCCTGTTTAAGCTGTGTCTTCTCCTCTCCTTCCTGTTCAGCAGCAGGTCAGAGGCTGGAGGGAGAGAGACAGAAACGAAAAAGCGCGAGAGAGAAAGAGAGAGAGAGAGAGTGTCGGGGGAATGAGTGTACATAAACAGTAGAGTACACCTAACTACGCCGATACGTCCTGTTTCGGCTGACGTTGCAATGGTGTTTGTGGTTACAAATGCAGCTAAATAAGTCCACTCCAAGTACAAAGGATACTCACCAAAAAACCTAATACCAAAAATGACCGCTGAGTACGACTCGACAAACTACTCACTGACGTTGTTTTTGAATTTGGAGGAAATGAGAGTTTTATCTACGCCACAGAGTTGTGTAAATCTGGACATTTCAGTGGAAAAGCCGTAGATGCCATGTTTTTGATGTATATTGTATTGTGATTGAATGAGGACCCAGCTGTGGCTTTCACTTCCCTCTTCTGAAACCATAGATGTGGTCAACGCACATTCTCTCGCACTCAGACCACAACTGAGTCAGTACCAAACACACATAGTCTCTCACACATTAACTGACTTCCATATTAGAGTGACGCACATACACGCTAATTCTAAAACCATGACTGATTAAGTGTCTTTTGCACACACTTATTGCATCTCTCATGCAATCACCATATGAACAGAATTGATATACACTCATTGCATCATACACAAACCGCGTGTGTGTCCTTGTGATTCACAGACGACGACAGTCTCTCACACTTCACCATAATATCTGTTCTCTCTCTTTTTCTCTCCGTCACACAAACACACACACACACACACACGCATTGCATCATACACAAACTGTCTATGTGTCATTGTGATTTACAGACAACAAAAGTCTCAGAGAGAGAGAGAGAAAGAGGGAGAGAGAGAAACACAAAAAGACTGTCACTCAATTTACAGCCATGCAAGTATCGCCCGAGAAGTGACCCACCTTCCTCTCTCATCTGGACGTATTTCTTTCGGGCTATGTACTGACGCCAAGCTCTTTGAATGGCACGAGCATAACCATCGAATTTTCTCTCCCTTGTCTCCTCCAGAAGAAAGAGCTGCAGAGAGAGAGAGGGAAAAAGCCATGTGAAACAAACAGACACGCACGTGAAAAAAATAATACTCAAATTACTCAAATCTGTCATGTCACAACAAACCCTCATTCTGGACAGAGCTACACGTGCATTACAATCAAGGCCGTATCAGCTTAACACACCCAAACGCAGAGGTAAACAGAGAGGTGTGTGAGTAAATGTGTGCTCTGCAGGTGACAGAGACAGAAAGGGAGTTTATATAGCCAGATTCAAAGCAGGGCCCTTTCAGAATATTGCTTATTAAAAACACTTGTCACAGAGGCATAACACATGATGATCATTTCAAAATGATTTATTCGGACATGAATTTATTTTTTTTTATCATTTATTTGTCATGAGTGATTATAAGCAGAAGTTCAGTGAAGCTTATTTCAAATGATTTAAAACAAGCGATTGCACTCTCTCTCTCTCTCTCTCTCTCTCTCTCTCTCCCTCTCTCTCCCTCTCTCTCTCCCTCTCTCTCTCCCTCTCTCTCTCCCTGTCCCTCACCCTCTCTCTCTTCTCTATGTTCCATTAACATAGCCAAAACTAATGAGGCAGAAAGCCCTTTAAATTCCAGTCCATCGCTGAGCTAAAAGGTCATCTCTTCCAGAAGCTTCTTCTCTAAATGAACCGGTTGAGGACGGACGTCAGGACCAATGAGCTGAGTCTGTCTGTTTTGGCATTCCCTCCCGGTCTTTCACACACAGACTCCCCTGAACCGCGCCAATACAGTATGCTGTGAGCATTACGCATGCTTTTACCACGGTAAATACCAAACTACGGTTTCCAAGCTTTTCTCCGTGTGTCCTATGTACGCACACCCTGCTGTCCTACTCTAGGCCTCCCAGACTAAACATCCTCTGCTTTATCACAAGAGAGTGGAAGTTTAGAGTCTCGGCATTGGCGTTAACTATCAGCACCGGGAGTCAAACACACACACACAGATACTAACGCACGCACAAACACACATACGTTACATTTGAATATGGGTTATATGGAAAAACACAACACATGCGCCCACATGCCCTTGAGCATGTTCTGATACACACAAACACACACTCCCACATACATAAATGTGTACACACCGAACTTAAACATAGACCACACATTTGTATATATGACAGAGAGAAAGAAAGATAGATTGTGAGTGAGCAAGTGAGCAAGGGAATGAGAGAGAGAGAGAGAAGGGGGGGGAGCAAGAAAGGACATCTATCTGTATTCTGTCAGATAAGTGAGTCCACAGTGGCAAAGCTGTCCACACAGCTCTGTTACCAGATCCACACACACACACACACACACACACACACACATAGTGTCCAGACAAAAACTCTTCAGTTACAAACTAATCATCAGTGTCAGCGTCTTATCTGAGAGGCAGTTGTGTTTTGAGAAGCCTGCTGGCTGGGCTTGGGGCCCCTCCTACATTTGAACTTTATATTTCATAAGCTCACCTCACACACAGAATCAGGCCTTAGAGCTAAATACTGGAGTTCTTCCAGCATGTAAGTGCCAATACCTCAAACTTCCCTGAGCAAGCTCTGTGTGTGTGCGTGTGTGTGTGTGTGTGTGTGTGTGTGTGTGTGTGTGTGTGTGTGCGTGTGTGCGCGCATGCGTATATGAGTGTGTGTCTGTAAGTGTGTGTGTGTGTGTGTGCATGCGTATGTGAGTGTGTGTCTATGTATACAGTACATATGTGTATCTGAGAAAGTGTGTATAAATATCAAAAGTGAGCTCACAGGCCAGCTACAAGCAGATCTTTCACGAATAATGTGAAAGAGAAGAAAAAAAAAATTGCCATGGCAGCGGAAAAAGCAAAAACAGCCTCCACCAGACCAGCGGCTCTTGTATCACAGTCAGCTCTTGTGTACCAACTCCACAGTGATGTTGACTCAACAGTGCTGACGTGGGTCTAATCCTGTTCCTCCCTACTCCCTGTTCTCAAACTTTCCCTCACATATTCGACCTGAGAGAAACATAACAGTTCCCTGGACTCCTTGTTCAGTTGTTCAGCCACCACAGAACTGGTTCTGGAATTGCTTGACTCTTTTCAATTTGTTACTCAGTTACCAACTCTTCTGGAAATCTGAATTGCGAACAAAGAACATCGGGACATTGTCATGAGGCACACTGTGCAGACTTTTCATGGGTTTGAATGAGTTCCTGTCATACTGGTGAAACAACACTTTGTCTATATCGTGCAGCATTGCCTATGAGGACAGTAAACTTGCGCTGTATGGCGCAAAGCATCTTGCGGGTTCCAGCTGGATCGATAAAAGCAAACTCTTTGTACCAAATCACCCATGATACCTTGCAGTCACTGTTATTGTGGGCTTGTTTACACTGGGCGAGAGAAAGTCTTTATCAGTGCTTGTATTTTTAGCTTTTGCCGAGAGGGAAAGCAGGCCGTACCGATTCAGGGGCTTTGATGAAAATCTTGGATTGACCCAGCTGGTATTGATCTGGGTCCATGTTGACTGATCGCAGGAGATGCAGCACACCCTGTTTTTCATCCCCACGCCATGTTGGCCATGACTCCTTTGTCAAAATGGCGTACCTGAGAGAGAGAGAGAGAGAGAGAGAGAGAGAGAGAGAGAGAGAGAGAGAGAAAGCATGGTCAACTCCCTCCCACCAAAACAGAACACACAACACTGAGACCCTCACTATTGGTTGAGAAAGAGGAAACTGTCTCACTGTCTCTCATTAGGGGGGGAAATATCTACACTTTATAATTATATTGCAAATTCAAATGTCAGAAATAAGGAACTATATGCCTTCCACATTTCGCATTAAAGGGACAATGTCTTTGCTGTAATCAGCAAAGTATTAGTTCAGCTTTCAGACTGAATACTAAAGCAGACTGAGCAACCCGACAAATACAACACAGCTCTTAAAGCACATACAATACAAACATGTGTATCTGTCACTATCTGCTTATCTTAAAACAACGCTGGCATAATTACACAGGGAAAGCCAAAATCTTTATAAGACTTTTCAGACACGAGGCATAGTTTTCAGCTTTTGTGTTTGTTTATACATGAAACAAGCTGTTCCAGCAGGGGGTCCGTTTGTGCGGTTGTGTGTGTGTGTGTGTGTATTCATGTGTGCAGAAGTTTATATTCTGTGCATGACAAAGAAAGGCCTGATCTGTGTGTGTGTGTGTGTGTGTGTGTGTGTGTGTGTGTGTGTGTGTGTATTTGCAGGGAGGGCCCACAGTAACAGGGTGGACCAGACTTACATATCCAGGTCATCTGGACAGCAACGAGACGCCAGCACACAGTAACACATCAAAAGCACAAAGGAGTAAAACTCCTGTTGCTCTTACAGCTACATCAACAAACGCACAATCCGTTCATTCAGGGGCCTGAACACAGTATGACTGTGTGACATACAGCGAGGGTGGCAATAACTCTGTGTTTGGTCCCTGTGCTTTAGCTGTGCACAGCACTGCTGCGCTGGGCTATGTCTGCCAACAATAACAGCACCAAAGTGAGAACTTCCTGATCACATCCGAATACTGACCCTGTCCCCTCACTCACAGAGGGAGGCAGACAGAGAGAGATAGGGAGGGAGAGAAAAAGAGAAAGAGAGAGAGAGAGACAGACAGAGAGAGAAAGAGAGAATTAAACGTATACTTAAAAGGAAGTGGGGTTTTCATCAGTCATTCTCTCTTTTTCTCTCTTTCATTCTCTTTCATGCACAACTCTCTCACCCTTAAGCCATATCTCTTCCTTCCTCTCTGTATTCCCTTTCCTTCTCACGATGCTGCATCTTTTCATCTCAGGCCAAGAATGTAACATGTGATTATTTTCACAGTCCCTCTCTTCACCTTACGGCTCCGTGCCGTTCTCAACCTGGTCATAAGCCTGCAGACGACAGCTCTCTTTACCTGTTTAGAAACTTCCGGAAGACTCTGCGGTAAGCATAGCCGGCACGCCTCACGCGGATATTCTCCTTCAGACCGAGATATTCCACCTGGTGTTTCACTCTGCAAAGAGAGAGACGAGGAGGATGAGTCAGATTCAGATCCAAGTACATTCTCTGGGAATGTGCTTGAGTGTGTGTGTGTGTGTGTGTGTGTGTGTGTGTGTGTCTACCCACATGCTTGTAACAAGTTTCTTCCATTGTCAAAAAAAAAAAAGCCATTTTTCAATACTCATTCCCTAAAAATATGATTAAAACACGCTTTACCGGTCTTGTTTTAAAAACAACCAGATACTCAGTGGCCTTAAAAGGACATTAGGATAAGCACACACACACACACACACACGCACACGCACACGCACACACACACACACACACACACACACACACACACACACACACACACACACTTCCTAGGAATGCAACTTTCCCGGTGCTCATTAAACAGCCAATCGTGGCTCTAGTTTGCGCTACCGTTCACAACAGGAAGAACATTAGGCTCTGAACAATACAGCAGACAAGTTTAGTACATCTTGTACAAAATCCCACCTCTCCATCCACAGAAGAAATGGTATGAAAAGAAAAAGAAAAGGAATAGGAGGAAAAAAACCCACAGCACAGTGCCAATGACCTCCTCCTAAAAAAAGTACTTTAGCAGTTTTCTCAGGAGTTTCAATCATCTCATATGGTTGGAGGCTCCAAAACATACAAGTTGATAATCAAATAATTTCAAGAGAACCAGTCCATGTGTGTATCCACAGTTCCGAAATAAACACTTATTTATAATCATTTTCTTTAAGCATATTTTGGTGTTTTAAAAACGACTGATTCCCGTGATTCTAACGTGGAGGTAAAAACTATCCCGCCGAAGAAGCAGTAAAAGAAAAATCCAACTTGAATGTTTTGAAAACTGTATAGACAATGAGAGGGTTTTTTGATAAATTGTTGTCGTGGGTTAACATCTGTGTGTGTGTGTGTGTGTCCTCAAATTCTTCACCTCCCCTCCTCCCAGTCTTTGGGCTTCTTTGTCTCGTTGGGTTTGATGCAGCGGATGTAGTGGGGTGTGCACTTCATCAGAGTGCTCACCAGGTCATTCGCTTGTCTCTACAACAAAAGCATGAGAAGAACAATAAAAGGTGTAATAAGAGGATTAGAAAAAAAGAAAACGTCAGAAAAACAGCTGCAAAATGTTTAGTTCACTGTATCCTTCGTACTAGTATGGAAGTCCTAATGTGTGGCATCTCGCCCTCTCTCTCTCTCTTTTTATCTTCCATCCAATATGTAGGTCCATTGTCTACAATATCTAAACTATTATACAGTAAACATTATTAAATGTTTACAGCTGCAAAATGCTCAGGTCTCTGTGGTCTTTGTATTGTTACAGACATCTTAATGCGTGGTATCTGGTTCTTTCCCTCTTTCTTTCTCTCCCTCTCTCTGTCTGTATCTCTGTGTTTAGTTCCACGAACAGTTGTCGCCATACTGCCTGCACCGATCCGCTACGAAAAAAATCTACATTACGTGTCCACTGACAGGACTTTTTCGTTGGACCTCTCTTAACCCGACAGACACCGCTTGTGCAAGTGGCACTGTGAAGCTGTTGTAGCTACAAAAGTCATCAGAGCAGAAACTTTGATGACTGAACACACAGATAAGGCAGTAAAACAACACCCGGGTGAAAGAGGCTTTCATCAGACTGTGCACCTGGCCAGTAGGGTGAGTGAGACCATCACGGGCGGGAGAAAAGGCCAGATGTTCCCATTCTCATCATAGCTTTGATATAGAGGATGAATGCTACATCACTGAAGCTCTTCTCAACATTCCTGGAACTAGACTACATTCTCCTCAACTGATCATGTGTGTAATTATTTCTGTTATATTGTTTATAAGTGTACAATAAGCATACTTCTCATACCACAGTGAGACAAGAGCCTTGGAATCAGGAATCTTGTATTTTGTTGATCGTTGTAAGTTCTGCTCTGGTAAGGAACCTTGTATGAGAGCGTCTGCTAAAAGCGGAAAATGCAAACATGAGTATTCACCTTGATCTTGCTGCCTGCCGTGGTAGGTCGACCTTTCTTCTCGGCGTTCAGGTTTTCTGGGAACAGGGCCCGTATGAACGCTCTGGAGAGGAGAACCAAAACCCAGGAGCAGAGGAGTTAAGGAAAGAAAGAGGGAGAAGCAGCAAAAGGTTACAATATTCGCGATGGTCTGGCACCCGTAAGCAAATAAAACTCACAGGACACGCCGCAACTCCGGACCGGAATGAAAAGCATTTCTCTACTGCCGTGCTACTGTTGCTTTGCATGAGCAGAATTTTTTTCTTTTTTTTTTTTTTTTTTTAATTTGAATCTCTTCTCAATAAACTGCGGTCAGTTTAATTCAAGAATGCCACAGCACAGATCGTTCTGAAACTTGAGGTACAAGGCTAGACTATGAATAACTGTGGCTTTAAGCTTGTGCTTTGCCAAAACTGTGACTTTTACGTCTTTGAAAATGGGCTTTTGACTGAACTAGGAATCCTACCAATATGCTCCGAGTTACCGCATTCCTTTAAATGACATTAGCGTGTCGCGGTAGAGAAGGGCGGTTGCATGCTAGTCTGACTGTGGCACATACCTGTGAGAAATTCCAGAAACTCTAAGCGTGTAATATCTTTTTTTCAATCTTAGCATGCCTGAGAAATGCGTTTCACAAATACTTATCAACTCTTGATATCCCCAGCGGAATCAGATGAGATCTCTTATAGTTTTGTCACGGGGTAAAAAGCATGTGATTTTTAAATATACTCACACTTTCAGAAGAGGCTGACGAATAAGCAATGGTTGAATGAGCAATGGATAATCGGTTTATTTCTTTAACATCTATGACATTTGCAAATGGCCTATTCACTCAGGGGTCATCTGAATACAGAATGAAAGCCTGAGAGCAAAGATGTGTTGAAAAGAATATCAGATTTTTGTGAATAAAGAGGCTCTTGTTTTGCAAATTAAATTGGCAGAATCGTGATGAATATCAATTCTGAAAATGGCATATGCATCATTAGGTCACAGGTTTTTTAATCAGGGTCAAATGTCATGGAGTCAGCCTGCAGCTGGACCAGGGCCTCTCTAACCATTCATAGCTGACAAGAGTGATTTTTTCCTTCTTTTCTCTAAAAAGAACCTGCTCCTCTGAGGAAATACAAATTTACCTCTGCGTTTTCCTCAAACGAGGGCGTGCATATACATGTGCATGTTTGTGTCTGAGTATGTGTGTGTGCACGCGTGTGTGTGTGTTTGTGCGTGTGCGAGTGTGTATGTTTGTGTGTTTGAGTGTGTGTGTGTGTGTGTGTGTGCGTGCATGTGTGTGTCTGTCATATACATGTGCATGTTTGTGTCTGAGTATGTGTGTGCACGCGTGTGTGTGTGTGTGTTTGTGCGTGTGCGAGTGTGTATGTTTGTGTGTTTGAGTGTGAGTGTGTGTGTGTGTGTGTGTGTGTAAGTGTGTGTGCGTGCATGTGTGTGTGTGTGTGTCTGTCTGTCTGTCTGTCAGCACGTGTCTGAGTGTGCTGTAGACATGGTCCCCCAGCAGACCTCAAACACAATAGAGTGAGGAGGCAGCGTGAGGCTGTTTGCACAGATGGCTGCTGGGACTCCAAAAAAGGAGGCTGAAGAATGCATTAGATTGGCAAGCGTTCTCTATAGCTCTGCTCCCCAGGGAGAAGCGGAGCTCTGTGAATCTGAAAAGAGCCCCAAAAGTTCAGACAGCATACAAGGACACAGAGCCTAGCACACTTCCATTGTCTCCGGCCACACTCCAGCTGGACTTATTATCACTGTCATTTACATACATTTAAAGGAGTCTGCCTGGATGTGGGCTAGACAGACGAACAGACAGATAGATAGGTCGATAGATAGATAGATAGATAGAGAGAGAGAGAGAGAGAGAGAGAGAGATAGAGTGAGAGAGAGAGAATGCCAGATGGCTGTCACTCACATTTCACTGCTCTGCATCAGTTCAATCAGGTCAGTGAACAGAACATCCCGATTCCTCTCACAGAAACCCTCCACATCATACGACACCTGGAGACAAAAGCAAGACTCACATGAGTGTATGTGTGTATGTGTGTGTGTGTGTGTCCACGTGTTATGCACACACAGCAAGAACTGTCTGTTAAAGCTATCAGAACAGGTGCTTAATCAAAATGTCACATCAGTATGTTAAGATCATTGAAGAGGAGGAGAAGAGAGAGGAAAGGAATGTTATAAGTTCTCTGTATGAGCCCTGACTGATGTGGAAGTCTATTTCTGACTGCGGTGGCAGTTATCTGCGGAATGCATTCGTTATTTTTCTAATCGCTTTCTGAGGCCAGGGGTAAGAACGGCTCCCCCACTCAGCGTCGCTTCGCGGCTCATTAAACGCACGGCATGAGGAGGGTCCCTGCCCCTTCCCCAAAACACACACAGGAGAACACGGTCCTTAACACACGGGACAGAGAGAGAGAGAGAAAGAAAGAAAGAAAGAAAGAAAGAAAGAAAGAAAGAAGGCACTTAAAAAAGTGGAGGGTGCAGTAGTTTCATAGTAAATGTGGTCAAATGATGGTCAATGACAGATGACCACAAAGGGTAAGAGTGAAAGAGCGAGGAGAAGTGAAAGAAAGACTGAGATAAAAATCGAAAGTCGTGCTACCGCGAGAGAGACCGAGGAAGTGAGGGTGAAAGTGTAAAAGACAGCGGTAAAAGTTAAAAAGAGCATTAAAACAACAACAACAACAACAACAAAAACAAGAGCCAGAGGGCGGCTTGGCTGAGGTGCAGACCTTGCCGGCGTAGTGGTGGATAATAAAACCCTGATTCCAGCTGTTGAAGTGCTCATGGGAGTTGATCTGCATTCGAAGCTTCTGCAACATGGTCTGATCTGCACCTTCTCCCTTTGCGTGCATGGTAGCGCACACATCATCCAGAATACTCATGATGCCTGGAGGATTCTGGGAAGACATACAAAAATGAAAACATTAAAAAAAAAACAAAAAAAATTCATCAAGAACTAGCCTACGGCATTCCATAAAAGGACAAATGCATTAGACGACAGAACTGTCATCGGCACGTGCAGTCTTCTAGCTTTTATCACGTCAGCGTTGTTTATGAGCAAAATGTCATGTCATCAAATCAGCAGTGGGCTGAGAGTGACTTACTGTTCACTGTCTGCATTATTGGGGTGGGATTTCAAACAGCTATCAGCGTGCATGTCCGCGCCATGACACCCACATCTCCACACGCACACACACACCCACACACACACACACACACACAGACAGACAATGCATACACAGCTGCCCGACAGCTGTCTGCACTGAGTGTGTTGCTCCAACTGCCTCATCTCTAAGCAGTTGAGAACAGGCCAACCCGGTCTCTGGGTCTCTGGGTCTCTGGCCACGTAGCCAGCCCTGCAGAAGCCGGTCGTCTCCCCAGCTTCAGGGGAACAGCTAGTAAATTTTGCACGGATATTAAACAGCCTGGCTCTGGACGGCTTTCCAAGGCCAAAGAACAGAACCCTCACACAATGAGAGACACTCCCAATACACATCTCTCCTGGCTACAGTCCACACTGGTTCCGGATTTCATGGATTAAGTCTATCCTTGGGCTCCGTGGGATGTTTAAATCAAATTAAGAGGTGAATTAAGCCGTTTGAGGCTATTAGAGACGGACTGTCATGGGAAGACAGGGAGGGTTTGTGTGGCCTCGGAATACGAAAGGCTCATTTTGCATGCCGCTCAAGTTTTATTTGGTTAAATGCTGGCGGGAGGAGAGCACACATCCTGTTTTTTGCAGAAGAATGTTTTTGACTGCCAATAAGGACACGCTTAGAACTTACTATTTTACTCTCAATGAGGTCGCAGACGATTTTGTTATTGAAGTACTCGATTGGAGTCCATCTGATTCCTTCCTGGACATACTCTTCCTAAAGAAAGACATCACACAGGAACATTCATTTGACAATAAATAAATAAAATATTGAGCATGTACTAATCTGCGGTCAAGCTTACTACGAGTACACGAAACTGAGATAGGAAGAGAGCCGTTATTTGCGTGACCTCAAGGATCAGGACATTTTCTGCGTGTTTGGTTTTTCAGACATGCAAATTTGAGACGCAAGCAAAAGCTGTGCAAACGTGTCAGTTTACCTGTTCGGCTTTCAGCGTCAGCTCAATGAAGATCTGCTGCAGTTTCTCATTCACAAAGTTGATGCAAAACTGTTCAAATCCGTTTTTCTAAAGAGGAAAATAAAAGGAGTCGTTATAGATCAATTATCAAGAAAAAAAAACGCCATGAAAAACCTGTGAAAAAACAAACAAACAAAAAAAAAAACCAGTAATGTTATATTCAGTTTGCAATACCAGTGATGGTCCAATACACGTCCTGTTTTGAGTTATCATTAGAGAAGATGTTGACTACCGTTCTGAGAACAAACATGCGAGCACAACTAAGACAGAAGTCTTTTTTAAATGTCCAGCTAATCAATGGCTCTGTGTGTCATGTAGAAATTCATACTGTGGCCAGAAAAAAAAGGAATGACCCTGTCAAACCAGGCTAACTACACCATCTCTATAAGGCCTTTACAGCAGGCACGAGCAAAGACAAATATACAATATAAAGTCTTAACACTATGAACATGTAATTGTTTACCTCTTTAAATCGGCACCTAATTAAACTTAATATCACTGATTTAGTGGCAATTACACATTCTGACAATTGATACAGCACAAAAATGAATTACCATAACACTTTCCCCCCTTACACAGCAGAAGAAGTGAAACTCAAAAAGGAGGGAATCCACTCAAATGTCATTGGCTACTAACACTGACACGTTGTTTGGACATGGGCCATATTGTAGTGCTTTGCCAGCAGATACTGTCAGCACACAGGGTTTGATTAAATGGATTGAGAGGTCAGCACTGCATCCAATCAATGGTGTGCATGAGTAGGAAGAGGTACAGACAGGGATTAGGAAAAAGCTTAATTCCAGTACGGAAAACATACGGATAATCAGCTTTATTTGTCTGAAACAAGAGGAGGGTCTTAATCCAGACCAATTCAGAGCATCATTAAATAGATCAAAGTATTTCTACTTTTGCTTTATTGAAGATCACAGATCCTTTCGATCGTCTCGACCCAGCCCAAACAAAACATACTTTTACAAAAACATACTTGCGTATTATTCACTCAAAGGAATATGATGTGTACAGTCAGTGACATTTACACAAAAGCTGAACGTCTAATATTTTCCCTTTGAAACCTTTCCATTCCAGTCTCTTCCCTTTCTTGTGAAAACACTTTGAGGTCGAGCTATTTGCATTTGTCATCTGGCAAAGACAACACGTCGCGCTCAAACTGAGAGACAATTGTACGTACCTGGAAAATTTCAAATCCGTAAATATCAAGCACTCCGATATTCAGCTCCTGGTGATCCTTCACCATGGCTTTGTTGATCGACTACATTAAAAGAAGAACAATTTTTTATCCATAATCATTTTGAGAAGGAGGGGATAAAGTGAATAGATTGGTGATGACTCTTACCTCCACCAGGAAGTCAAAGACACGGGCGTGCAGGGCTTTGGTCAGAGCATCGCGCGTGAAACACGCCTGTTCGACGTTCAGCGTCACATCGATGGACTCTGACTTGCCCCCCCACTTTCCATCCATCTTTCTGCTGGTCAGTTTTTCTTTCAAACGGTTCTGGTCAATACCTAACAGAAAGGAGGGGAAGGCCAGAACTGTCCAGTGGGAAAGGGGGGGGGGGGAGAGAAACAGAGAGAGAGAGACATTATAAATGGACAGAAGCTTCCGTCAGCAAAAAAAGTAAAAGACATAACATCCGCTGCTGCAGCCAAAATGACAACACAACACTAAGCCCAGGTCATCTCTCGGAAGAATAATAACAAGACAGAAATTTTAAACAGAAAATTTGTCACGAATCCAATTAGAACTGTGATTCATATGGCCACGTGTAGCCTCTCTGCTGCAACGCTGGCTTTCCCATTAAGCAGGCACGGGTGAGACACCAGCCATTAGCTCCAATCTCCACTCCCCCCCCCCCCCCAACCCTTTCCTTGCACCACAATGCTGAATCACTTCCCTCAGAGATAAATGACTCCAAGTCAGCCTCAGAGCATCCGCCAAGACATCAGACTGCTCAAATGAAGTCCATTTGGGAAATCAGGGAGTGGTGGTACATTACAAGCCAGACTAATACACTCTGCGTTATAACACTATGTCTGTCTGCTGACCACTTAAGCCCAGAGACCTTTGATTCAATTTATCTTGCCTAAATCAGCACTCGCAGCATTAACCAAGTTACCAAAAGCAATTCAGTACTGATGTGCAAGCAGTATCGTCTATTTCTGCTTATATTCTGAGAAATGAAATTCTCTGCTTGTAAAAATGTCATTTTTGCGGTGTTACTGAATGCAGAGATAAGAAGGGTTAAGCTTAGGGCTAGTTGCACATCTGTGGCTTTGTAGCTATCAGCATTTTTCTGGATGGAACCTGAAGGCAGGCAGACGGGAAATGGAACTGGAGAACAGGAGAAGCAGAGATTAGGCCAGCTCCTGCCCCTCCAGTTTGATGGAGCACAACACGGCATTTGTACCCTGGCAACACCGCCGAGGGGCTCAAACGCGTCGTTCAGACAGGAGGGGTGGGATAGAAACGGGGGAGAGACGGAGGAAGGGAGGGAGGGAGTGCAACAGGAAGTGCCGAAATTCTTCGTGTAATTTTAGGCTGTGATGTCATACGCCCAGACCCTGAAATCACAATTTATTTTCTTGGGTAATTCAGCGTGGCTAGACGTGTTGGCTGGGGCCCTGTGTTAACACAATGAGACTTTGGGAGAAAGAGAGAAAAAAAGTAACGACAGGAGGCAGAAAAAATTGGCTCCTTCTAGCCCTGTAAGGGCAGCTGGGGACAGCAGAGAGAACCCTAATGAAAAAGGAGTGAGGCTTACAGAGAGAGAGAGAGAGAGAGTGAGAGAGAGGGAGAGAGAGGGAGAGGTAGAGAGAGAGAGAGAGAGAGAGAGAGAGAGAGAGAGAGAGAGAGAGAGAGAGAGAAGATGGTCTTTGTGCTACAGTCGCAGTTTGAAAATAAGGTGAGAAGACTGCACTTTTATATGGTCATATACGGTACGTACACTCCTCACTCTCCACGGCAGCATAGTTGCCAGCTTCTCTGAAGTTGATGTTTCCAAGGTGAAGAATTCCAGCTACAATCTGAAGGACTTGGGTGCGGTCCTCTGCTGAGATTCCAATCACCTCCATGGCATGCTATAAAGAGAGAGAGAGAGAGAGAGAGAGAGAGAGAGAGAGAGAGAAGGATAAATCAATTGAGGATATTTGGTTGATGTGATGCTAGAAAAGATGAAAAGAGAAAGACCTGAGAGGACTGGGAGAATGTAAGGATCCACGGTGCAGGTTCCTGTCTGAGCTCAAACACCATGAGAGGAAACAAGGCTTACTCAGAGCTCACATTAACAGAGTCCACACAGTGCATTCACAACCTTGTCCTCTAATTACCCATGGTGTGGTTTCACTGGTAAAGAGAAACAGGTGTACCTTAAGAAGTGGAAACACAGGAAGGGTAGGTGAAAGAAAGAAAGAAAGAAAGAGAGAAAGAAAGAAAGAAAGAAAGAAAGAAAGAAAGAAAGAGAGAGAAAGAAAGAAAGAAAGAAAGAGAGAGAGAGAGAGAGAGAGAGAGAAATATAAACAGACAGGGAGAGGTAAATGAGGCTTTTATTGAAAGAAGAAAGGACACCTCTGCATCTAAGAGGAAAGAACCTCACATCCAAATGGAATTCACGAGACGTGAGGAAAAATCCAGGACGAATTCCAACCCTCAAAGATCAGACTCACCATCGTCTCCTGGAAATCGTTCTTGTCGTTGATGTCATCCACTTTGTAGGCCCCTGACTGGTTGAGGTAATTGTAGTAATCCAAACTAGTGATTCCCAGATCTCTTTTCTGATCGCTAGTGGCCCCCTCAATCAGCTACACACACACACACACACACAAACGAACGAGAGAGAGAGAGAGAGAGAGCAAGAGAGAGAGAGAGAGAGAGAGAAAGAGAGAGAGGCTATTTAGCTTTACCCCACAGCAAGCATTAAACTAGCATTACTTCCACACTTAAACATCACAACACTTCTCAGTCTGTAGGCTCACACAGACGTGTTTTTCATTCAAGACAAGATGGGAACACACAGCAGGCACAGCAAAGATACTTATTCTTGATCCAACAGACAGATGGTTTGTGGCCGAGCGTCAGGCCAGTGTGACCTGGGTATGAAGCCCAGGCATATGGAGACTATTGGAGGAGACATTATTATGGGAAGAATAGTCGTTTTCTTCCAGAGACCTCAAGCAGTAAGCAGAAGAAAAGCTGGAGCTGATTTACACTGCCAAATACTGTTCTAGAATTTACTACAGTTAACATTTTGTGGTAAAAACACACAATCCCACATACTAACCACACACTCGAAGGTATGAAACACTTTTAACGTGTTTTTTTTGTTTCTCACCTGATAGAAGATATGGAAGCTCCTCTCTCCTGGGTTTCTCATGACCACGCGAGATTTTTCCAGAAGGAAGTTGGAGATTTTTCCTCCGTCTGGCTCGCCACCGGAGCTGAACTGAATCTCAAAGTATTTCCCCTGCAGAAGGAGAAGGGTACATTAGAATCACACACACACACACACACACACACACAAACGGGCTCTCTCTTCTTTTTCACTCACTCTGTCTTTCCGAATACACACACTCACCCACTTTCTAATAACCTCCCTCAAACACATACACACAAAACCCCCTTTTTTTTTCCTGTCGCAAACATACACGCATTCTGTCTAACAGCGTACGCAGACACACACCTGCAGCCCATCAGTTTGGTTGGTCAGGACTGACCCCAGTCCCCAGACACAGCCTGCGCTGTGTAATGACAATTCCAGCACTCCTCTAGGCCCCGGGACACACAAAACCCTATTCATCAGGACAGACTCCCCCCTACATGCCTGTTCTCAGCCCCCCCCCCCCCCCCCCCCCCGTCTCTTCAAATCCATTTTATGGCCATCACATCATAAACACAACCAGAGCAAGAGAGAGAGAAGCCCACATTCGCTCACACGGCTGTAGAGCAGCAGAACCGATGATATTGAGCTAAAACTCTATACTTCATAATTTACGTGTGCTGCTCATTCTGCATTCCTTTCTCTCTTTTCTTTCTTTCTTTCTTTCTTTCTTTCTTTCTTTCTTTCTTTCTTTCTTTCTTTCTTTCTGTGTTTCTCTCTTTCCTCCCTCCCACTTAGTGTCGGAACTGTTTGAACTGGCCATCCCTCTGTTTTCTTTGGTTCCAAAACGCCACTGCAATCATTTCAAATTTATCTACAGGAGGAGATGCAGTAGACCACATGACTACAGGCGCCTGGTTTCCTACAGAAAACTGGGATGAGAGAAGACGAGAAGATGTGGGGCCCTTACGAATCGGCTGGAGTTGTTGTTCCTCACTGTCTTTGCGTTGCCAAAGGCCTCCAGTAGAGGATTGGACTGAAGGATGATGTCTTTGACATGCTGGGAAAAAACACAGACAGAAAAGCAAGCAGGTTACATGTGCAAACTGTTCATATGTTCAGTTACAGAAACCCCTGCAGGTAGACATGTGCAGGCGGAAAGGACAGTACACACGCCCGCACAGTCACACACGCACACGAGCAAATACACAAATGCAAACACATACATAGATAAAGACATACACATATGTGTGCATTCCCCCAACACACATGCATTCATACACAGTGATAAATAGATAAATACAAATACACAAATGCACACATGATTCAAGTCATATGCACACACAGACAGATACGTTCACACACACACACACACACAGAAACACACACACACACAAACATTCCAAACATCGCCTGAATTGTATTATCAATGCTAACCATCTGTACATCAGGAGTACATCAGTTTTAAATGAGCATGTTGGCAGAGACAGAGACAGACAGAGAGAGAGAGAGAGAGAGAGAGAGAGAGAGATCTGCTCAGTCATCCTTTATTGTGTGCTGAAGTTGCATGGTTGCATTTCTGAGAATCCTGTCTGGTCCCTGAACTAAAGCCACATGGAGAACAAAACATTACAGGCATGTTGGTTTCCATCTGTCCCCTATCTGTCCAAGACACACATATCATTCAAACTGCCATGTTATGTCAAATCATCATTCTTAATGAAGCTGTCTAAACATGGAAAATCCTATGACACATTCTACAAATATGTTCTCAGCATTTATAATGGCCATCAATAATGCACCACGAAACCTTACATTAACGCTAAAGACGGCTTTTCAATACTTCTCTCAATATTCGTGTGGCATTATAATACTTATAACGTTTTTTCACTGTCAAATATGTTATAACGATAGGACAGAAATTTCATGTGCGCCCTCAGAGCAGTCTCACAGATTCGCAAATTGAGTTCTTGTGGTTTTTCTACCTTCAGTGAGCTGTGTCATATATACAGCGTCTAAATAATTAGAGTGGTGATTACATTTTGCTGTGACTGGAGCATTTATAAGATCCAATAATAATCCTAACAACCCTAATGCTGTTACAGACCGGGGCTTAGACTCATTTGCATGCGGGTATTCCGGAATAAGGAGGCATGACGCAAGCCGATTTGCATAGAACACAGAAATGCCAATCAGGACATGGTAACCTGGGTAAAAAGAAAGACTTACGTGAGTCGAATAACAGAGGCGCAAAGGAGATTAAAGGAAAGAGGAGGTCACATGATCCAAGGGCCATTGTGACAGCACCATGATCAAACAAAGCAAGGGGGGGGGGAATGAGAGCAGAGAGAAACGGAGAAGGTTTGTCTTTCGACAATGGGCCGCTTTGTGAAAGAAAAAATAACTGAACATTCAAGGGCAATTACTCAGGAAGGCCGGGCCACAGTATTTCACGAAAACACCGACACGATCCCACCAAAACGACACACAAAACGCAGGATTAGCGGGTCTTGGAATAAATTAAAAGCCCTCTAAACAGCAATTCTGGGAAGCGACTCAATTATAAAACAATAGAAAACAATAGTAAACAGTGCAAAGAATTAGCATAAAAATTAAACTCATCAGAGGAAATGACGTCAATGCAATCAACAAGTGTAAAAGCCAGTGGCGTAATAGCACTGAAATATAGAGAACTGGACAGACATAAAACAAAACTGGATTGAGGAGGGGGGGGGGGTGTTCTTAAATGAGACTGGGAAATGACTAACGTCATATTCACGTCTCCCCAAAGAAAACTCGTGATTCAACGTGATCAAGCTTTAGACCTCCAAATCCGTGGAATATCATATGACTAAGGAGGGTGCACTCTAAGAGGGTGAGACATCTGCGGGACAAGAAGGGGACCAGATGGCTGCTGGTAGTTGGGGGAGTGGGGTGGGGTGCTGAGTGGATGATGGAATGATGGGGAGATAAAGAGAGAGGGGGGGGGGGGGGGTGAATGGGAAGAGTGTGGTATCTAAGGTAAAAATGAAGGTCAGGTGTGTCTAATGAAAACAAGTTTTTGGCCAAGCCAAAATTTATACTCTGTAACACACGCACGCACACACAAAAACTTCATCAAGAAGATTTGATCAAGCAGTTTGTTTGAAGTTTTGGTTGATTGACAGTTTGGGGGGGGGGGGGGGGGAGTAGCAGTACAGTTCTGCACACTCACCTGAACTCTGGGTCCACCTCCCGAGACTCTGGAGATGTAGCTCATGATGTACTTTGCAGCCACTGTTTTGCCAGCGCCACTCTCTCCACTGTGGATAAATAAACAAACAAACAAACACCATGAGCAACACAATCTACGGCATTTCATCGTAGCTGGGCGTGAACATCATTAATCTGACATCAAACATACACAATACTTTCATTTATCTTTGACTGCACGGAATCCTCCGGAACTTTGTGGTTTATGAGTGCCAAGCCTTCTCTGATGCTGCAGAGTGTTCCATATAGTTTATTGCTCTAGATTGGCCACATAATCTTGAATAGATATTGGACCGGCTGATTGAAAGGAATCATAAAGCTTAAAAATAACCTTATGCTATGGTATAAGTCACACGAAACTGTAAACTGTCTCACACATGATTCCAAAAATTCAAATGACCTTAATCTTTGCTCTAAAATGATTATTAGAGAATGTAGTACCAGAGAAAGCACACTGAGATGGTAATGGATGGAGCGGTTGCTCAGAAAATATTCTTTCCCGCAATGGGTCATAGAGTTCTCATTTACAGTATGAAACAGTCTAAGAAAACACACTGAGGAAGGTTTATGGTTGTTTTTTCTTCTTCTTTTCTTTTCTTTTCTTTTCCTAGAGCCAGGCCCCAGAGTGTTCAACATCATTCTGTAAATCTCAGTTAATCCTGTTTTTAAGAGGGTCAGAGAGGGTTTACCAAAATACCACACTGTAGATTCTTGTCTCCAATTAACACTAATGAAGTGGGGCAGCACAGCTCAAGGCATTTCTTGACTGAATGCATTTGGTCCATTTACTGTACCATTGCCGCAAGAAGACAGGGTAGAAAGCAGAAACGTTTCCTATGTGTGTGTGTGTGTGTGTGTGTGTGTGTGTGTGCCTTTCTAAACTGCAGCTTATGTCCTATATTTAGTTAGGGCACCACATGTTCTGAACACAGCAACTTTACAAACCTTTGCTGACTTCATCTTGTCAGTGTTTGTTTACATTTCAAAATCTATCTACTTGCTCTATCTTTGTCCCTCTCTCTCTCTCTCTCTCTCTCTCTCTCTCTCTCTCTCTCTCTCTGTGTGTGTGTGTGTGTGTGTGTGTATCAGTAGACCTTCAGAGACCTCTTATCTTTGAGAATGACGTTTGGCCGTTGGTCAAAGCGATACTCTCCACGATGTCACAGTAACAGTAACCAGGGACAGCTTTAAAGCTTCCTGAATTACCAGGTGAAATACCACATCCTGTCTTCCTTTATCCTGCCAGAAGTCGTCCTGTACAACCTCTCATCCATCCTCTCTATGTTTTACAGGATTTTTATGTCAGTAGACGCAGCAGCAGCAGCAGCAGCAGTCCTCAGTGCGGTGGGAATATTTAGAGCAAGGCGAAATAATGACATTCATTAATCCCGTTTGGTTCATTTTGGAACGCTCTCTTTTCTTCTTCCTTCTCTTTCCTCACTCTTTACTCGCCTCCTTCCTGTTGCCCTTTATATTTGGCAGGGTCGTACTTATTCAGACATATGCGGTTTTGGCAGTAGATGACAGAGGTGTCTGTTTTTTATTTCATTTCATAGTTTTGTTGGTAATGCCCTTTTAAGAGCGCGCAGCTGTGGAGTGTTAAAGGAAGCCCAAGCAAGTCGTCAAAGCCGTTACGTTACACAGCAGAAACCCTATCCACCTATTTCGCTTAGCTCAGTACCAATGCGTTTTCTACCAGGTAACCTAGCCACGGGACACTTCAAGATAGCAGAGCCTCCGGCAATGAAACCCAATGTCCCAGATAAGACCTTGGTCTCCTTTGACACAGTCCAAGTCAAAACAAAGCTGAGTGTTCCTGCCACAAAGCCTTATGGACCCTCCCTGAGAACTTTCGCCGGCTTTCTACCTTAAAGAAAACAGCTCTATATGGCATAGTGCGTAGAAGCCCTGGCACGACTAGTTATTGTCTACAGACCAAATTAGAGTTAAGTAAAGGGCTTGAGTTTCAAATCTATTCCTATTTTTAGCCTTCTGCAGGGTGTTCCCTATTGTATATTGTAATTACACAGCAAGAGAACAGTGTTCGCTTCCTGCGCGAATTCGCTGGCCAAACATGGGCAGAGTGAGGGAAAGAGAAGCGTGTCAGATGAGATTGTTCTTCCTGTACATTCGTATTTAGACTCCGCATCAAGTCGTGAATCTGATTGTTATGTTATGGGGAGAAAACTCTTGCTTGTAACTACTGAATTTGATGCAAGGCTTATTCACAGATGGCTGAGTATTGTTGTCTGGCCATGATGTGTTTCCGGTCCAGGAGAGCAAGCGATGCATGACACTAATGAGGTGATGAAAGTTTGTATAACTCTTATAAATTCTCCATCCCCCCCCTCTGTCTCCCCTTCTCCCTCTCTTATTGTCTGCCCTCCCCCAAAACCTTATTCTCATTTCCTCTCAAAGTGGTTTCCTTCATCAAGTTAGATGGATTGTTTAGCTGGGAAGGATTCCCCATCTTCCGCTGCTATTGTTCCAGTGAAACAATGGCTCTTTAGCATAAATGTGTAAAGAGACATGATTAAAACCATACACTATGTGTTTTCAACCTATGCCCTACTCCCTGCTCACCTTTATTGAATTTCTACATTAGCACAGCTGATTCAAATCATTCACGGCTTCATAATTGTCTGATTAGTTGAATCAAATGTGTTCATGTACAGGTGGGACAAAAAGGCACAGGCCTTGAAGACCAATTTGAGCAACACTTCTGATAAAGAATATTAAGCTCTACAAGGCCAAACTGAGTTGTCAACAATTCAGTAATGAAGTCATACACATACCATTTTGAAAATGCATACACCTGAAATAATGAATGCATCACAGCGGTCACATGATCAGGCAAATATGTTCTCTTGAACATCTAGAAGATCAGGTGATTTTTAATGGAATGCACAACGCAGCTTCAGGTTCGGGCGTTGGCCATTTCTTGCCTGGACTACAGCAATGTTCTTCTGTCTAGCCTTCCTGCATGTTTCAATCCATTCACTGGAGGATTGAAAATCAGGCAGCTCATTTAGTTTTTAACCTGCCAAAATGGTCACATCACTCCTCACTTTGATTACCTCCGTTGGAACTGCCCCCGTCTACATCCAATCTGCAATAAAACCATAAATCCCAGTGCATCTGCTCAGGTCTGCTTCAGTAAGATGCACAGTACTACAAACTAGGCAGGGGTTAAGGTCTCATTCTCAAATCTTTTCAACTCTAGCTTCAAACTAGAAAGGCACACGGAGAGCGCAGACCTCCACCAAGGCCAAATGCCCTATCTCACAATGTTAACGAAAGTGGAAAATTATACATGGATCCACCCTGTGACTCGGATCCGCTCCAATATTTAATGAGTTCTTCCTTGGCCCACACTACACCCTTCCAACAAGTTTTCATGAGAACCGGCCCGGTAGTTTTTCTGTAATCTTGCTGACAAACAGACAGACAAACAAACCACACCAAAAAAAATAACCTCCTTGGTAGAGGTAACCAGCAGAACAAGTTGCCTCTCTCCAACCAAAGCTTAGACACACCAGGTACATTATATATTTCTGAGATCTTAACCAGTAACATCACTATACTTGTATGTACTTTAAGCACGAGATGTATATTTTAAAAAATTTGACTTAATTAAGCACTAAATCCATACACAGTCCTTGGAGTGGTTCTTGGTCCTGGCTTTTATGTACTGAGACTGTTGAATTAAGCTCATAAACTGTGTTCTTTGGTAAATGGCTTTGGGCAAAGGCAATTGAAATGACTAAATGTTAATGTAAACATAATTCCAAAGGATGAGAACACTCAGCAATCCCTATGATCCCCTGCCCCCACTCCAAAAAATCAGCCAATCAGCAATTTTCACCTGTCAGACAGCTGAGGTGCTGGATCTTATAAACTGGAAAGAACAAACAACTTGGTCAGAAAATTAGGTGAAGTAAGACATTCACAGAAAGCAGAGTTAACTAAAAATCCAACCACAAATCTCAAATGACTCATGTCATGATGTGTAGCAGATTCTTGTTCATCGTGGACCTAGGGGGAAACGGTCTAACACAGAACTCTGCTGACCACATTGCCTGGGCAAGCAATTTTAATGGAAGACTTTGTTTGCTAATCTGGCCCATCACAATTCCTCTTCCATGCCTTTTATGTGGTCAAACTGAGCTGGCAACAGCTCTCTGTGTAAACAAAGATGGGCGAAAGTGCTGAACTAGGGGGACTTATCATCATGAGGTAAGCATTGCGGTCACTGGCCTCAGGTGGGAAAAGCACAGTAACAGTCATGAGAAAACAGCAATCCCCTGAACAGCAGTGTTTCGTTGGAACCAAAATCCCCAACAATAAGAACCACGGGACAGACTCTATGACATTACATCATCTCCATGTAGATGCGAGATAAAAATGCTACCTGCCAGGTTTGGCATGGTTTTAAGAGACACAGCACACAAGGATCCGCCCTTTGCACTAGCTCCATGGAAACCGCATGTACAGTAGAGCAGTTCTCACAGGATTGTTCCTTAATGGGAATCTGCAGGTGGCTTTCCTGCGTTAAGGAAGCAGGAAGTCAGATATAAACAGCTGTTGGTCTTTGTTTTCATTTCACTACCTGCTGCACTTTGCTTATAAACTTTTAAAAAAAAGTTTAAAAAATCCCAGATATCAGATCCGGTTTTTACACAACCTTAAATAAAACAAAACTTTAATCATTATTTGACTAGTATAATCATTATTGAGTCTCAAGACACACGCACACAAACACATACACTCACACGCACATACACACCAGTCCACGGGCGGCAGGGCTTGTCGGATGGGTTCTACTCCCAATTTTTAAAGCAGTCATTTTACTTTTCAACCTCATCCGCGTCATCACCGCATTCGTATAAAGATCTGCACATTTAACATGCTAAGGGATTTTCCCATTAAGCTACACACTGTTTATGCTCCAATCCTGTTAGCATGGCCTCCACCATCACCTGCACAAACGTCAACAGCAAAAGCATAGTGGTAACCACAAGCCACACGGGTCACATGCTAAGTGGCTTACAAGCTGAGAGAGACAAATCTGCCATGTAGTTAACAGGCTAAATTGTTAACAACACAGAAGTCGCAGCTGATTATCCGATTTCTTTTTAGTAATGCAAAAAGTTACAGTGCTGCAGGAAATCGTTCTCACCTGATGATGACACACTGATTTTCACGGTCGATCATCATGTTTCTGTACATGTTATCAGCCAGTGCATAGATATGGGGTGGATTCTCATACTGGGCCTATTAAAAAACAACAACAAAAAAACAAACAAACACATGATGTAGAGAAAAGATACCGTGACATAACTTTCGAAATCAGGAGTGTCCGGAACGCGATTCGCCTACAACATACTGAGAAGCAGTTAAGACTATTTAATGCAATCATGTAATAAATCCTACTGACTAACGGTTTTAAAGGCATTTGGAGTTTGTGAAACGTATAATGGAGAGCCAAGACTTAACGCTGGCCAAGAGCAGTTAAACCATACAGACTTGAACATGTTGTTCTGTGAATGTGCTGCCAGACAGCATAAGAGTTAAGACAGGTTTCTGCAACATTGTTGACATCCAAGAATGAACTTGTTAAAAGTGTTACTGCCACACCTATTCCTTTTAAAAAGTCCTCTTTATATACTGCTAAAATCATCATGAAAGTCATTACTTACGTAACGAAATTACTGCCCTTCATTTCTACTGCTTGAGTAATCGTAAATTCACAGTTTCAAAGCCGTCAAGGACAATAGCCGAGAACAATTTGCCTGACACTTATCACTGAAACACATCCTCAGGCTCAGATTATGCTTTCTTTGAAACTGAAATTTTGATTTTCAAAACAGACAACTCAAGACAGACAATATAACAGACAAGACAGTGTTATTGACTTGATATATCCTACCACGAAATGTAACGTCTAGGTCATCGTGGCAAAGTCAGATAAAGTGCAACCTACGTAATATTAAAAATGTACGAATGACCTCATACGGCATTGATTTTACTCACCGCTCCTTGATACATCTCCACCTCCTTCTCCCCAAAGTATGGCATCTGTTTGAAGGGATTGACAGAGATGAGCACTGGTCCGATGTAGGTCTGTGGGCAGGAGTTCGGAAGTGAAGGAAAATACACCGAACAAGCTGGGCGCCCATACTTTTAAGTAGCCCACAAAAATCCGACAGCGTGGAGCTAACCAGAAGTTTACATGGAGTGCTACAGATGATTTCATTGACCCTGTCTTATATATATATATTTTTTTTATGGAGGTTAATTTTCAGAACATATTTATAAATCTTTGCCCATTTGGCATTTAGTAATGATGAATGACCTAATTGTGCGTAATAGGGAATGACGTCAGTGTGCTGTATTTCCATGTGGTGGCAGATTTTGGCCTCATGCGTCAGCATTGTAAGGACGCAAACACACACACACACACTATGGGGAACATGCTTGAATGTGGTGATTGGGATGGTTGGATCCCAACCCAAAGCCGTTCATTGGAAATAAAGGAAGTATTGAGATCGAGCAACAGTGACCTCAATCCAGTGTGTCTGTGACTGGAATACTTCTCTGTTTATGCTATTTTCTGTCCACAGTCAGTGGACAGATTCAAAGTTGAGTTGAAAATGGGTCGTGTGTGCTAAGCCTCCGTAATTCAAAGAAGGTCAGAAAGAGTATGCTTATGACTAATGGGGTCTCTCTGAGAACTTTCGACATTTCTTTCAAGAAGGTCATTCAGAGAAATAATGAATTTCATCGAATGTGAGGGTTATAAGGAAAGAAATATTGCCACCACACCATTTACTGGACAGACCTGAACCAGAACTCTCTGGCTACACCGTAAACTCCTATGGCCCAGTGGCTTTAATGATTTCTCCCTTCACTTCTCCCTATAGCTCCTCAGAAGAACATATGGCTTTGATCAAAGGCAGTCATTGCAATTGTGCAGAAAAAAAAATCTATGGTTGTAATTACTGTGCAAGACATCATAGACACAATATTTTATACACCCTGATTACTCTCCTATGCCTACAATTCCCTAAAATATCAAAGTTAAAAGACAGCAAGGGTCGATAAACCAAATCAACATCTTATCTACATTGAGGGAGGATGAGTCCCGAGAGAGAACCACGCAGGGGTACAGGAAGGCATTTGTCTGCCTAGACCTCCTCACAACTAGCAAGCATCCAGCACTAAGGGCAGTTTGACACAGAGTTTCCCAAAAATCAACCTATAAATAATGACTGCTCATAATTTATCAGTAACATTTTGTGCAAGGCACTGGTTTGAGGACTCTGCGAGTGTGTCTCTGAAGGATACAAAGATGAAGTCGTCCATGTAGCGCTTCTTGAGGTTTTCCACGATGGCATCTTCGTTAATCTTGGTGAGCAGGACCATGTCATCCACACCACTCTGTTTAACATTGTGGCTCTGCCAATGGTACCGGTAGTGTCCCCGGCTCCCCTGTTTCAAAAATACATTCACATCTTTTAGAATTCATGCACTGCAGAACGCGTTGCTTAAACAGTCAGTGGTAAACCAAACATTATAAAACAATACTGATTCATTTTTAAAAATATAAAATAAAATCCGGCTTAACTGTGTTTTGATTAGACCAACAAACCAAACGCTAACAATTGTCAGCACTAGTAAATGGTCTTCTCATGAAAATGACTGCAAGCAATTTACAGACTCACACATTTTTCAGACAGCCTGTTTTCTTTCATTACTGCAGATGTTCGTTTGTTTTCAAATAATGAAAAAGTGCAAGGTCAGGAGTCTCAAGAGCGTCTCCCTGAGCTCTGCAAATACTTTTTTTTGATAGCAACGCCTGTCAGATCTTTCCACATGTCTCCCCCTACTCACTCTCCTTCACCACCCCCCACCACCCCCCCGGCTCTCCCTCGCCCCCACCTCCACCCGCTCCCAGCACAACCCACTTCTCCCTTGGCTTCCGTTCTTGTTTTGTTTTTTCAGAGGGTGCGTCTCTGGAGAGCTTAGGTCATACATCATGAGCTATGAGTCAATGTCATTTGGCTACTGTGAAAAGGGGTACAAAGGAGAACAAGTTCCAGCTTCTTTCTTCTGGACAGAGGTCCTATCACAGCACCAGATTAGTAATCAGTATGACTCAGATGACTATGACCATGAGGGAATATGTAGACAGCTATTTCTATGTATAGAAAGCCTGTGATGGCAAATGTCTTTTGTACTTATCTTCAGTCATATGAGGAACTCTTTCTGTTACATTGTTCCTCCTTCGGACAGAATGGCTAACAGCTTGTTCAGTTAGGTTTGTTCTGTTTTTTGACCTCAGGGCTGTGGAATATGAATCAGAACAGACAGAATTTCCAGAGTACGGCGTTCTAAATTCTACAGACTTATATAACTCAATGGGGAAGAATAACTTCTGATGTAGCAACACACCAAGTGAGGAAGAGTTGTCACCAAAGCCACATGAACTAACCAGCGCAAAGAAACAAGATGAGCAAGACTGGTAAATGATAGGAAAGATAAATCACACAATAAATAAAGCACACCAGTGACAACAAGGATGTGTTTCAGTGGTGCACAATTAGCAAGGGAGATTACACAAACGAACTCTTAACGTTTACAGGGGTGGCTACATTTTCCGGCATGAACAGAACAAATGACTCTCTCTCTTTACAGACTCCATATTTGCATGGAGCACACTAAGGAATGTTAATGGCCTTCAAACGTTTTTTTTTTTCCTTCCACGGTAAGTATGTTGTAAATTACTAGTCAATTAATTTTCCAGACGGTAGCCATTATCATGTTTTACAAAGTGGTTTTTTTTTTTTTTTAAGGCGAAATAACCAAACTCTCTGTTCTTCTCTCCTTCCCTCCTTAAGCTGTATTTTTGAGTGCTGTCATACCACAAGATCCTCATAAACACCTTCATGACAATGAGCTATATATGAAAAAAAAAGATATTCAAAGAAACTAGGGAAAAAGAGAGGCAAATAATATTTGTGCTCTACACTTCTACATTGTCATAAGTTTTTCACCCTACGGGAACATCAAAGGGGCGAGTGAGTTTAACTTTCTCCTCAAAACTGTCTGGAATTCTGATGCACTAGGTAACAGTTCCCACTGCATGTCCTTTATAAAAAGCCGAGCCAAACTGGTGGTTTTCAGGGAACGCAGCAGCGCAACGGTGGGTTGTGAGTCAGGCAAATACTACCAAAAAAAAAACCTCTCATAGACACTCATCTCCAGTGAATTCTATGGCTGTCCAATTTCTGTTCATGCAAATGAAATGAATGCCTTACCTCTCCTCTTAACCATGTTTTTCGAGTCATTCAATTCTCAGATTTCAGTCAATGAACATCCCTACAGAACATAACCCGTCAAACACGATATCTAAAAGAATCAGTCATACAATTCCATACCATAATAGTTCACTGCTCTCTATTCAGGGTTTGAATATACACTCACAAAAATCACAAAATTCACATACTTGAACTAACCCTCAGTCCAAGAATGAACATTAAGCTCCACACTGGGTCAACCACTAAGCAGAGCTTAACAAAGTTGCCCATTTTAAAGCCCTATATTCGTCTCTCAATTGCTTAGTTTGGAATGATAATATTCTGCTTCCAGAGGGAGAGGTTGAACTTCAAAAACATGGGTGGCACCTAGCATACTCTGTGGTTCTTGGAGGAACACCCTGGGCGTTGACCGTCACATTAGGTCTGTTCTAACGCTCTAACAAACACGAGCTGCTAATAGTTCAGGAGAAGATGACCCATCGAGAGGACTGCCCTCAACACCTCTGATACGCCACACTTGAAATAAGACTCAGAGGATTGAGAACCTGTGGATTTACCTACGGATTAGCCCAAACCATACTGAACCAACTGGGTTAAGGCAAGTCAGGCTGAAGGTAGAGCTGAAGTGTGCTGGTGTGTCCTGTAGGAGATGTTAAAAAAGCCAAACTCTGTTGAAGAACTGCAAAGCAAACCTTAAATAATACATATGTCCGTGAAAGAAGCACAGACAGACTTTACTAAAAGCACAGTCCTACAACATAAACACTCTCACAGACATCTGGGTTTCAGTTTTTACACAACTGATGGCATTCTTCATGTCTGTAGAGTGTCTTTCCTTTACCTGCACAATCAGTGCCAACAAATGTCAGAGCTAACATGGGTGACACAATACACTTCCAAAAGACTGAAACGACTGAAACCAACTTCTTCAATGCAGAGAAGGGGGTGTCGGGGAGAGGTGAGGAATTCTTTGCCAAATTTTCATCCCCTTAACGTTTGAAACAGACTGTTTCCCCAAATTTAATTCTACAGCATTTGAGGAATTTCAGAAAGAGTTCCAGATCCATACAGTCAGGCTTCTCCTTCATGCAAATACCATTGCCTTATATGGAGAGTTCAGAGCTGAGCCCAGCACAGGGCACAGGAAATGGCTGGGTTTGATTCAGGATCATAGCCTCTACTCCCCCCCCCCCCCCTTCTTTCTATTCTTCCACTCCCCCTCCCCCTTTTTCCTCTCTTTCTCTCTCTTGCTCCCCTCTCCTTCATGCTCCAACATCTGGATTTGACACTAGTTCTATGACTAAGGTATGTTAGAAGTTGCTCTCTCTTTCCTGAGGTTTGTTATTAGTGAATGAAGTGTGTATGAGCCTCTCTGTGCTTTGTTTGTCATGCATACGCTCCGATACACATTCCCACAACAGTCTCTTTGTATGGGATAAACACAAGTTAAGTGTTGCAGTAAAATATCAAGAACACAGAGCACTGGATTCGTAGCCCTTTCCCTGTTTTCCTTAGTCCTGGAGAAACTCTGCAGAAAGCCAGTCCAGCACACTGTGGTTTGGCTGGAGATCCTGCTCAGACCCCGAAGAGTTATTAACACATTAAAGGAAGAACCGTTAACGAAACGGTCATTTTTCTCTGATAGAGGAATGAGAGGTAACAAGAAATATGGAGACTTTTCACTCAAAACAGTACGCTTTTCAGTCATGTGGTTCTTTTTCTTTACAACTTTACGGCTAACAATCACAAATTAAATTAGCGACAGACAACCTAGACCAAAAAGTTTGGATTGAGATTAAAAAAAAAAATACAGCAATATTTGGTTTTTTTTGTTTGTTTGTTTTTTTGGGGGGGGGGGTCTATTCTTCTCTCCTCGGTTCCCTTTAGAAGAGTAGACCACATGATTCCTACAACAACATAGGTCACCAATGGCCACAAGTTTTGACTGACATTTCCAGCCTCACCCCCACAAAAACCAGGAGAAATTCCACTATGGATTTCATCCACCTGGGCTCCATTACTGTTAGCGAGAAACTGCTGATCCAGCAGTCCATGAGAGCACTCAGCTAGAGAAAGAGAGATCATCGTAAAGGTATAACTCCACAGCAAGGAACAAAAAGAGGCACTTCAAACATTTCAAATGGAAACAAACATCGCCATTCTTCTGAAGTACTGTGAAACGCGGAAAGGGAGCGGTGAGATCGTGTGGAAGCTTATGAGTATTCAAGGAAACGGGATACTCATCAGACTCAAACCCCTACACCAGCGACACAACACTTTCAGGCTTAAGTGGTCCTGGAAAATGTCTGACAGAAATAGCCCCAGAAACTGCCCCATCGTCCCGATGGTGAAGACAGTCTCGATGGCTGAATGGTAGTGGTGCCTGCCCTGGCTCAGATACAGCAGGCTAAGTCTCGTCCATGCCAGTAAAGAAGGTACCAAGCGATGCCAGCGCTGGCAAACAATCCAGACTGGGACCAACCATTGTCTCGCCACAGTAAGTTAAAAAACAGAAGATTGGTCTGAGACCAGTGACATTCATGAAATAAATTAACAGCTCCAGCAGACTCCTATGAGGCAGACTGGTTAGAGATTGCAAAAGTTACAGTATACACACTCACACATATACACACACGCACACACATTCACACGCACACACACACATTTTTACAAAAAATGCAATACAATAGATCACGTTTTTGTGAATGTGTTTGTGCACCCCCTGCACCTGCAGTACAGGACACCGTTTCCTTCTGCAGCACAGGTTACAAGGAAACTGTCGGACTAAAACAGAAGAACTGACATTAATTATGTAAGAACCTGAACAAGTGACATAAAGATCCACATGACTAGTCACTTGTGCTAGTCCATAACATAACTGAACAGATGCACCTATAAACAACATTTATATATACGGAGCTGCAGTTCTAGATCATTCTACTGATCTCTTTTTACATCAGCATCTCCGCTCTCCGGCTGTGTCAATAATGAAGGCGAAGAATCAATCTTTAACACTATAGGCCCACTGAATTTCAGCATCGCATCTACACGTTGGCACCTACTGAACTTTCTGAAGGCTTGTGAGGAACATGAGAAACTGAGGAGCTGAAGGCTAAAGAGCTAGGGTGTGGTGCCTGAGGTGCTCCTGCAGTCTCTAGAGACAATACAAACAGGGAGCAAAAACGTAAGCTGAGATAGGAGGGGCTCTGAAACGTCTGGCTACTGCTTGGAAAATCTGGCATCAAAGTTCTAAACTCAGCCCTTCCCTATTATTTCAGTTCACTTTTTAAGCAGTGGAAAAATATGTATCATATCACATCTAATGAGGAACTTCGTTTTTAGCCCCGAAGGGGTGTGAAGTCATGTTTTAGATTACATTTCGAAAAAAAGCATTACAAGCTATTATCATAGACTGTGAGGTAACAGCACATGGAGAATACAGAGTGCCATTTTAGAGTCAAGGATCGCAATTTTTCTTGCCGCCAGAATGGGCTCATTTTATCCGTATTCGTGATTTCTTGGGGCCAAATAACAGTCCTTGTTTATACAGGCTTCATTTCAGACACAGAGTCTTCTCTCTCTGGCCGTACATAAGGAAGGTCCTGTACGTACATTCATCAATTACGGCGATTCAGGGGGTCCTTTTTTTTCCTCCTCAAAGGACTCAATCCAAACCCCCCGAAACCAGCATATTCTTCATGAACTACCACACTATGAAAGACGCGTTTCTAAATGCCGTCAGTGTTCGTGCGGTAATTGCGTACGACGGCTGGTTTCTGATTGACAAACGTGAATTTAAAAGAGGATACTGTTGCATTGTAATACACCCCCACAGCAACTTGCCACAGTAGGGAAACTGGTCACCACAGGTTTCGTATTACTGCCGCACGCTGGCCCATTAATGCTTTTTAACATTTCATTTAGATTCTGGTTTGCTCTTTGGACTTGAATGAGCACATGTCTGGGTGGTCCTGGACTCGTGTCCATTGCTGGAAAAAGGTAGAACACATCTGTGACTTAGCAGGGTTTGTTTTTCCAGAATAAATTACCACACTCGATCATGTTTTCTTAGAGAAAACTCTGTAATTGAAAGATAAAACCAACATTTAAAACTAGTCACCTGTCATGCCATAGAAGAACAACACCAGTGATCAAGATTGCTTCAGAAATACACCAGCAGTCATAGAGTGACAGTCATAGAGCAGAATAATCAAGACAAAACCATACTGCTGTTATGAATGAGCAGTAAAAGAGATCCACTTGTGTGTAATAGTGCAATCAGCATTGGCAGCCTAGTATTTTTAATAGGATGTTGCTTGCAGGTGGAAAGTCAATTGGCAAATTGCTTTGAAGATTACCCCATTCTGCCTGTGGTGAGAGCCATGCCCTAAGGCAGCCATGGTTTGTGGTCCATGCATTTTAATAGACTTTTACAGATACACATGAAAAGGAGGCCGCCTCTGCCAAAAGCAACCAGGACCTGATTGAGAGCAAGGAGGCTGAAAAACACATTGGGGTGCCCAGAATAGGGTCTTTTTTCACAACACACACACACACACACACACACACACACACCAAAAGTCTGCCTGTGTCTCCAAAATAGAAAGGTACTTGACAGGAGCAGGGAGAGCCTGAAGTTATTGTGGGACTGGTCATGAAAGGGCAGATTAACTGCTAATAGTGTGCTTGAAAGCGAGCAATGAATGTGATTTTTCCAGAACACTCTAGGTACTTTCAGCACCAACACTTTTATAGGCACAGTGGATGGTGTGAGAGATATCTTAGACAGACACAGACAGAGAAAGGAGGGCGCTATGAAGGGAGGGAGACTGACAGAGAAAAGAGAAAGAGAAGTCGGTCATCAAAGGCAGCATAAACAGCATAAACAAGAGGATGTTCGGGTAAATGTCCTTTCGTGTCATAAATTTGAAATAAGAGGAAATCGCTTGTTTGAAATAAAATGTTATGTGCTTATATGTTATGTGTTTGCACTTTGTGTTCCTCTACAAGCTCTGGTTTGCTCATTACTACCAATTATGGACAAAACCAAGAGTTTGAAGAATAGAATATAAAGGTGCAGAAAGGTCACTCCTTATTTAACGCAAACGAGGAGAGGAGTCTGATCTGAGAAGGCCCTTAACAAAGAAGAACAAACAAAAGAGATACAGAATTAGTGGTATCCTTTGCTTATGTACTCAAACAACAGAAACGTATAAACAAATCAATATTTGCTTTGGTGTTATAACTGCTGGCAGGGAAACACAAATCTAGGTGCCTACTTTAGCTCACTGCAAGTCAACTTAAGAGCATAAATTACCACGGTCCATAAAAAGGCTCTGTCTAAACAAATTTCCATGGATTAATAGACATATACAACAACGTTAAAGAGATATTTGCAACCCACATTAGAGGGGCATTACAGAGCGGTTAATCAAAGACAGACGTATGTGTGGAAACTTGATTAAACACAACACAGACCTAGGCCTTGCCGTCGAGCTTGTTTATTTTCGGCCTGATTTTTAAAAGGATGCAGCGCGCACCACATCAACGTGCAACGGGAGCGGAGCGGAGCGGAGACGCCCATGATTCAGACGACTCGGGATGGAAGTGCCAGTCTGACAGGTCGGCCGACTGCAGCGACGGGCTGGAATGTGTTAGGAGGAGGATTGCGCTGAGGTGGGAGATCCTGGCAATGACACGAGCCAAGGAAAAACAAACAAGGCCGGCGCAGGAATGCTGCCGGGCAGTCTTCTTACTCACAGTCGATGGGAACGGAGTGTGTGTGTGTGTGTGTGTGTGTGTGTGTGTGTGTGTGTGTGTGTGTGTGGGGGGGGGGGGGGCGGGGGGGGGTCCTTGAGGATGACTAAGAAGCTCATCTCTCGGTTTTGGTGGCGAGAGTAGCAATCAGGAGACTGCAAGTAGCACCTACTACCTACTATGTCCAAATGCCACTACAGGTCTGAAAACATCTACTTAGCTGGGCCCTGAGGATATTTTTTTTTTCCTTAAGTAAACAATCCTTAAGAACATATTGCTACTTATTAGTATACATCACCATTTTAAAACTATGTTAAACGAATCAGTGAGCAGTAGGTTCCATGTGGACTGAAATGTTGGTGACTAACAGAATGTGTTAATACATCTGTTTTGTCAGCCTGTAAATGATTAAATGTTTGTTGAACTGAACAGCAGCTTACAACAGAGCGCTCCCAAAATGCCATCTAGGATACAACCTGCAGTTAAACGTTGTGTATCTAAGCAAAGAAAGCGGAAAAATTATAGCGTGTCTATATCACCGTTTACAAACTGAGAGCTATTTGGCTGAGCAGAAAGTCTACATGGGGCCAAACTGTAGCCCGACTGCAGAGAACGCACCTTGGTCAGCGTCTGGGATTTTCTGACTCAGTCGGAAGGTTAAAGGTCTTTTTGCAGACTGGACTGTGGCTGACAACTTTTGGGTGTTGTATTTTTGAGAGCTGCAGATGGAAAACCTGCAGGTCAAACATTCACCCCGTACACCAACTGCCCAGCTGTATGGCCCATTTACTCAATTCAAATATAAACATTTACATTCTTCTCTGAGACAGCCAGACAGCGTTATTGCATCTTCTACGTGTCCAGCTGTCAAATCACCATGAGCCACGTACCAGACTTCACTGACGTCACTTCTCGAATAAACCTTTCCATCTCACAGACTTTGCCAGCCACTACAAAATGGGAGACATAATCAAATGAAGACACAGGCAGCTGTCAGAGCATATGTTTTTTGTTTTTGTTTTGTTTTGGGTTTTTTACCCCCCCTGGGCCTTCAAAGTATGAGTGATTTCCGAGTGTCTTGATCTCTTCATTTTCTGCCACCAGTGAAATAATGTTTGAAAACAATCCATGATACCGTTCTCTACTGCAAGGTCCCCTTTTAAAGTGATGCAGTATACAGGCTGGTGGAGAAAGCAATGCTTAAGGTAATTTACACGCATCCTTTTCTGTACGCTTTACCTGGAACATTTAGCCACCAATGGCTGCTCAGGTAGAGTTTCAAGATGCCATTTCATGAACTTTTCTTTGGGGAACAATTGAATGACTAGACGTCCTCCGAGAAGCGATGAAAAATGAAAACTTTGTGACTTACCGCACTATGAGGTAAACCGAGATTGATAAAGTTTCTCTATAGCTGTTATAGAACTCGATCTGACCACGAAAGCCCATGCATCTTCAATAAAATTTTACGCTAGAATAATCCACTTTGAGAGTACAGATTATCTCAGTATAAAAAATTAAGGCATTTCTGGGTCATTAGCTAATTTTGACATATGCTTCGGCAAACAGTTTTCTTTTTTAAACTGCAGGCATGTGGTAAAGCAGTACTAACATTAAGAAAGTTGGCTGACATGTAAATGTGTTATCAGAAATCTAATTTTATGGGGAGGAAGTACGACACATTTCACAGTAAGTGATGAGTGATTTTTGATAGCACTAATTATTGTGGTCAAAAACCTTTTTTAACGCATACTGTCTGTTTAAAAGTGGAATGAACGTTGCCCGGGGATAAGAAACTCAAATGAACAGGTAGCCATATCTCTTTTTCAGTTGTCAATAAAACAGATAAAACAGTGACAGTCAGACCTTAATCATATACTGAGCAGATATTGGCTCGGACTGCAGGGTGCCTGTCCTGATTGACAAGACAGGCCTGTAGACTTAAAACAGTTCATCATCAGAAACAGACAAGATATTTATCAACATGAAATCTGAAAACTTAGAAAAGCATAGAAAAGTCATAAAAAGGAGACAGTGAGTTTGCCTCCCGTGGAACATACTCACAGCACATTCAGTAAACACAAACCTCTTAGCCCTATTCTACATCACAGACAATACAAAACACGAACACAGACAGCCAGCTTTATTCACCTTCAAAACTGATGTCTTTGTCCGCTATACTACAAAGATACAATGAACCTTGACCATATTTGCATGAACACTCCTAAAGTATTATAAAAGCTCTCTTTAATGCAATTAAAAGTCAATATTTGCTTGCATGCAAAGTCACGCTTCGTGCAAAGTGGCCTAAACAATACTTGGGATTGAAGAGCATAAGCCATTCTTTGCTTAGAGAACCATCTCTGCTCCCTCTCCATTTGTCTGAGCGGAGCCCAAAGTCTTTCAGCTCCTCTGTGCACAGCGTGCTATCAGAATCCACGGGTAAAGGAAACGCACTGGTCACCATGGGAACACTCCATCTTAGGCTAATGTATGGGTAAGAAACAGGAGAAGAGACTTGAGAAGAAGTGACCGCAAGCTGACAGGGACACAGACAATGATCCTGCTTCCCATCTGAAAACCCATCTCCATTCTCTCCAAAGCCACTATTCCCCAATGAGACTGAATTAGTTACACTGTTCTGTGTTAAGACAAAACCAAAATCAGCTATGCTTTGAAGCCCTCTTAAAAAATATGGGTGAAAAGTTTAGAGGACGCAAGCACTAGAAGGACCGGAATAAAGCCCATAATATGCAGCACACACTTTCTCTGACGAGAAATACAAAAGCTTGTGGGTGACAGAAGGGAGTGAAGAAACACGTGTTAGCCAGCAAAGAACAGTAGAGTTTTCAGTTTGGCCAAAAAAACAAAACAAAAAAAAAACCCCTCCAACCATGATCAAATCCAGAAAATGGTTAGATTTTCAGAAAACAGGGCCAGGGCCAAGAGTAACAGTCTGAATGCTATGAATGCGCCTGAATGCCATGAACCAGGATTCTGAGGGGATGTAGCAAGCAAACACCTCTAAACTTATCTTGGCAGGAGGCAGAATCATACGGTGCACGTCACCACAGAGAAAGGTCAACGGCTGCTGTTCCTTTAAGCAGTGAACACGTTCAGATGGTCAGTAAAATGAACTACATGATTAAAATGCTTCAATTAGACAGTTAGACTGTTCCGCGGGTCCTTTTATACATCTAATTTACGTAAACAAACCACGAAGACATGAAAGAAATCTGTAAAAAGCATCATCCACAATAGCAGCTGTGAGAACTCCATTACCTCTCCTATCAGACGGGGCTAAATTCAGCTCAGCACGGTCAGCAACACTTTCTCACATCTTGCTCCAGCTTTGATGTACCGTATCCATGGGCTAAACTACCGTAAATCTTATTTAAAAAAAAAAAAAAAAAAAAAAAAGGTTACTTGTATCTATTATGAGGGACTTCCAATGCTTTTCAAACATGCAGATACAATCCGAAGTCAAAAACAGTGGTCAGTACAAGGAAAGATAGAACAGGGTGTCTGAGTTTCTTAGACTTTGGCACCCGTCCCATGGTTTATTGGTTCTCTGTCTCTGTATTTGCCAAACCATTTTAAAAAATGACATTCTGAATTCCTCTGCAGTCTCCCAGTAGTACAGGACAGAAAGAGGGAAGAAGATTTAAAAAAAAAAAAAAGAGAGAGCGAAGATCATGCATTGAATTGGAAGGATGTCAATGAGCATGCACCTCCCTGTAGGAGCTGTTAATGTAAACCATATGCTGTCATACTGACCTACTATTGAGAATCTGGCAGAGAGAGCCAATGAGCAAAGCTACTGTCTGAGAGAGTCCAGACAGATGATCAGAGAGACAGACAGGGGGAATTATTGTCTTCATCTGAGATAACTCTGTGTATATAGTGGAGAAGCGAAGAGAGCTTTCTCTCTCAGCATTCTCAACGCTTAGAGAGGAACTCTCAGTCTGTACATAGTTTTAAAACCCAAGGATTAGAAACTGAAATATGTTGAGGATGGTAAATTTTTGGTACCCTGGGACGATGCATTTGTGGTAATGCAAGACTAAAGGAACCATGAAAAACATACAGACAATACCAACGACAAGTCCACCCACTGTATATGACTGATGCCCTTTGCATGTTTTCTATAAGAGGCTTGTTCCCTTGAGGGGAAAAAAAAAACTTGTTTTACAGGTGACATTTTTTCGCTCATCTCTTTCACTGCAGTGATGAGACTGTGGAACCAGCCTGACCTGTCTCTTTACATTGTGGAAAGTGACAATGAGTGAAATTCTGAATTAGGGATGGTTTGCATCGACCAAACCCACCCAGAAAGACAGGAACGGGTAAAATGATTAAAGAAAGAGCAATGACGTGGGGCATGCAAGTTGACATGCCCAAATATAACCAAAATTATATAATGTCTAACTATATAAACTGACATTTTGATCAAATTCTAGTCATATTAAAACGCGTAACACACTTGCCACGAAACTCAAGGAGTAATCAAAAGAACACTGTCTTTATTACCAATGTGTCAACAAATCAGTATTAAGATTTTTACAGATTTAAGCCAAAAGAAGAACATGCATTTAATGCATTTGGTTGAGATTTGAGTTTGTAAACTGCTTGGAAGAGTAATAGGCTGCCAGACACGCAAGCAAACACACAACATGTTTTATTCAAAACAGGGCTGTGCCTGTTTCACACATCAAGGTGAGACAGATCACGTGTGACTACCTGCGTGCGCCGCCTTGTTTGGTAGCCATAGGTACGAGTGCCATCACCAATAGAATACTGCTCACGTGTTATTGTGGCCTGTGAACCTTCCCAGCAAGCAGCTAGAGGAAATTTTATAAATAAATCAGTCTAAGCACCGTCACTTAATTTGTAAGACTGAGACTCGGAACACTAAGCGTACAATCAAATGAGTTACTTACCTCCCTAAACTCAGTAACATCGCCTTTTACACCTCTGATATCTCTAACTGGCGTTGATTTTGGCAGAAAACAAAAGTACGCTTTGCTAAGGCATTCCAGCTATGTGTTCTGATAGCTGTGTGTCTAACCAAGAATAATTCGATGTAAGCGTTACAGTGTAAACTAAAGTGAAGCCAAGTTTTCAGCAAAAGCCAAGTACCAACAACAGACAACTTTGACAAATGCAAATGGAACACTAATAGCAGAAACTTTTTTATTGTGGACTATCCTCTACAGGACGATATCCAATTAACTGGCGACAGACAGACAAATATTATACGTTAATGGTCGAGGTTCACTTCAAATGCGAGTTCGTGCATAACCTGTTGGTTGAGAAGAAGAAAGCGACTGACTGGAACAGTGCCTACTATACAAAGCATAGGATAGGCAAATCAATAAGTAACCTGACTCTGCCCCTGATACAGTCTGAATTTTAGTATTTAAAAATGTGAGTTCAATCAAAGCGCATCTTGGAGAAAAGCCACTGCATTCCCTTGAGCCTTAAATCATATTATTGATAAGTGAGAGAAGGAGCAGTATCTGTCAGCAGTCAAAATTGATCCTAAAAACTTCAATGAGCTAGATTTGAAAGTGACTGTAGAAAGCTCATCAAAAGGAAAAAGCGCGTCTTAATATCACTCTTTGAATAAGTCTACACAACATCAAACGCAATTTATTAAATATTTCGGAACAAATTAGTTTATTCATGCATAGGTCTGCGTCAGATACGATAAAGGAGAGCCAACTGCCACTCTCTATCCTTTGATATACCCTACATAACTTTTGATCATCTTAGAGTTTTATTAAGTGCTCTTGTTCTGTTGGATATATTTTGGTTGTAATACATATTCTAAAATGTCGAAGAAAAGCCAGTGTTTATAACGTAAAATATGAGATTGTTACAGTTTACCATTTACTGAGAACTTTTCACTCACCATTCTGTTTAGTATCACACTGCAATAACTCGTCTGATGTATTCCGTTTTGAGAGAGTGGTTGAGTATCAACCGCAAAAAAAGCTTTTCCTAAATTTAACAGAGGAACCGATGTTAAGGTTAAATAACACAGACTCCTGTAGACGATAAGCAGCCAACTGTCTACTTGTAAGACTCTCAGATCCTCCGCAGGGCTGATTCCCTCACTCCATAATGAGGCGCGATGTACCGTGATATACGCGAAGCGGCGGCATATGCTACACTGACTGTAGTCAACTGTTTGTCTGCATTGTAAAATTGAACTTCGAGGCTGGTGGTTGACGGAACAGACCAGGAAAACAATCCATAAATGGTGAAATCGTGTTTTCCCTCTAGCCAATAGGAGCGGCCTTCCATCGCGTCATTCCGAAGGGAATCCCACCAGATTATTTTGGTCGTGTTAGTTAGCGTCAAACACCCGCAGTCTGTGCTGCGTAACGCAATAGTAGAAGTAGCCCGTTCTTTTGCAAAAGAAAACAAGTCTGCGTAAGAAACAACCAACCACAATAGATCTATTTCGTAAACGATTTTTCGATCTGAATTTATCGTATCCCTAAAGCAGTCTGGACCAGTTTGTTTTCTTATTAAAATTATTTAATAGTAATTTCTTATTGGTTATGAAAAGGAGTTTGTTTTGTCATTTCCAAAAAAGGGGATACAATTTTCCTCTGCGTTATTCTCATGAAATAAATAAGTTGTTGAAAATGATACCTTGCTTTGTACTGAATGGGGTCACTGATCTTGACACTGTTGTTTCATATTCATATCTTTGTGACACATGCAAATGTTAACGACAAACCTCATCAACCCCCTGTACATGCCAAGAGGACATAGTACCCTTGGCATTTTTAGAGGAATTAATGCCCACCAGTAGTTGACAACACACGTAATACGTGGTGTATTCATGTAGGTTTCATGTCAACATCTGTAGTGTAACTGCACATAATAATTGTTAATTTCACGGTCATGTAAACTGTGGTGAAAAACTCTAATTACAAGTATGCACAGCCCTCACAGGGTATGCTATCATGTCGAGATTAACTGTCGTTAGAGATCCACTTGTATTCTGGAAGAGTTGTGTTGGGGAAGAAAAACAGCCAAGTGAAAAAGAAGAGAAAAGAAAAGAGAAGAGAAGAAATGAAAAGAATATGGTGCTGCTCTCAGGTTCCCTACTCTGTGTGCACAAAGGTCAATTTGTGAGAGGCTTCTGTCTGACTCAGAACATCATTTTATTTGTTTCTTTGTTTCTTTGTTTTGTTTTGTTTTTCTCTAACCATCCGTGAATGGCTTTGTTCCTTTTCTAAAATGAACAGTTATCACAGGTGAAATTTTCAAAGATAAAATGCGTTACATTGAAAAGTTGTTGCAGTACATAATACCAAAATAAATAATCGTGTTAACAGGAAGGTAAAACAAAAATAAATGTATTAGCACTCCACATAAACACGAAGTGACCAGTCACGCAATATGTGTTGGTTTTTAGTAGTGTGATAAAAAGCATCTGTCACGTTCACTTTAACAGGGGCCTTAAAACAGGAAGAACGTATGCGATGCTATGTTGCCATCTGCAGGTTCTATTCGGTACTACACTGAGGATAAGTGACGGTTTCCAAGTGGAGAATAAAAGTCGCTTCAGTTACAGATCTGTTTTTTTCCAGATATATGCAGAAACATGGAAAGACTGCATAAGTTCTTTGCCAGTCTCATTCTCTTTCAAACAATATACTTTAATCCAAAGGTAAGAATACTGTATTTTAAAATGGAGAAAACAAGTAATTTTAAGTAAAAAAGTAAAACTTAAATAAATAAATAACAGTCCAAGAGATGTTCTGTAACTATCAAACAACTTGAAAGAGTAGGTATTGTACCACATTTTCAGCAAAGATTATGAATGTTGTCACATGACCAGCTGTGGCTCAACTCCACCTTATAAAAGCCTTTCACTTTCTGAACCGCGGAGTTCCTCTCGTCCATCGCAGAGCTACGCTTAGTGATGGATGTACAGGGTCTTGTTTTTCTGTTCATTTTCCTGCAAAAATGTCATGGTAAGTTTTGTCATTGCTGTTGTTGTTGTTGTTACAAATGAACACTATCTTATTAAATATGTTCAAATGATGATTATTTCTTGTTTTAATAGTGGGTATATTTTGCGTTACTAAAACAGCCGTCATAAATTTAAGACATTCTTGTCTTTAGGGCTCACTGAATTCATCTATAAAAGAGATGATGAGGAAACAACATTGCCCTGTTGTGAGAGTTATGAATGGCAAATTGACTGTGATTATGACAACATAATTGACATCCGCTGTTCATGTAGCAGTCTTAAGTGTGAGTATGTTAAGCATGAGCACATGGGGTCTAAGGATGAAAGGGATCTTGATGACCTCTCAGACAGTTGCAACAGAAAGGAAAAGGATTTCACTGGTAAAGTCAAAGTGAAGAGTGGATTCTACGCATGTGTTCCAGATTTTGATTCAAAATTCATCTATCCATTTATACCAACTAAACCAGACCTGACGACCTCTTACATTGTTGTTCTTGAAAATCCAAAGAGTAAGTGTAGATTACAAATATCCATCAAGTACACATTGATAGCAATGACATTAGACAAGTGTAGCTTTTGAACAACAACTAATGAATTTCTCTTTTGTTCAGTTTTAACCAAACCTGGAATCAGTTCTTCAGTACATTCAGTTGAAGGAGAATCAGTGTCTCTCAGCTGTACTTTCAGGAAAAACAAAGATTATTCAGATTTCCCTTATGTGGTCTACTGGATTAAGACAACCAACAGTGGCAGCACATGTGTTTATTCTCATGATTGGGACTCCACTGGAATTAAATATGACCACCACTGTCCCACTGATGACCCTCTACATCAGAGACTTGCAAATATTACTATATCCAGCACCACAGAATCCAGTGTCCATAACCTTACAATCCATGATGCCATACCCTCAGATAGTGGACAATATCTGTGTGTTATACATGTGAAAAAGAGGAAAAACAAACACTGGGCAGTAATAAACAACATTACTCTCACTGTAGCTGAGGGCAAAACATCAACTACAGGCACACCTGGTAAGTTGCAGAAAACTGTTTCGAGCACATCATCCACATGAATGTGTAGTAAAGATGTATGATTAAGCTAGCTTCACTACTTTTTATTTTTGTTCTGTTGTTGTTGCTGTTGTTATTCTGTTTTTTTTAACTTGCTAATCCCCTCATAAACATCTGGAAAAGCAGTATATCAAACAGTGATGAGTGATAGCACTGTTATTGGTGTGACTGACAACAAAACACCAACCACAGGTGATAGTACTGTTACTGGTGTGACTAACGATACTGATATTGGTGTGACTGACAACAAAACATCTACATCTACAAAACACCTACAACACAAAACAACTACAGGTATATTAATGTTCAGAATATTATTGTGTAATGTCAGTACCAACTATATTATAATGGAGGTATGTATAAAAAAGCTGAGTGATGTTTTTTGATGTTTTGATATAGGTCCTTTCATAGCCTTGTATGTGGCACTGACCTTCTTGTCATTGTGCCTACTGGTCACTGTTTTCATCGTGTTCAAGAAGAGAAGAACCAAGATGACAGAGAGTAAAATCAACCATAATATATTTAGAAATTGTTTAAAGTATTGATCAAGTATCCTTCGTTTGTTTGCAAATTCAACCGTTAATAACTTTGAGTTGTGCTGGTGATGTGTTTCTGATGCTATTGTATTTGTTGTGGTTCTGATGCCGGAGTTTTTTTTTTTTTCATTTCATTACAGAATCAAAACACTTACAGATGCAAAGGTACTGACATAAACCTATCAACCCATTTTCTTCTTCATATTTATATCGAAATGTGCATATTTTAATCATTTCATGAATCATTCCCCAGCACTGATCAAAACAGACGCAAAAACGAAGAAGAAACTTCTGATCTGGACTGTGAGTCATTCTTCCCTTGTATGTCACACTAATTTCAAAGTGTTAATCATGCAGTTAAATGACGACCTCTCATCACATGTCCAGGTTCACCATACGCAGTGGGCAGAGGAGAACAGGATCCTTATTCTGTCGTTCAGAACCCCACGGTGGCCCAGAAGGACACTTCAGCCAAAGCTGAAACGGAGACTAAAGCATCTGCTGACTTCTACTCTGTCGTCAGGATCAACTCGCTTTATGATGCGTCATCTTCCACATAATTCTCTAACAGCTCTAGACCTCAACACAAACATAACACGTGTTTGCTCTGAACCAGTTTTAGCGTTTCCAAGAACAGGACAGAATAATTTGTTAAACGTGGTTGTGCTTCAAGCTGTCTCAGTGGTAAGCACTGTTGCCTCACAGCAAGAAGGCCCTGGGTTTGAATCTTGGCTGTCCGAGATGCTTTGCTGCGTGGAGTTTGCATGTTCTCTCCGTGTTTGCGTGTGTTTCCTCCGGGTGCTCTGGTTTCCTCCCACCACAAAGGCATGTATGCTAGGATTAGCACTCCTGTCTTGACCAAGGCGCTGTCAAAGGGACATGCAGCTGCCCACTGCTCCTAGCTCATAGTGTGTGTGCTCACTGTTCTAGTGTGTGTGTGATCACTGGTGGGGTTAAATGCGGAGGCATTTGATCGCAAAAAAGTACTTCTTCTTCTTTAATCCATCAGTGAGACCTGATCCAAAGACTGAGACTTGTATTTCGATTACTTTTCCCATTCCTGTGTTTTTTTAGTGACTGTTTTAGTGCTTTAAGTATTGGTTGTATCATGGTAATATTTGTAGCCGGAGCTATATTAAACATTGTGATTTGTGTTTATGAGTGTCTACATCAATTTGATAATATTTTTGGCAAGGCAAAGTGTTAATGTAAATTACCAATGTTAAATTCTCTTGTCATTAATACCCCAAGTTCCTCATTCTCTGTAAGAGAGGAAATGAAGAAACTGTTGTTGAGGAAGTTTCACTTCGTTTATTTGCTCAGTGGTGGGCTGATTTTTTCTTGCGTAAGATTCAGTGAACTTTGCATCAACGTTTTATTATTAGGATCAATATTTGGCCCATTACACAGCTGCATTTGCTGTTCACTGAATTTATTAAATGTGTTTGTGTGGCATCGTTTCAGCCTCAAAAACATTATGCGTCAGTGACAAATAGTTTGTACATAAGTGGTCAAACTGTTGCGGTGGTTCACAACTGTAGCATAATAACCACAAACGTCCTTATGACTATTTCAAAAGCATTTCAACACAGTGGCTGTGCAGGGTAGTTTTTTTTTTTTTTTTTTCCTGAGGCACAGTCTGTGAAAATACCATGATAAGTGATAAACCATACCGAGCTGGCATATAAGGATCATACTTTAATTATAAAACAAGCTTATATTGGTTTCAAGCTATTTACAGATTGTTCTAGAAGTTGCATTCTTTTTGCACATCACGTGATAAAGTATAGTCGACCCGTTAGAACAGTATAAAAGCAGTATCTTTATTACACTGTCGAACTATCAGTATTATGTATTTGCTTGTGATAATGATGAATTGTAAACAATTTAACCAAAAGACAGCACTCTCTTGCTTATACATAAAAAGACCACATATTTGTTGATAACTAATTAAGAAATTGCTGTCCTCTGTAGGGAACTTTTTTTTTTTTTTCTATTTAAGTCTTCTAAAATCTTTTGAAGACACAGGATCCTGCAGGCGTTTGCAAGCAGAATTTTGTAGGATAGCTACAGAGACTGGTTTTGTCTTGACTTTGATATTGTAGGACTGTGCCTGATTAGCCATGACCATGAAATAATCCATTAAGGATGTTTAAAATTCTCATTCCAAGACTTGGAAGGATCCACACAAGATTGTGATATGACTGCAAAAAAAAAAAAAAATTTACCACACATGTTGACTTCAGTAAATCCACTAACTGTCTTGAGCACTGGTAGAATGTATGTGCGCACAACCACTAGTCGTGCCTGTGCTTGAATTTGAAGAAGCTGCGGTCAGTGACACCTGCAAACAGGAAGCTAAGCAAATTTTTCCTGTCTATCACTGCCAGTCTAAATTAAAATATGAACCATTTTAATATCTGTTGTGACACAAGTGAGCTATTTGCGCACTTCATACAGAGACGTGTTTCAAAGAAGTCGGGCCATCTCTCACCTGTTTGCTTGTTGTCACCTTATATTTAGGCCTGAAGTATTACACTACATCAGGAAATCGTGCAGTAGCATAGTAGCCAGTCAGCAGTCTGATTCTGTAGGTCACATTTTAGGCTAGTTAGTTCTCTGATCGTTTGGCGAGTTTGGACAGCATGTGAGACACCAGCAGCGAGAAATAAGATACGAAACCACAGCATGTTAAATGAGATAAGTAAGTACGTAAGTTTCTGTGATCGCACGCACACACACACTGTGAACAGTGATTTGTCCTCTGCATTTAACCCATCCAACACACCAGTAGTGAACACACACACACCAGACACAGCATTCCTTGGGGAGTGCCTGGGGAGTTAAGTGCCTTGCTCAAGGGCACACAGCCGTGGAGGTTGGGCCTGGGAATTGAAACGGCAACCCTCCAGTCACAAGCCTGGTTCTCTAACCTTTAGACTACGGCTGCCTATGAGAATTCTGGTAAGCTGTAGATCAGAAACCAGATCATGTTAGATGAAAATACTAGCAAGCTGTAGCTAAGAAACCAGTGAGTGTTATTTGTTATTAGTATTATTTTTGTGTCTATTTCAATATTAAATTACAGCTAAAATATATTATTGATTTGTATTTTCTTCATTATACATTACATACACAGTACAGATTCATACCTGAACAGCCTTACACATTCCCAGCCTTATCTAACTTATCTGGGACTGTTCTGTGCACAACAGTGCTTTCTGGTATGCATTCCTGTCTGCTTACAGCCTCAGCAGACAAGGAGCAGCAATATCCAGGTCCACCAGCTGATCATGTCCTCTAACAGCCTGAGAGCAGTCTGCAACTGAGTAGTCTTCAAATAATAATTACAATAATACATTTTGATAAATGCCAAACCCTTCTAAGGTGTAATCATGAAGTATGGTGCGGTTTGTCATGCAATTCCATTTTACATTCTCTTTGAATACTGGTTGCTGTAGTTTGGTACGTTACGCTGTGGTTGGTGTTTTAACACCATGAGTGGTGTTCTAACACCATTGATCTATGTTCCCCTTTTTGAATCTGAGCACCTGCCCCTCTAAAGGTCTCTGCACAGCCCTGCGCATACCTTATCGTTTTCAAAATCAGCCGCTTTCGTGACAGCGCTCTGTCTGGAGTGACCTCACCTGTTCATCTCCCATTTAACTGCAGGATTTTTGTCCTCATTCTCTGTGAGATCAATGAAGTATTAGGGGAAATTTACTCAACAGTCACATCTATCTCTGGGAAAGTGTGTCTGCCAAAGTGTGTGTTACTGGAAGGCTGATGAATGCCAAAGAAAAGCCAAATAAGCAACGGTAACCCTGCATTTTAGAAATATGAGGAAAAAGGAAAAACAAATGTAAAAAAAAATCATCTGTGAAGAAATGTCAAAATTTTGGTGGTGTATCTATTCTGTACAATAATAACAGGAAACAAACATCTGCAACGTGATCACATGACCACCCGCGGCTCAGCTCTATGTTAACACTCCATCATCTTCTAAAACACCAAGTTCCTCTTGCCTTTCACAGGGCTACATTTAGTGATGGATGTACAGGGCATCGTTTTTCTGTTCATTATACTGCAAAAATGTCATGGTAAGTTTTTGTTATTGCTGCTGTTAAAAATGAACACTACTATATATGGTCCAGTGATGAATATTTCTTTTTTTTAATAATATGGAGTAATATAAGCTTCTGTTTCAACTTTAGATGTTCACAAAGGGCAAATAATAATAAGGAGTAGACGGCTCTAATTCAAACCTCAGACATATACTTGTAGGTTTATTTCACAAGTGAACATAATGTCTTACATTATTGTAACACCACCTATGACCATAAAACAAGATGAAACTTTTTGCCTTCGTGACTGTCATCATGAATTTAAGACATTCTTGTCTTTAGGGCTCACTGAATTCATCTATAAAAGTGATGAAGTGATGAAGAAACAACATTGCCCTGTTGTAAGAGTTATAAATGGCAAATTGACAGTGATTATGACAACATAATTGACACCAACTGCTCAGTTAAGAGTAAGGATGTTAAGCTTGAGGATACGGAGTGTAAGGATGAAATGGATCTTGACTACCTCTTAGAAATTTGCAAAAGCAACAGGCAGAAAATGGATTTCAAAATCAAAATGAAGAGTGGATTCTACGCATGTGTTCCAGATTTTGATTCAAAATTCATCTATCCATTTAAACCAACTAATCCAGACCTGACAACCTCTTACATTGTTGCTCTTGAAAATCCAAAGAGTAAGTGTAGATTACAAATATCCATCAAGTACACATTGATAGCAATGTAAAATTTAATATGAATGACATTACACAAGTGTACTTTCTGAACAACAACTAATACTTTTCTCTTTTGTTCAGTTTTATCCAAACCTGGAATCAGTTCTTCAGTACATTCAGCTGAAGGAGAATCAGTGTCTCTCAACTGTACTTTCAGGGAAAACAAAGATTATTCAAATTTCCCTTATGTGGTCTACTGGATTAAGACAACCAACAGTGGCAGCACATGTGTTTATTCTTATGATTGGGACTCCAGTGGAGAAATCTATAACCACCACTGTCCCACTGATGACCCTCTACACCAGAGACTTACAAATATTACTATATCCAGCACCACAGAATCCAGTGTCCATAACCTTACAATCCATGATGCCATACCCTTAGATAGTGGACAATATCTGTGTGTTATACATGTGAAAAAGAGGAAAAACAAACAGTGGGCAGTAATAAACAACATTACTCTCACTGTAGTTGAGGGCAAAACACCGACTACAGATACTCCTGTACAATACTGCTTCAAGAACATAATCAAAATGTACGTGTAATTAAGTCACTGACTTTTCATTTCTATTTTATTATTTTACCTGCTAAACATTTGGGGAAAGAGGATATCAGTCAGCAACAAATAATATAATTGTTGTAATGCCAAGATTCTCACTACCTCCCACTGGTGGTCAGTTTGAGTTCTGTTTTCAATCGGTTTCTTGTTTCAGTTAATTATTCAGTATTGATCTTCACCTGCTTTGGTTAATCAGGCCTGCTTTGCTCCTTGTATAAATGTGACTGGTGTTCCTTAGTTTCTTCAGTCAGGTCTTTGTCTGATATTGTCTGACATTGTAACACTACCTTAGTGTATGTCTAGTAAGTCTATGAGTTATATTAAATCTTGTGTTTATCCTGCTGTGTTCCTGGTCTGTGCTCCTGTGCAGTGGCAGACTCAGGCTGTTTGAAGGGCAGGGGCAAAAAAATAAAAAGGGCACCTACTGCATGTCATGAGTCCCCACCAGCATGCAAAAAGCTGCGATGCATCATGTATGATGAAATAGTCTTTGTCCTTGATTAAGATTAACATTATGTTACTAGGCATCCAGGTTAAAAGTATAACCACACGTCTATGATAACCTACCAGGCCACAAGAGGCTCCGCCCCATCATACCTTCAGTCCCTAATAACTCCGTATACCCCTAATAGAACCCTCCGCTCTACAACCTCTGGTCAGCTGACGGTCCCCTCACTTCGGGAACCCGGCAGCCGCTCCTCCCGACCACGCCTCTTCTCCACCATCGCCCCACGGTGGTGGAACGACCTCCCTCATACAGTTAGGACTGCGGAATCTCTTACCATCTTCCGCAAGAAACTGAAAACCCACCTCTTCAGAGCCCACCTGTCCCCCAATGCGTAACCTCCCTTCCTTAAAAAGAAAAAAAAAACAAAACAACCTTGTCTTGTATCTATGTTTGTCAAACAATTCCAGGGGCGCAATACGAAGGGGTAAATTGACGCACAGTCTTATCGCGATGTCTGCTTATGAGATATTAGGAATCCGACCGATGCACTGATTGTAAGTCGCTTTGGCTAAAAGCGTCTGCCAAATGCTAAATTGTAAATTGTAAATTGTAAGTCTGCCAGTGCTCCTGTGCCGTGGCTCTCTCAGTTTTAAAAAAAAAAAAAAAAACCCTGGTTCCAGTCTCCTATCCAGTTTGTGACATGAGTTGATAGGACTGACCCCAGAACAGCAACTACCTGTAAAATTGGTAATTATATTATTATTGTGTAAAAATCTTGTTATATTTCTTTGTGTTGACTGTGCTTGTGTAATTTATGGTTTTCTCACACATTTGCATGTAGCAGTGCCTGTTTTGACGGTTTGTCTACCGGTCACTCATCTCCGTGATGACAAATCTAACTGATTTATGAGATTACCCCATATTTTCATTTAAGCTAAACTTTTTTTTACTTTGCACGAACATATCTTCATGTAAGTCTTCTATCTTATGACTTCTCAAAACATGGTGTATTTTTGGGGTGCTCTGAAAATTGAATGGTTCAATGCAGCTAAGCCAGGGGGCACTTTTATTCGCTAAATAAATTAGCCATTGTTTATTGTGCATTTAAAATTTTTTGTTAAATCTTAATACAAAACTAATGCAACCGATTATTCAAGGATAATTCCGCTTTGTTACTCAACAAACAGTAATAAAATATTTTCAGTGTAACACATTCACAGGACCTAAGCCCTGCCCTCTTACAGCCAAGTTCCTGTCCTCCCTCATGGCAGTCTTAAGACAACTGAGCACAGCAGTATGAAATATCAATTAAAAGTAAAGACTGGGGTTTTTTTTGCCTGTATTGATGCTTTTGTTTCAGAACAGTTCTCTACATTACAGCCTTTTAAACTTTTCTGTAATATCTTTTTCAAGTCTACTTTACTTTTTGGGCTGCATATGAAAATCCAGATTAAAAGTACATTTAACCGCACAAGTATTATGTGCTGTGTTCAGACCTCAGGTTGAAACTTCAGAATAATGCCAGTTCATGGTCTTTCACTTCTGTTGCTTTTTTCTCCAAGCACACGTGTTAAAGTAACAGAGATCGTACCATAATGCAGCTCATTATGTTTTAAGTACTTCTGCACTACACAATGTAATATGATGAAACATGCAGTTTTTTTTTTACAGCTTATATAATCATTATCTTCCCCATTTCACAGAAGCCTTTCACAGTTTGTTTGTTGCAAACACTTTTCTACTGAACAAACCATAGTGACAAGAATCTACAGAGGACGTTATAAGTGAATTCTCCTTCATTCTCCTACACTGCAGATGCAGAGTTCTCCGTAATGTTGGGGGCTGCGGTATCTGGCTTTAACTGAATTTTTAAAATTCTGTCTCTTGTTCATTATGAGTAATTAACAGCACGTGACTTGGCCTGTCCGCTTGGATATTACATCGTTTTGGGTTTTTTTATGTGTTGTAAATATTGCCTTGTCACTGGGAGAGAATTATTCTTCCCCCACAGTACCTTTCAGCTCTGTGTGCTCTTCTGTGTTGTTTGGCCTTTCACAATCCATTTCACTTTCATGCTTGTTGTAAAGCTCATTTCTGGATGAATCTGCATGGGTTGGAAAACCAATACAGTGACTCAGAATAAATGATTGTCTTTTTTTTTCACTCAGGAGTCTATGCACATATTCAAACTGATCCATATATAATCCAAGACATTTTCTGAGTTCTTTTTTTCCAACTGGAAAATAAAATTACTTCTGAGTCTAGGACTTACTGTATCTGTAAGAAGTTTATCATTTCATACTATAGTTGAGTGGTGAGATATTAGGACAGTAAGCCTATCAAACATCAGAAAATACGAAGAGTAAATCTATCTGTCTGAAAATGATACTGTTCTCAGTAATGTTGAGCAGGGAAATATGAACACCATCTAGCTGTATCATTGTGGGTATGTGAAAGATGAACTGTGCTGAATTCTTCGTTCTGCTAACCACAGCCCAATCATAAACAGATCATCCAAATATTCATTTAATTTCCTTCAAAAGTAAAGCGTGAAGTCCAGTGACTGCCTCGAAAAGAGATGCAGAAACCTGAGTGAACTCAGTCAAGAATCAATTTCGCTCAGTTTTTGGCCTCTTCTAAATGATGGGGGAAAATGGAGAGAAAAAGACATATAAGAAGATGTTTGATGGACTGAAGCTCCTCTGGATCTGTGAAGGTTCTAGTGACAGTAAACCATCTGGGTGAAAAAGAAGATGCTTTTCTGTACCGTACTTTGGGCTCCTAATATAAAAATAAAAGCCAGCCCTAACATATTACTTACCAAATTTAGACTTTCAAAATTTGTACCATATTACAGTAATCTCAGTTAAGGACTAGACAACAGTAAAAATACACACTGATTTTACCACAGCCAATCAAGGAAAAGCAGCAGAATAACATCCAAGATTAGAAAGGAAATAGAAATGTAAACATTGAGGTAGTGGTGTATTTTGTCCAGCAGGTGCCAGTATTTGAGTTGAGTGATGTTATTCATTACAAAATTCAGAGTAGAATTACTTAGTGTATATACTTTAAATATGTTTTCATTTCTACTGACTATATTCTTATCATTCATTTATATTTTATAAAAAAATTTTTATAAAAATTCAAATTGGATCATTTTGCAGTTTTATTTATCATAGTGTCTTTTTAGTGTTCGCGACTGAAGCTTATTGTCCTCGATGGAAAATGTGGCTTCTAGCAAAGAGTTATAAATAAATAGAAAACAGGACAGGCCTCAAGGTACAGCTTAACATCAACTTCCAAGACAAGCCACACCAATTCATTTTTTTTACCTGCTTGCAGCAAGGAGTTTCAAAGAATACAAGACGGCACATGATACAATTCAACACACTGAATAAATGAACTAAATACTCACATGAATTCAGGCTATAGAACACTGCATCATATTTCCCCGTTCCCAGTATTCAGTGAAAGACAAAGACAAGTAAGAACTGACATTATAGCTAGGGCTCCCCAGGAGCTTCTGCCTGAGAAGTTAGAGTCAGTGGATTTATACGTTTTTCACTGGATGTCTTGGCTAAATGTGATTCAGAAATGTGCCCCCTGTTCCCTGAGTATTGTCTTGACCAAGGGTTTTTTAACCGGGGGCTTGTGAACCCATAGGGGTTTGTGCGAATACTGTAGGGGGTTCGTGAGACTGTGATGGAAACATCAAGGTCAAATTAAATTCACTTTGTTCTAAAGGGGGTACACGAGGACAGTAATTTGGGTTGAAGGGCTCAGCCAGCAAAAAATGTTGAGGACTTCTGCTCTACATAAAGATAACTTTGACATTGCTGTGCTAAAATCTATATATAAAAAAACATGCAGTGTCAGACCCTTCTGAATATACAACACTGATTTTATTAGGTCTCTTTAGAAAATATACTACTTAACTCTCTTCATACTGTTTGAATAATATCTCTTAAATAGCAGATGATATTGTAACACTAAATACCTGCCCAGGACAGGGATCCGCTCCACAAAAACTTTCTCTAGTTTGCAATGCTGTTACTCATTACTGTCTATATCCTCAGACAGCAAAACTGTCATTATACATTCATACACACACACACACACACACACATACATATATAAAATATCCGCCAACCTGATTTGGAGAAAATCAAAATTCACATTGGATAAGAAACTCGTCAAAATGTATTTATTTAATGCTACATTACCAGGGCTTACATTCTGAGACATATCACTTCTGTGAGTGTGCTAATTCTTGACTGTTGGAACGACCTGCTGCATGTTTTTCCATCTGGTGACACGTCTCGGGTCACATAAATCTCTGTATCGGCCCAAGGTGCGGAAACGGAACATAAAACATCTGTTTCGCAGATGTCAGCCAAGGCAGAGAGATCCTAGTAGATATTGCGCCGATTTGCCAATCTGGGAGCATCCCCCCATCAAAATGCTTGATCATTTAAGGACGAAATAGTAAAAGTGGTGTTAGATTTATGTTAATGGAATGCTTCCACTTTATGGTACGTTTGCCCAACGCGACACAAATAGCCTACACTAAGATAGCGGTGATGATGCTTTACGGACGAATTTCCACCTTCATATCTTTCCTCTCGCCCCTCCCCTCCTCCCCTCCAGTATCCGCAAGAAATATTGGTATTGTAGTTCTGGTGTGGAGACGGATTCCCCTGAATTACTACGTCACTAAGCGCAGCGTCACAGGAATACACACTACAACACCCAGCAATCCGAGGAGAAGAAATGACATAAGACGATAAAATAAAGCCCACTGGCGGGTGTGTAGCCTATATTAGGCTACCTATCAAAACTAGTCCTGAGTGAAGGAGCGTCAAACTGAGAAGCTTGTAGTGCTTGATGGTCTCACTTCAACTTCACACTTACTCGTGGAATTATGAAACGTAATTATTGCAGACAGATTTAAATAGAGAAGTAGACAACGTCTACAAATTTCAGCCTCAGCCCGACCGGGTAGCACTGCTAAATTGGAATAATTAAAAGAATTTTTTTGACGAATTGCCAAAGGGAAACATAACTGCCACGGAAGAATCTGTAACCGTAGATATTTTCTTTCAATTCCTGTGCTTTAGTCTCTAGCGTTATCTTTAAAAATGCATCGCATTAAGCCCCTAGCAAATCGCTCATTGATTGCTGGAGCATTTGATCAGTACTCTGCGTCGGTGAAGACAAAGTCTCTCAAGACACCACCATGCCGGATAGGGACCGTCAGACACAAAACGGGATCGGTTGAGAAGTACGGTCTAAAACGGTTCAGCACAGCAGAAGCAACCGTAGCAGCGACTAGAGGACAGGAAAAGATGAGAGAAAAGACCCTTACGATGGAGACCCTCAACCCGCAGGTGAAAGCAGTGGAGTACGCTGTGAGAGGACCTATAGTGATCAAAGCCGGAGAAATTGAAAGATGCTTACAAGAGGTAAGTATTTTCCTCGGCAGTTTATGTAAATAAACAGCAAATCATTCATTCATTCATTCATTCATTCATTTATTCGCTTGTGTGTTTTATCACCTCTGAATATTTTCCTTGTATCCGGTTCAATTTGTTTCCTGTCTGTTTCCTTAGTTGTATAAAGCTATGATAGCTTCCTGGTATGATGGTTAACAGATGGGCTACAGTGATGTGTGTACATGTGTCGGCCGTTAATGGTTTCGAGATCTCCGTATTTTATTAAATGAATCTCTTTACATTACACTACACTGACATTATAAAGTAGCTTGAATGTGTGCTCTGTTTTAGTTTGGCTGAGCTCCTCTTTCGTTACATCTCGAGTATTGCATCATGCCATCCACGTCTCATCCCCGCAGTTGAACCTATGCGTGATGACGCTGGATCAGCATCGTCGATTTGAAATCACTTAAGACTTACTTACCGCTTTTAATGCATATATGGTTTCCACTACGAATTATGTTTTGCATCAGAACCAGTACATCTCATGGCGTACACACATTACCTGCACCTGTATTTTTTTTAGACTACTTACATTTGTTTCATGTTAAATATTCTTACATTTTATCTCCTTCACCGTCGGCATAATACCAGAGATACTGCCGCGCTGCACACGGCCTACGATCATTGTCCGTTTGTGTCGATATTTTAGGGCTGTATTTGACCATGATGCTTCCAATAGTCCTATCATCTTTTACAGTATAACCAATAATGACTAGTTCTTATAGTTCACACATACTATCGTATACATCCCCAGCCAGGAGTTTCACATCATTTCACAAACAAGAGGGCAGGACTTGGGCAGAAACTTTTTTTTTTTCTTCCCCATCATATCTAGCAGACATGTGCCCATAGAAATGCCCAGATGCTTGTTTAAACATGATATGCTTCACAGAACATGAATGGGTTTTCTTGGCATAGGAAGGAACTGAGGGCATGAACAGTGGACTCAATCCACAGGAAAGTAATTGCTTGTTCTCTGACCTACATTGAGCCTTAGACACTCTGGAGCTGAAGGCCTTCATACCCTGGTTTTGCTATGTGTCAAATTTGAATTCATCTATTCTCAGCAGTCCTTTCTTTAAAAATATGATTGTGTCACCTGAGCAGGCCTAAGCATGACTTGTGCAGTTTTGCTGCCTAAAGCTGAGGTCTAATTATAGTGTCACAACAGATTCAGTTCCTAAGACCTCTGACAAGGTCATGAATTCTCTCTTTCACACTGTCAGATGTTACACAGCTGTCTCAGGCTGTCATGCACTCATTGTTCTGATGTTAGTCCAATCTGCTGAGACAAATATGTGCTATCAACAGAGTGATATCAGTGAATGTCTGCCATGTTTACAACTGATGTGTCAATGGTGGAGGTAGAGAAGACTTATTGGATGTGCAGTGTGTTACACTTGATGCTGTCTCACACTGACTGCATCGAGTGTAGAGTGAAACAATGAAATGCCTTTGCTTTTATCTAACCGTTCATATAAGTCAAATACCTTTATATAGGATAACTCAGAGCCGCAGAACAGATGTCCTTTTTTTCCCGCTGAACCAAATGCTAACAGTGTTTCCAAAGTGTGTGCCGATGCATTTTTCTAAAGAACATTTGAGGTTGCTTATTACTGATAACCTCACTCTCTCTGCTCCTACAGGGGGAGAAGAAGCCCTTCACAGAGGTCATCAAGGCTAACATTGGGGATGCGCACGCCATGGGACAACAGCCAATCACGTTCCTTCGACAGGTGAGGGTGGCCATGACCCTAAAAATGCAGGACACGACCTTGCTTAAAGTGAAATTTGAGTCTCCCAGTCCTCTGTGCATGTCCTTAACTGCAGCACGAGAACTCATCACAGGCAGGGACGCCATTTCATTTACCATCTATGAAATTATCCTGGAAAAGCTCCTTTATCGAGCCACGAGACAGACTATTTTTGACCACCGGGGCTCACCGGTTCTGCCCACAGGTCTTTGGCTTTGCCATCAGTGTGGACAGATGATCTGTGGATCAGACTGCGTTATAAACCCAACACACTTCATCTGAAATCTTACATTTACATTTTACATTTATTCATGTAGAATATGCTTTTATTTACATTTATACATTTAGCAGATGACCTCCAAGTGAGGCAGAATACAAACCATGCATCTAGTAATTAAGGAGCTGTCTGTTGCATAAGTGCGACTTCTAAGTCCACCGTTAGACCAGAATCAGGTGCAAGAAGAGTTAATGGGGGGGGGGAGTAAGAGAGTGAACTACAGACAGATACAGTTGGGTCTATAGCCCCATAATCTAAAGCGATTGCACACCTTCTGACATAAAGTATCTCAAAAACAAGTGCAAGGACGGTTCACAGGTCTATCATTTGAACTTGACCCAGCCCACACCATAGGTGTCAATCATTGCTAATGTCTTTGAAACAGAACCTACAACAAAAATTAGGTTGATTGGAAACAGCGATCCGTACTGTGGAGATGCTGTTGAGTTATGTGAGACGTGCCCGCCAGTCATGCTAACTCTGAAATTTCAGCCTGGACCATGGGATGGAATTATCTTTTGTTGGTCAACAGCTCGTTCAGAGGGCAGTTCAAATTCCTGTGGAGGAAGCCCTATTATGATTGGGCCTGTGTGGTCAGAGTTGCCATGGGGACGGGCACAGTTCCAGAGTGGATCTGGTTGTACAGTGCCAGCCGAAACAAAAGACCTCGACGGAATAAGCATGTTCTCTGTCCCCTCACGCTGCGACGGGCATGTGACGGAGGAAAAAATGTGGCACGGATGCCAAACATGGATATGCACGCGAATAAGGACGTTTTAACGTCCTCCGACTACAGTCATCTGATTCTTAAAGCTCGCCAAGCAGCTGTCCTCTACGCGTGTGGGTCAACTGTTGTCAGAGGCAGAGTCATGCCTGTTAAAGGTGTTACGTTTTGTGCCTCTTCAGATTTAAGAGTGGCATGACTGGGTGGAAAATTTTGGAGAGTTGCGTAACTCTGGCATCGACTCTCTGTCAAGTTTTAATATGTTCATTCAAGTAATTATTTTGGCATTATGAAAGCTGATTCATAACGTCCCACCTCAAAACACACACACACACACATGCACACACACTTAACAGACTGAAGATAAACATTATAACCCAGAGTATTATAACCCAGGCTGCATGAGTAATATGCCGACGCAGCGAGATGATCAAGAAGGTAATGAAGTGTAAACTTAACAGGAGCTTTCATTGGAACTTCTTTTGTGTATGTTTAATAGCTTTTTAAAGAATCAGCTTGCAATGTTTAGATTAGTCTGAATCTTTGTATCGTGCACAAAAAGTGTGTGATGACGATGAAGGGAACCCATCAGATTCCTCATTGAATTGTCTCGAAACCAATCATCCATAATTATGTTTAATGGTTAAAACCAGTTCTGGCAAGTCAAATGCACAGGCCAAATTCCGTTAAGTTGATATGCTGCCTGTAGTAACTTGGGACCAAATAAACATGTCTTTATATCTCTGGAGGGGTCTAATGTAACAGCTGTGCTTGTTTTTCTTGGTGTTTAGGTGGTGGCTCTCTGCACATTCCCTGAGCTGATGGAAAGTCCTGCTTTCCCAGATGATGCCAAGCAAAGAGCACACCGAATCCTACAGGGCTGCGGGGGATTCAGCCTCGGTGTGTATGAGTGTGTGTGTGTGTGTTTCCTGCAGCAGGATGATACATGTGCCAGGGCTGATGTGTTGACCACTTTTTAAGTCTAATACAAAAAACAAAACCAAAAAAAAAAAAACGCCTTCCTCTAAAACAGAACATAGCTGTAAAACGCCAAACGAATTTGAAAAGGTTAACTGTTTCTAAAATGCGATGGTTTGGGTTGAATTGTCTTTATCAACACCCCCTCTCCCCCCCACTCAGGGGTAGACATAAACAATAGACACAACAGAGAGACTAGAACAAAGCACATGTATTTTTCCACTTAAGTGCATGACCAAAAGTTGCGCAACTTTCAAGAATCAGCCATGAGAGGTTAGCACCAAAAAACCCCCCCATCGAGCATTTTTAAACAGAGCTCTTATTTTCTATGGATTTCTACAGAAATCTGAATTCTGTTTTTTTTTTTTTTTTTTTTTTTTTACGTATTTTTCCTTTCACTTGACCATCATGAAGAAATAACAGAATCATCAGTCTTTCACTTCAAGTGCGTGTTTTCAGGAAGCCGAAGAACAATTTAAACAAAGTTGAAGAACAGTTTGACTGGGTCGTGTAGACTTTCATTGCTAAGCGTTTTCCTAGTGCTGACAAAGGGATGTGTGTTTCAGGGTCCTATAGTGCGAGCCAAGGGGTGGAGTGTATCCGACGGGATGTCGCTGCATACGTTGAGCAAAGGGACCAAGGCGTGCCTGCCAACTGGGACGACATTTATCTCACCACTGGTGCCAGTGATGGCATTGCTGTGAGTGAAGTTATGCAGAAAAATGACAACATGGAGTTGTTATAGCTCTAGAAACCCTGCAAAATAATGCAAACAGGACCTTTTTTTTATTATTCATTCGTTATTTAATTTAATCTAGTCTCACTGAGGAGAAAAATCAGTTTCAGAGAGGATCTGACAGAGAAACAGCATGTTATAGTTTGAATATTATACTATCTCCTATTAAATTTTAATGTTGAGTGTGTGGATTGTAGTTGAGCTATCTTGTAGGTATGCTATAACTTTTCCTCCAATCCCTCACCTAGATGTTAGTCAGTGAACACTTTCAGTTACACAAAGGAAGGTGTTTATGACTTGTTTTTTTCCATCATAATGCAATGGTCAACAACATTGAATTGGAGACATGAATAAATCAGTATCTTATGACGTGCAACCTAACTCCCTGACCCAAATTCGTTTACTGTCCAGAGCGTTCTCCGGTTGCTGGTGTCAGGTCACGGGTCTTCTCGAACAGGGGTCATGATCCCCATTCCTCAGTACCCCCTCTATTCGGCTGCGATCGCTGAGATGGGTGCCGTGCAGGTCAACTACTACCTGGACGAAGACAACTGCTGGGCCTTAGACATCGCTGAGCTCCACAGAGCCTATCAGAAAGCCAAAGAGCACTGCCAACCCAGAGTCATCTGCATTATCAACCCCGGCAACCCTACTGGTACGAGTTTCTGCTTCTCAATTCAAGCTTCTTCTCTATCTTTGGGGGGGGGGGAACAAAATTACCATTTGTCTTTCATAAGTGCTGCGTCAATGTTTGCATTTCAGGGTATGATATTATGAACTAAAGAAAGTTTCGATGTGCAAAGAGGTGTCATATTTTAGTCGAACGGGACTCTTTGTTCAGTAAACCCTGAAACCCTAAGATAAATGCAGGCTCGGTTCTTTAGGATGTAGTCAATGTTTTGGGATGCGATTTAGCAGGTTTTGAAGAACACGATTCATGTTCATCGTTATGCATAGCTTTGTGTTGGACAGTTACATAAGTAGAGGCAACTCGTGCGTCTTTGGTTATTTATAAATCTGGATGTTCAGTGCCAGGGGAGAGCTGAGGTTCAGGCTTAAACAGCTGACATCATGGTAAAGGAATACTATGCCAGTGTAACTGCATCTGAAGAGGGATTCGGAACCCAGCCTGAGGGATTACAGTCCTTTTCTCTCTGTCTCTCTCCAGGAGAGTCTCTGTCCGTAGCATTGCTTTTGCGGTGAAGGACCTTCCTGAAGTGATTTTAGTGTTGAATGTGAAAACTCTTTTTTTTTTTTTTTTTTCCCCCCCACACTCTGTCTGTCTTTCTTTCCCTTTTCCCCACCTCCACTTCTCTTCCCATGTCCTTCCTTTTCTCTGTATTACCCTGCTGAGCAGGCCAGGTCCAGAGTAAGAAATGCATTGAGGAAGTCCTGCACTTTGCTTATGAAGAGAATCTCTTTGTCATGTCTGATGAGGTAAATGTGATTTTTGTTGATGTTGGTCAGCTTGAGTAAGTAGCTAAACCACAGGAATGAAACTTATGCAAGAGAAATGTATAAACATCTTCTCACCATTCCTTTTAATTATTGTTTAAGACCACTAACCGTCAGATCAGTAATGTGATCTGTCACGAATGAGTTGTGCCTACATTTGCCTAAAATCCCATTTAATCCCTCTTGACTGTGTTTATGTCAGAAGTGTCAATTTCACGTTCTCTGAGTCACCTGACCTCTAAGGATGACCATATTTGTCACGTCCTTTGCCCTCATCACGAGCAGGTTTATCAGGACAATGTGTATGCTCCAGACTGTCAGTTCCACTCCTTCAAGAAGGTTCTGTATGAAATGGGCCCAGAATACTTCAACAGTGTTGAGCTGGCCTCCTTCCACTCCACCTCCAAAGGGTACACCGGAGAGTGAGTATCCCTGACCTAGGGCCTGTTTTGTGGTTCAGCATGTCCCTGAAACCTCAGCTAGCTCACTGACCCTTGGTTTCATATTATAGACCTGGGAATTCTGACATGTGAGGTCACTTACCTAAGTGATCTCACGTGACAGAACTTCTCACCTCTTGCACTGCACTGGTGTTTAGTGAAAATGAGCCTGGGTCCATCTTGTGAGATGTTTACAGCACAAATGGGGCTAAACTTACTATGAGTATTAAGTTTTGTTGTTGTTGTTGTCGTTGTGGACATGAGGTTTTATGTGGTGAGCAAATTCTTGTGTAACTCTGCACTTATCATATTCACATATTAAGTGAACAGTTAGGTTCCTCTTTGGAATTACAGAATGTTGACTGTAGTAAAAATCTTTCGGAACTGATTTTATTAGTGGTGTTTGTTGATTGTGATGGAACTCGGAAGGGGAGATGTTTGGATCAGGGTTACGACTTTCTCCCACCACGCTGACACTTCTCTGGTCTGCAGGTGTGGCTTCAGAGGGGGCTACATGGAAGTAATTAACCTGGATCCAGAAGTAAAGGCCCAGCTTGTGAAACTGCTGTCCGTCAGGCTGTGTCCCCCAGTGTCTGGCCAAGCTGCCATGGATGTCATAGTTAATCCTCCCCTGCCAACAGAGCCTTCCTTCAACCAGTTCCAAAAGGTTGGTTTCATCTAGGATGGTTTTTCGATCATGGATTTTAATAAAGATGCTCAAGTTATTTTAAAGGGCCAGCGGAAAGCATTCCAAAGCTAAGCAGAGAAAGAGTTCATCTAACCAATTCACTGATGAATTTATTTGTGAGATACATTTTGCTGTGTTCACATCAAAGCGTCAGCTTTGACTTGGTGTTTTTCCATATAACCTGTTAATCCATATGTGATCTGTTTACAGGAGAAGGCTGCAGTGCTGGGGGCTTTGGCAGAAAAGGCCAAGATGACTGAGCAGATTCTGAATTGTGTCCCTGGTATCAAGTGTAACCCAGTTCAGGGTGCCATGTATGCCTTTCCCCAGATATTCATCCCCCCCAGAGCTGTGGAGGAGGCCAAGGTTAGTCTGACCCTTTTAGCTGTGAGACACTCCTATCTTATATCCAGCAGTTAACAAGAAACTATTTTTTACTCACCATTTATCTATTCAGTGATTAGCAACCTGTTCTTTTTGAGACGCTAAGCCAATTCGTGACTGTTCAACAGCAATGTTTCTCAGTTCTAGTCCTGTCAACCCATTAAAGTGCACATTTTGCTTAATGCCTGCTGCCAGAAAACGTTGTCCAGGAAGCCAAGGGCTCATAATCAGAGGATGAGTTGAATCAAACGTGATAATGCTATGCTAGCGCAAAACTGGGTTTCTTTTGCCACTAGAATCTCCATCTATGTCAGATAGTTCAGAGCTTTTTACACCATTGCAGAAATGCTGGTTCGGATGGGATCTTTTTATGCTGAGTATTATAAATCCGCACTGTCTGCACATTGTCTTCTAATCTTTGTTCTGAACCACTTGGCCCAGTAAAGCAGGTTTCACGACTCATGACACATTTCAGTTTGAACTGATCGGTTCCCTATTCAAATGCTTATGCAAATAGCTGTGTGTGGCAACAGGGAAAAATAGCACAGATAGCACAATCTCCTCAAAGGCGGCAGAGTATTTACAATCTCTGACCTCCAGTTTTTTGTTTTAGCGACTACGGGGACAGGCTCTGATCATGCAGTTCAAGAAATACAAATCCAAAAACAACTCCCTTGCTTACTTTTATGGCAGGTCATAATTTCACCACACGAGGGATAACCATGACAATTTATTTTCCCGAAACACCATAAATATTCCATATTAAATGGATTTAAAAACATACGGGAGTTAAACGAGAGATTTAAGAGTTAAGCACACATTGCCACTTAAATAAGTAATTTATGAATGCGGCTACCGTCTTGACGGAAATATCTCCGAGAAGGTTCTAGAACATGGTAGTAAGTGCATTGGATGGGTTGCATATGTTGGAGGTTTGCCTCAAGAGTTATTTGGAATCCTTTAATGAGACTAACAGAAGTAATATTATGATCTACTACCAGGCTTTGGGAATGCAGCCAGACATGCTCTACTGCCTGAGGCTTCTGGAAGAAACTGGCATTTGTGTCGTCCCTGGCAGTGGATTTGGGCAGAGGGAGGGGACTTACCATTTCAGGTAATCTTCCTTTTCATACCGAATGCAAGGAAAGAGACTTGACTTTGTGTAAACCTACCCATCAGTACGTGTCAGTAAGTAATGTTTGTACGAATACAGACTTTAACTAAATCTTTTTTTTTAAATGGTGCATATGCTGAGCTGAAACAGTGACGGTGTTTCATTGAATTGGTTAATATGTGAGCCAAGATAATTCATCAAGCTGAAAACTTTAACTCATCAACCCTCGCAGACACTCAAAGACACCATTTATAACCTGTTGACCGTCTAGCGGCTATGCTGAGTTGTAGCAGTGTGAACGTGTGATTTCAAAGATGTGTTACAGAAAGGAGACTTGCAGGATTATGTGAAAAGTAAATCTTGGTCCTGCTTGATGGTCAAAAAACTGAACCACTTACATCCAAGCAAATCTCCAAGTCCTTCAACCTCGGACAGCTCTATTGAAACCATAGCTCACTAGTCATCGTCTTCTTGTGTATGTGTGTGTGTGTGTGTGTGTGTGTGTGTGTCTGTGTGTGTTTTAGAATGACCATCCTGCCATCCACAGAGAAGCTGAAGGTGCTTTTGGACAAAGTCAGAGACTTTCACGTCAGGTTTCTGAAGGAATACTCAGCCCTGGATGAGCCCTCGAGATGAATGCTACACACTTTGCCAAGGGTCACAGAGCCTAATTAGACTCCAGCTCATAAATTACCTAATACACTAACTGTTGATTAAGGCTTTTTTTTTAAATGTTAGTGTTGAGTAAATAGTTACATTCTATCCTCCTTTTAAAGGTGAATGAAATTAAAGGGATTGTTCGCATGACAACTGGTTTCAAGACAGGAATTCTTGTTTGAGAGAATCTTATGCCTTTGCACACAAGAGGGAAAGTCTGGTTCAGCTATTTCATTTGTAGAACACTAAAGCATGGATACCATAAGGCTGCTTTCAGAGGATAGTCGAGAAAACAGAACGCACGCGCACACTGGGGGGCTGTGGTGCGTCTGGTTTCTTTAAGATCTGTTGTTCAACACACGTTTCATCTGTCAGAGTCACATTTCATCCTGAAGCGTCAAACGTTTGTTTTGATCTTATCCTAGTCTTCAGAGTCTTGTTTTTGTTTTTGTTTTGTTTTCTCACTAATGTGTATCATGCGTAGGATGAGAGTGAAAAGCAGTGGTCAGCTCTCCATAGTGTTGTACAAAGTAGATTTCTACTGGAAATCCCAAAAGACCGTATCTGTGCTTTTCAACCGGGGGAATGGCTATGAGGAATCTCCAGTGTTGGCTTTGATAGGACTTTAACAGTGAAGAGATCTAAATGTTTTCTCTTCTAATTTGACATGCTTTTTTTTAGCAACAGTCTGCTGCACACTTTGTTTTTACTTATCTTTATTGCGGTTGAAAGCTGTGCTTTTGTTAGGAGATGTAGGGATGTGATGCAATCGGAAATCCTTAATTACCATTGTAGTGTCATAAGAGGGGGAACTTGGTAGACTTTGGACATGCATTGTTTGCCTTTTTATTATCTAAGGAAAAGTTTACACAATAATTATGATTCTGCCAGGCAGCAGGACTCAATGCAGTATCTCAGTTCTCTTCAGTTTGAGGTTTTTAACATTGTGCTCTTACACCATCTGCAGTTTATGATTAGAAGCGCACAAAAGAGCCAAAATTTGATTGCACACAGACATTTTTTTTTCCCCTCCACTCCTGGCTACAAAGGAGGTGGATGACATTTTTATAGTTGAGCACAGAGGCAAATGAGCAGAAATGAAGGACAGGAAGTAGATTGTGTATGTCCAAATCCTGACAAACACTGCTCTCGAATCTTGCCATTTTTGCTTGATTCAAATACGCGATTTTTAACTTTTGAATGGAGCCAACGATGTTTGTTACACGCCCTGAAAACCAATTTTCGACCATGAAGTGACCAGACCATTCATCACAGCGGAGCAGGCTGAGATGCACTTTGCTTTTCAGTTATCGTTGACTAGTTTTTAACAGGTGTCATCAGATATGGAGAGCACTCATGCCTCATTTGTGTCAAAGTCCACACAGGAATCTGCCTGGGGGACATATCTATTAATGCAGCTTTATCCTTATCTATTTTTCTATTGAATTAATTTATAAAACTGAATGAAATTGGAAAACTGAAGTGTATAGTCATCAAAATTCCCATTGCTTAATTTTGAGGTGCCTTCCCTACTGATAGCGGTGTGGAGATGGTTGACTTATATCGCATTAATCTACTCATGTCTATCTGAAAAACAATGTAAAGAGTATTTTTATTTCTTGTGTGTTTACATTACTATTTGTACGATTGGTTTGTTTTTCTTACATGTTTTCTATGTTTTCTTTTCTGAATGAAATGGTTTTGAGGTTCAGTATTAACATGCTTATGTAAATACTAACTTACATTTTTCATTTACAAAGATAATGACTGTTAAGCTGAGTTTTACCTGTCTGTTTTAACATTTTAAGATGTTTTTGTTGACTAGTATTTCCTCTGTTTTGTAAAATAAAGGGAAATTGTAGCCAAATTTTAAGACTTCACGTTTTGTCCATAATGAGTGGGTGACAATTTATGTTTGGTCTAGAATCAGTGTTTCTTGAAAGGGAATTTACTGGGATTTATGATTTCATCACAGCCATTCTCTGACCTCTCATTTTTAGCCCAGCATGTTTGAGATTTTAGTGTGGAATACTTCAAATTGGCACATAGGCCCACTGTCAGAATGGTTAAAGTACACACATTCAGGGTTCTCTCCAGTGTTATATATGTCTAAGGCATGTTAAACTGGAATAGTTAATATTGAAAATACCCAAATATATCTGGTGCCTGTTGCTCTGTCATTAGCTTAGCTGCAGTTTCAGGGTTTAAGACAAGTTTAGAACAGAATAAGAGAGAGCTATAGTTTAAACACATCTCCTCCTCAGATATTTTCAGTAATTCGAGCTTTAATAAGTCTCGCCATGTATTGTTATGTAGGCTACTCTGACTTAATATTACCCTCGGTTCAAACTTGTATAAACCAATACATTTCAAATTATCAAAGCACCTGTACCTTGGCCCTTCAGAGGTGTGCCCTGAGGAATCGGGTATAGAGCGCTCCATTTTAAGCCCCTTCCTCAAACCCTGCCTTAAAACAGGTGCTGACGACCATAGGTGCGGCAGCACTACCGCCTGGTGACTTTGCGACAATGCTTATTTTATCGCCAAAATTCTCAACTCTCGTCATGATTAGTCCGATTCATTTCTCCCAGTTGATTTTGTAGGTGTGTCAGTTACTGAGGCAGGTGAGCTTTACGCGATGAATTCAGTCGTCACCTAAAACTATTTCATGCAACAAGTTTGGTCAGATCTTTGGATGATTGCTTGTTTTTTTTGAGACGTTAAAGCTATACAGAACTGTACACAAACACTGCAGACAGCTGTCATAGTAAAGAAGAAAAGAGATTGTGGATGTAACAATTATGTCCTAAGACTAAAATAAATTATTTTATTGAATGTTGTAGGCCTAACTGTAAGTGGATTGTGAGAAGACAGAATCAAACATTCTATTTTTGTTTTATTGTAGGGGAAATGCCCATAATTGTTTGAGGCTATGTTAATAACTATTTAAATTAGTATATATCAATAATATATTTACGAAAATTGAAAGTGCAGTGTAGTAGCGTATAAGCAATGAAACTAGTCAATATTATGCCATGTTACTTGTATTAGGTAGATCTCACATAACTTACTACCCCTGAAGTGACCTGTTTAGCAGAATCTGTTTTAAACAGCAGCGAAAAATGACAAAGCAGTTGCCCCCTGGTGTCATAAACATCTTCGCTAACGAAGCTCAAAGCCGGTCAATATGCACGTCAGTGTAAATCGGGCACAATTCAGCCCAGCCGAGAGCATTTTTTACGTTTCTATCGACGAACAGATGCTGTAGCACGTGCAACAGGATCTATAGTACTGACTGCTAATCAAGTCAATTGCATTAACACCTGATCAATTTCAATAACATTTTAAATCAACAGGCTTGATGTGGGTGTTGAGTTCAGATGTTGTTTCAGAATGGCTTTGCGGAGGACGAGAAAAGTGAGCAAAAATTCAGGCGAACACTCCGACGGGCAGTTGAACAATGATCACGAGCAGCTGATACGCAAAAAAAGGGAGCTCTTTATTCAACATTTTGAGAAAGAAGGTAAGATCATCATAATTTGGGAATGTTTTTCGTTACTGAACTTGTCAAATTAAATTCTTAACAAGTTGCTCACCGTATGCCAACAGCCCAGGAAAGGATAAATGAAATGGAAGAGAATCTCGAGAAGTTATTGTCAACTGTCGACCGAGTGTTTAAAGTAAAGAGGATGACCATGCATCAGTCACTCCATACGACGTTGATAAAAGATCTTATGAATAGTAAGGCTGTATCTTAGAACTTCAGTGCATGTTAATACAGAGTAGCCTGTGGCCTGATCTTTCCTTTCCACCTGAAACTTTTCACAGCAGACGAAGCTTCTGCTGGAGAGGTCACAATTGCTATCAAGGTATGATCCACTTCTTTTACAGTGTACTACCACCCGGTGGTCGGCCTCCGTAATTACAGTTTATGAATTGCTTCTTTTCCCAGACAAAGTCTCCTGAGATGCCCGCGCCTCTTACACGGAAACCTAGCAAAAAGGGTTTGAGTAACTTGATGCATTCTGAAGTCTAAAATGCACCATTATTGACAAATATGACTAACTCATTTTTACACACACCCCCCCCCCCCTTTCCCCCAGTGAAGAGAAGTAACTCAGCCTCTCAACAGAAAACTAGCCAAAGCAGCAGGACCACAGTGGGTGGACAAAAGGTGCATTATTTTTCTTTTCTTTTCTTTTCTTTTTTTACCGCATACGTGAAGTTCTTTCTTTTTATGGAGCGTAATAGTCTTCCTATTGGGCCATCTTTACAGCAACGCAACAAAAGGGTGTCCAGTAACAGCACTGGAAATCTTAGGTAATGTACAACGACCTTCCGTTACCTGCAGTGTTTTTATTACAAGATTTATTTTTAGCCATGACAACCTGCTGTGAGCACTGGCTCTTAATGTGTTCCTGTCCTGCTGTGCTCAGGGATTCTTGTGGCTGCTAAATTTAAAAATGTGTGCCTTTTAATACCCCCCAGACACCTGCAAACCCCTCTAAATAGGTGTGCAACAAGTGTCAGTACAAAAAGGATTCAAGGTCGCGTGATCAAACTGAGTGACCAAGCGCTGTCCTCTGGGTTTGAATCCAGGTAATTTCTCAACATTGGGCATTTGCAATACCAGTCTTGTGTTTGGTACTCCTGTATGTCATCTCCACACTCTCCCAGGTGTTTGAAGCGACACATCAGTGATAGCCTTCTTGAATCAAAAGTGTTTGGATCCATGGCATCTGCCACAATATCAACTTCTCTTGGAGAGGTGAGGTCATCTCTGATTGCACCTAATATAATCGTATATGGATCATGGATCAAATTCTCCTTTTGGTTTCAGACCCTGCTCATCTCTGAAGATAACAAAGATGAAATCAACATTGATCTCCTGGATGATTCAGCGCTTGTCCAAATGCAGAAAATCAAGGTCAGTACTTTGAATAATGAGGTCTATTCAAATCCCTTGTAACTTGCCTAATTATTGACGAACCCCCCCCCCCCCCCCCTCCTCCCTCTCAGGAATTAATGGAGTACCTTTGCAACAAAGTAAAGATGAACCACACTCATTAAAGGGGGGGAGGGGGGGGGGGGGTGTAAAGCTCATGTGCTGTAAAATTTTATAATAAATGTTATTCTTAATAAATTCTAACTTTTATATGCTTTGACTCTAGATGTTTTTTTTTTTTGGGGGGGGGGGGGATTAATGTATATGACCTTCAAATGAAGTCTGGGTTTTTTTTAATCTTGATACGGTTTACACATCACTTGAGCACCTCTCAAGTATGGACACTTTTCCCCATGACCTTTCTTATTTATCAGGGAGGGAGGTTCAAAACCTGGCTTATGATCACATCCGAATGTTCAAAACCCCAACTAACTTTTTCATTCTTGGAAGCACTTGACAACCTTTCACTTGTACAATAAAATAAAGAAAATACAATTCATTGATTTTATAGGCAAGGTTATTGACTCAAGTGTGAGGTTTTTAAATAAATAAAATCCAACTCTGCCCATGGATCTTGGTGTCTGTTTAGACCATAGCAAATCAGAAATTTTGCATTTAGGAACTGATGTGAATATGCCAACTGCTGTTGACCTTCCAAAACAAAATTAATTCTATAGCATATAAGGAATTGTTCTTCTGAAGTGCCGTTCCTCTCTAAGTGTTTTACATTTCTATTTCATCTAATGCATAAGTGTAAGCAATGCATGTTCCAGAAAATTACATCACCATGTGGTCTGCAAGTGGCCATTTAAAAACCAGTGCGCAGGAAGCCTTAAGATTACAGCATATAAGAAATACCAGCTTGAACAAGTTTACAATCAGCTTTAATACACAAGACCAGACAAAAAAAAATGCAGTTCTGCTATTGAAGAGATATTCAAGAACATTTTATTTAACAACTTCATAAAGTTTTTTTTTTCAACCGAAGTTATATACCTACAGCTGCTCACTGTTGCCCCCTGCTTTTCTGATGTCAGATTTCACTTGTTTAATTTGGATGTTATTCAGAGCAGGGACCAGAGCGTTCGACATGCACCTGGGTTGACAGATTAAATCCTAAATTGCTTGTATCTAAGTTTATAAATCACACTATTGTGTGTGACAGCAGCTGATAAAGCTTAAATGACAATCATTTTATACACAATGTTGTACTCTTTTGTTCCAATTCTTAAAATATAATAGAAGGAAAAAAAAACAAAGTAAAAATCTACAAAGAAAATAAAGTGGTAAAAATCAAGCACAGATACATTACAAACCTAAAAATGTGATGGTGAACAAGTCCTGTGTTGTATCATTCAGGTTTTCCCTCTTTCGCACTCATTCTTTTTTGTCTCTCTTTTTCACAGACTCACTCCCCTCATAAAACAGAGTCTAGAGTCCCAGGCCAAAACTGTATTGTATGGTTAGTTTTAAATTAACTCTTGTAAATACTATGACAACAGAAAAAATGCAAGTCACACACCAAGTAAAAGAAAAATTACCTTTATCTGTCTCGTGGGGTTGCCTTTAGCTGTGGTAGGAAGTGGTTGGGGTGGGAGCGGGGAGGGGGAGGGGGTTTGGGGTTCAGGACAGGAAAGTGGGGCGGATTAATCCGTGCGTTTACTAAGAGGACAGTGGATGATGGAGGAGGGAGGGGACGGATAATTGTTTCTCATCGTTTAAAGCAGACCCCCAATCAGATTTGAAATCATAACCCCTTTCTGATACTGTGCAACTGATACATTTTTCCCCCTCACTCTGACAGAGCTGGGCAGAGCTGGACAGTGCCAGGCTACTGGTGAGCGCACTGCACCCCGGGGCCGTGGTGCCCGCCTTCATCGTCAGAACTGTCGTTGTAGGCCTCGCGACGGTGCCCGCTAGATGAGCTCTGGCTGATGTCGAAATCTTGCAGATCCACCTCCTCCGCGTCAGCGGAGATGATAGGTGCCTCAGGCCGTGTGGGCAACAAGTCTTCCAGCTCCTGCGGGAGGGGGGAGAGAGAGAGAGGGAGAAACAGAAGTAAGAAACCATGAATACAACAGCTTGTGTGTTTGATTAATTCATAGTTATCGAATACACATGCTGTTGATGGCTCTTTATCATTTTAGCCTACCATTTACTTTAGGAAGAAATGTCTCTTATGGACGCAATTCTCATTCATGTTTTTTACTAAAGACAGTACACTGATAGTCTTTCAAAAGTTCTACGTAGATATTCAGAAAACCATTTTAAGTAACATTCTTTTAAGTAACATTCTAAGTGATATTCTTGCAAACAGCAAGAATATCACAACACTGGAAAGTGTCCTCAGACAGTGGAGAAAAGAACTCCAGCTGCTTCTGAGGCAGTAAAAATGGGTCATTTCTTTTCAGTGACTTACTGAGAGCTTCTCTGGGTTAATCCAGTTGTTATCAGGGAACTGCACATCAAACTTGATAAACAGGTCTCCTTTCTCGAAGGGGTTACGGTACTGTGGCATGCCCTCTCCTCTTACAACTCTGACTGAACCTGAAACATCACACAACAAACCACATTTAACCTGTGCTATCCACACATGAATGTGGGGGACAAAAGAAAAAAAAAAAAAAGAATGACCAGGTTGTTACGCTTTACACATTGACTCACCAGGCTCTATGACCTTCCCGGCCGGGTATTTGACCACAATCTGTCTGCCATCTAAGTGTTTCAATGTGAACTGGAATCCGCAAAGGGCTTCAACAAGGCCAATCTTATGGATCATGTGCAAGTCGTTGCCATCTCTTTTGAAAGTCTTTGGAAGAAGTATGAAAATAAGATTAGAATTCTGTGAGTCCCTGGGGGGAAAAAAACTCAACAAATGCAAATGCAGCACCAGAGAAAAGACAACTGTGAAGGTCTGATGGGGGCCAAATGTTATCTGTTCAAAAGTGATCAGTTTTGAAACTGTCACAATCTCCTGACCTGGGTGTGTAATGTAGCAATTTGCCTATATTTAACTGAATCGCTGTGAGAGATAATTGCCATCTGAATATCCAGAAAAGACAGCATAAAACTTTTTTTTTTTAAAAAATAGGTCAAGCTTGCAGTTCTGAGGAATCAATAGAAAATAAAAAGACTGCCACAAGAAATTGAAGATATCCATCAGTTGTAGCCTTGGACTTGCAGCTCACAGCAGAATGTAGGACAGATGGCTTGTTACCATACTTTCTCCGTTAAACTCATGGAAGGCTAATCATACAAATGTTGCCGTGGTGATACTGCTTATCGGTAAGATTCTGCTTGAGTTCCTCTGGCCCCTCCCATATCTGAGCAGTGAGCCCTCCTCACTATATCAGTGTGTCAGGCACATACTCTGTCCTTGGCTATTTTGAGGAAGCTTCTTCAAAAGATTTCCAGTCTGGAGGTGACACAGGGCAGCAGAGTCTAAAGTTCCACTGCTTGAAGGCCGGAAGACCATCCATTACCTAAATATGCCATCTATCAAAATAATCTCTCTCAGAACGTGTTGTCTTACATTTAAAAAAAAAAAAAAAATTGGACTTGCTTTCATACAACTTTTCCCTTTTCCCTCTGCAAACTGAATATCTACATTATGATATCAACTTATGCTAGACTGAATTCAGTACCGTTTCATATCATGCTGCAGTACAGTTCTCTCTTTGAACCTTTTGTTTGTTTTGGCTTTTTCTGTACTGTAAGTCTGGTTGTGGGCTTTTGTCATAGATTTCGGTATAAGGCACCAGTGAATGCTCAGAGATCATGTTAGCTGCTAGACTTGAGTAAAAAAAGAAAAATCACTGAGTTAAAACGGAGTCACTAGTTAGATGGGGATGGGGATCGCGTAGGTTTGGAAACTGAACCACAGTATGTTCGTGACACACTGTCACTACAATCTGCTTCCTTTTCCCTTGAGGAGGAAAACCGTCAAGAGGACAAGAGGCCCAAAAATCCAACCAGCTGGTGTTGTTTAATGGTCTTTATACCTACCAACTCTGAATTATTGTAGTAGACCACTGCATTCACACTCCATGTGCAGATGTTGAAGCAAATATGAATAAACAAACAGCAAGTCATTTGCAAAACTGTGCACTAGCACGGCTCAAAAGAATCAGAGATACATGCTCATATTATACAGAGCAAAATCTGTCTGTAGGTCAGCAAAAATAATCAGACAGTTATGAATATAAAAGAAAATGGGAGAGAGCACTTGCTGATTGGATCACACATTTCACAGAGCAACAGGTGTTCAACAACATTTGAATTCTTTCCCCAAATCAGCTTATGTATTCCCGACATGAAACTTGTTTTTGTTATTGTCTTTGTCAAATTTGTAAGAATTTGAGACACAGTAGTAGTGTCAAATATGGTGTGTGTGTGTGTACCTCGTGCTCTTTCTCCTGCAGGACGAGGACGATGTCTCCAGGTTCCACACCAGGAGCCTGGTCAGCCTCTCCACCGAAGGTAATCTTTTGGCCGTGCTTCATGCCTTTGTCCACGTGCACCTCCAAAATTTTCACATCCTTCACCACCTTCTTACCTTCACACTTTTTACAGCGGTCCTTCTCGCTGATCACTTCACCTACACACACACACACAGTTCTCAATGTTCTCTCAGCAGCTAATCCTGTAAGGCTTTATTCTGCTACAGATGCTTACGCCTGTTATTATTTACAACCCTATGTCTGGGGCCAATCCCAGTCTTAAAGACACACCCTATGCCTGTTAGGGCTGTTCGATTATGGTAAAAAAAATCATAATCATGATTATTTTGATGAATATTGAGAAAACAATTACTCATTGACTTTGGAAAATAAAATTCGATTAATTGCACAGCCCAAATGCCTACACAAGAGAGCTGTCATAGTTAACAAGGATCAAGATATACATCTATTCTTTTATGTGCCACTGGCCTAATTACGAAGATGGGATGATCTATGCAGCACAGGCTAAAATTTAAGCCAGTGTCTTACCTTCGCCATTACAGTCAGTGCAGACAGACTGCATCTGTTGGACCATACCGGGAGCCAGCTGCCTGATCATAATACGCATGCCACGCCCCCTACAGGCACTGCATTTCTGCACTGCACCGGTCTTCCCGCCTTGGCTGGAAGTGGATAAACCAGTCAATCCAACAAAGAAGTAAATCAAGGACATGACAAGTTAAACAGCATTGTACAAGAAAAATGATGAGTCAGTTAGTCCTTGGGCAGTATTTTAAAAGCAGTCACCGAATCTGTTAAGATCGATATGAACGATTTAAAAACATCGCCCCGGTGTTCCACACAATCTAAAATCCTTGCCATTTTGCTCCTGTATTCACTGAAGTACTTCACACAAACGATAACATGAGAGAAAAAGAGCCCATGGCCGACGTGTCTGTTTTGTGTAGATATACTTAAAATACCAGTGGAAGAAAAACAGGTAACCATCAGCATATTTACAGGTGATACCAGAGACAGAGATGAAATTACTTCTGGTTTGTATTGAACGCCTCTGCTGACGTTAGAGCCGGCTGCTGTTCGGCTTTGTTCAAGACACAGCTGTTGTTTATGAGTTGGATGAGTGGCAGTTAAAGAAAAACTGCCACACATCCAGTTAAAGGAATAACAGTTAAATGAAAAACTCCTATTGGCTAATGTGATCAGTTTCCTCAATTATGGGCCAAACGCACACAGCTCTACAATTACGTCTTAAGAGGTTTACAGCTCCAAGGGTTCAAAAATCCAAGACTGAAAATTTAATCTGACACCAGTACAAAGAATGTAGCTAGAGGGGGGTGACTTAGCCCATGGGGGAAAAGCGCAGAGTCAAAGACAGCTGTGCAGAGAACACATCTGATTACACAAGTAGACATGACCCAAAGGTGGACCTGACAGACACATGGAACCAAACAAGCTTTTGACAATTACCAGTAAATACAAATTTTCCTAAGAATGTAGGAACTTACCCATTGCAAGTACTACAAAGAACATTCTTGCTTAGTTGTAATTTGGTCGTTTTTCCATTGTACAGGTCTTCAAGTGACACCCTGCAAAGGCAGTTACGTAAGTAAATACATAATGCTAAATGGTACCTAAAAAGCATGTTCTTGAGACCAAAAACAGAGGCCTTGTCCAATCAACATATATTACTTTATAGTTTAACCCTTAATCTACACTTTGATACCTGCAAACTCTTCCATTGACATCAAATGTCATTTTGCCTTTCTAAGAGCAGAGTAGTACAAAACAGAACAGAAAACAAACCAACAGGAGTTGGAAATAGCTTAACCAACAGTGACAAACTTGATGCAGATAGTTAATGGTTGAAGCCACTGGGCGCTGTAGCAGGTTTCAAATGTTGGGAAGTTCTCAGAATATAGGACAGACCAATTACCATAGCTCAAGGACAAGTAATCACAGAAAAGATCAATAACTCTGAACATAGTTATTTCAGTGCACATTGTTATTTTGAATGTTAAGTCATCTTTGAAGCCACAAAGCACAATTCTGTCTGCTGTCTTGGCTGCTCATTAATTTCTGAAGTACATCCCAGATGCCCACACTTAGTTTCTCTGTCACACAGTTGCCATGGTGCTTTTACTCACTTGAGTGGGTGGACCATGTCCTCCCCTCTCCTCCTACCGCCGTTTCGGCTGCGACCTTGACCCCCCATGAACCCAAAGAGTCCTCCACCAAAAATGTGAGAGAAGATATCATCCATTCCAGGACCTCCGCCACCACCCTCTCGCAGACCCTGCTCTCCATAGCGATCATAAAGCTCTTTTTTCTCTGGGTTAGTCAGCACTTCATATGCAAAGCTGATCTCCTTGAACTAAAAGTAGGGGAAAGAATGTGGATTAGAGTCTAATTTCATCAAATTACCACAACGTGGGTTTGTAAAAAGTAACACATGAACGTTCTTGACCAGAAATGCAACACTCATTTTTAAGCTGAAAATTTTAATTTATGAGACCAGTGTCATGTACAGAAATGGAGACGAAACAACTATTTAGCTATTTTCCCTATTATCCATCTCCAATTTGAAACCATAGAAAACAACCCAAGCTATTTTTTATATTAACTACTTGAGATGTTTCAGGCTTTATATCAATAAAATCTGTACAAACACAACAGCACAAACTACTTGTAACATTAATAGCTCATAAAAGCCATATCATTGGTAAAAACAGTACATATATATAGGTATTACTCCTCTTCCCTATGATCTGTCAAGAACCCAGTTCCTTACCTTGTCTCCAGCATTTGGGTTCTTATCAGGATGATATTCTTTTGCAAGCTTCCGATAAGCCTGAAATAAACACAGGTGTCACAATAATTACACCGTAAAGTCGTTAGAACAGCCTTTAAAATAAACCGGCATTAACGAGTAACATATTCAAACAAACGTATTTTAAGTCAAAGTAACCAAATACGCCAAGGAAAACAGATCTGCGTTCGAATGATAAACACGTTAAATGGGGTATGAAACATGAATAAAAGCAAGAGATAATAGCGAAATTACGCGTTCTACATAAACTTGTTTTCAGACAGACGGTTTTTGTCTCAAATCAGGACAGCAAGATTAAGGACCGGCTTTGTCTATACACCAGCTATTTTAGTTCACAATACAAATTGATATCAATTACACATTATCTAAGGTATGTCTCAACAAGCAATCTTATTTCATTAAAACAGTCAACTAACAAGACCGCCCGGAAATGTGTGTATTATCATGACAACTATCTCGCTACTTTGTCACGCACTTTCCGACGGAGCTAACAGGCTAATGGTTCAGTAAAACAGGAATTGTAAACAAGCGAACCGCATTAGCTGGTTTGCTAACCGGTAACTTTCCTACTGCAGGTTTGCCTAACAATTTCGTAACATATTCACAACTGATCGAGAAAGTGGTACACGAGATAAATAACGAGACAACGACACCGAATTTAAACAAACAGTTAAAATCACGAACAAGGTCATCTTTAACACACATAGAAAAAAACAGCTAGCGTTGTATGAGCCCATTACTGACTAGCAACCTTTCGTCCATTATCTCCGGTTCACATGGCGACGCCAATCCAGCTTCCTTATAACGTTAGCCTAAAAACGACATATTTGGTTGACAGTGACCAATTTCACTGTCGTACAATCATCCGAGAGTAGCTCATCATCAAGCTAGTTAAATATGGATAACAATGAAAATGTGACGAACATGCTAAGAAAACTATGAAAACACGTTTCGACCACTACGACTGACAACGTTTCATTTAGCATAGCATAACCAGCCATGATGCTAATTGTGAGCTAGCTGACTGAATCAGCTAGGCCTAATTATCACAGAACTCAAAAATAACTTCCATTACTGATAATTCGCATCTTCCATCCTACATTCGCAGGTTACAAACTAGCTAAACCACCAGTCAACCAAGTCGCCAAGGCTAGAGGAATTAGTTGTTGAAAAACCAGCTGACCAACGTTACGTTAACTCAGCCAACTAGCAAAGCTACAACTAGGCCACAACCCACTGCTAGCTAGCAAAAGAGCTAATCCTTCTCTTCTTAACTCACCGGAAAAAGTAGCAATAATTTCGTTATTATAATTAGTCGAAACATGTAACAGGTACATAATAGATTGATCAAAAGAATAACCTTTTTCAGTTCATTTTCGGAGGCGGAGGGCGATACTCCAAGAATGTCGTATAGTTTGGTGTCAGCGACGTTGGCCATAGCGAAGCTGGGTGAAAGACCTTCTGAGGGGAAGTGCAGAACAGAAGAGGCAGAGGATACCGGTCCCACACTTCATACGGGAAATGCATCAACTTTAACCTTTCGGTGAAACTGGAAAAGGCGGAGTTGAGGGAAGATTTTTAAATCGATGAGGCAATCCTGATTGACTGGTGTGGCCTAATTAAACTATTCATTGAAGTACTGTTTTAACGATCAGTTGGAGAATAGTTTGTCACAACCACAAACTGATGCTGACAATCTAAATGTGTATCAACACGCGTCTAAAACGCTAAAGACGGTACAGAAATAGTTGACATTGTGTGTATTAAGTGGGTCATGATCGCAGGTGAGATTAAGATCATGGTTTCAGTGGCTGAAGCACGCTATAATAATTATTAATGATTACAGTTAATAATAATGATTAGTAATTATCAAGTAGCCATGATTAGTTAGATCCTTCCTATATGAATCATATTCTGATCAACACTGTACACTTTGCCTCTGGTTTCTGGGTTTTCTGCATTGCTGTTTGGGAGTCACGGTTATATGACATCACTTACGACTCCAGCATTTGCTTTCTACAGCTATATGTTGTCTCATGTCAGCTTAGCTGTGCACATATTCTGTGTATCTCACTGTGTAAGTGAAACTGCTCTCCTTTGAAACATGGAGACAAACATGTAAAACTGACTTGAAAGGTCCTCATTCATTCTCACCAACAGAGTTTTTTTTCTTCTTTCTAACTGTGGTGTAAATTCTGGACCAGGACATTATTTCATCTGTGCTGGGTTGCCATGTTTTTGTTGTTTTTGTTGTTGTTGTTGTTGTTTGTTTGCTTGTTTTTTGATTTCCTGTTTGGTTTTGTTATTCTCTGTTTTTTTGGTGTGAATTGGTGTGATCCAAAAGAACTTTTTTAATCATTTCACAACAGAACAATGAAGAGCAGGACTGAAACTCATCATTTCCTCAATCTTTTAGTAGGCCTACTTTATTTGTCCTCTTACTCTAATCCATGACAAGGATCCCCCTAAGGATATATCACACTATTTCAGTAGTTACTAGGCTTTTGTACTGTAGAATGATTCTGTAAGTGTCTTGATGTGTGATGCTATGATCAAAGGTCTTTGACTACTTGGCTGGAATCGAAAACTGGAGATCAAGTAACTTCATGGTCCGTCATTCTCGTTAAAAATAAGGCTTAATATACATTATATAAGGTACTTCCACAGAATTACATTAATTTAATTTCTTATCATATGACTGTATACAAATATAATAAGCATAACTACTTCAAATCTCCTTTCTTTCTTGACAGTAGAATACCATGCCTATGTATGATTATTACATGAAGACTGCATGTGAAGGAAGCATTACACCTCTATATTTCAAACCATTTGCAATATCCCACTAAATTCATTAAAAAGCCCGAAAGTCTCGACCTCACCTTCCGCTGTGCAAGGACAGCTGTAACTCACCAAAGATATGCTTCCATTTGAGAAAGTCAGTGTGCTATGTGAAATGTGGAATGTGTGATTTTCAGATCAGACTCTAAATGGGCAAACAAATGGAGATTACTGGCCTAGGCCAACATTTATTTCTTCACAAGGCACACCCAACAACTCTCCAGTTTTCGCCTCTAAAGAAAAAAGTCCACTCTGAATATTTTTAAGGCTGGTCTTACTGTACAATCAGTGCACACTCTCTTTGTGACTGTGGAATGCTGCAAACCATGGTGCACATCCTGCAAGACTACATAAACCATGTATCAAGGGACTTGGACTGCTTGAATTATTATAACTGGACAAGAAGCTATTGTTAGGCTTCAAAACTTTGTATTCATTTAATAAATCTGTGATAATAATATAGTGTATTTCCTTGTTTAGGCAGCCTAGAGAGTGTTTCTGGAAATGAATATGACCTCTTATACAATTTGTGAATTGTATTATTCGTTGCATACTAAGTGAGCAAAATAACTCTTAAAAAAAACAACAACAAACAAGCAGACAAAAAACTATGAAATACTAGGCTGTAATCAAGAATTCTCTGTCTTGATATGAGAGTGCCATAATGATAAAATTGATTCCAGTTGTGTTAGGAAAGAACAGTGATTTAGTTTGATTTGAATATCAAAATATAATGTAGGTTATATTAAACCCCTAGATTCTACCTTCACCTCTCCTACTATACACTGGGGAAACAGAAAACAACTGAAGGGACTTCCCTTGAGGACATTGTTAACAATAAAAGTTGTAAACATATGGGACTACACTAGTAAACTAAAATCAGTAACAGAACGTCCTGTGTAAATTGCTCATGGAGTATAGAAAACAAGTGGAGAATGGTACTTTGACATTTTGTAATGAGGACCAGTATTATTTCCACCATTGCTGCTGTGAAGGGTGCGTTCAAAACGTTTTCCACTAGTGGGCATATTGTGACTGGTTTTAGAATAAATTAACAATCTTTACTCAATAGAGAGTCGTTTTAAACAAACATTGGCATTAAAAGTTAAAATTCGTGTGTGTGTGTGTGTGTGTGTGTGTGTGTATATATATGTATGTGTGTGTGTGTGTGTGTGTGTGTATATATATATATAAATTTTATAGATTATATGTCGTCGCAATATATAAAATTATAATCATGATGTAAAAAAAAAACATACAAATATATAAATCAAACAAATATTTGTATAACACACACACACATATATCTTTATCACATCTATCTATCTATCTACAGATAGATAGATAGATAGATAGATAGATAGATAGATAGATAGATAGATAGATAGATATTGATATCTAATGTGGCAAACCGTCTTTATGAAGCTTTATGGAGATGTGACCTGTGGACTATTGAAAGTTTTTTTTCCCCCAAAACGAATTTGTTTGCTTTTAGTGGGTTTCTATGGGGGAGCGTAAAGGATACAACAATGACGTAAAGTGTCGGGCCGTTTGTCCTGGCGTATTGTTGGCTGGGAATTTGCATAGAAATGAAGTGCGCGAGTGTCGGCTGCCTTCATAAACAACAGTGGAATGGACGCCTCGAAGAGGCAGGAATGGGGACTTCATCTCAGGCCCGATGGCAAACATGGTGAAATTTTCTTTATCTCGAAAGTCTACGTGAAATCTTAAGCCAGAGGGTCTGCTTTGATGAACATTTAGCTGTGGCATATAGTTTCAGATAGATAAGGTGAAAGAGATTTAGTCCTCTTTGCGGATCCAAGTAGCGGCGTCGAACGAGGCCTTTACGTTTTTCTGAGACTTGTCAGTTTCACAGCCCGCTGACGTTACTCGCGTTTCCACTTTTTGTCCCCGTACTCTGGCCTTTTTTACACATATGTCAGTAAAAGGAGCAGCGGGAAATCGCCGTAAAACATTCGAGCCTGAATAGAGGTAAGTGATACGATGAAATACATTTCTGTCTTTTGTAACAGTATGTGAAGGAGCTATTGTTTGGTGTTGCGAACTAACCCGACTGTCTGGCTATGCTATGCTAGCCGTTTTGAGCTAACCTAATGTTAGCCTATGCTCATCGTCTTGACTAGCTAGCAAGCAATGTACCAGGGCATTGTAAACCCTAAATGAGAAATTAGAAAGTGAAAACCAATCAACTAGTCCAGTGTGTGACTATGTCATGCGGCCAGAAAACATTGTCGGTTCTGGAATTGAATTATACGACCCCAACACGAAAAACTGACAAGACCTCTTGAGAGCCGTACTCGGGCCGACAGTGGCAGTGTAGGTACCTCATTCAAGCCTCTGTCGTGCTATTCAGTATGTACCTTTATCAAACCTCTATCGTACATGCCATGTATTATGTTGTTTTTTGTTTATACCACGTTCTTTTTTCAGTCGCATGTCAGTTTGTGTTCTTCTGTCCTGCAGAATGTTGTCAAAATCGTATTGCTTTATTTTTCCTCATTACCAGTGTTTGTTGTCCTTCAAATTTTAAGTCATACTCGAAATCTTGACACATCTATATAGAATATACAGTATATTGTCTTGTCTTTGATGACAACCCGGTCGTCATAGTGGAACTGGAACACTTGGTAAGAAAATGTAAAAAAAAAAAGGCTATTTAGAGCAAAAGACTTCGAGCTGGACGATCCAGGAGTGGTTTATACTGCCTTTTCTATGTTTCTGGCGAATTTGTCAAGTCACACAGTTCACTCTTACACAAAGTCATATATGTTCACTTACCACTATTAAACTTTACTTTTGGTGAGTTAGGCAGAAACATTTACCGTTAGAGGCTATTGTGTAGTACTATCCACTTACATAAGTGCTTTACACTAGATTTGAACAAAGTGTTAGTTTGTTAGGGCTCTGTGCTTTGCCACAATTTGGGAAAAAAACCCCCACTAATTTGACTCTCTCCAGTCCTATGCACATGCACACACCAACAGTCTTCTTGATATACTCTGAAAGAGTGGTCTACATGATGTGACATAATGGTGTAGTAAATCAGTTATGCTACGACAAACCAGGCTGCCTCATGAAATGACAAACTTTTCACTTCAAACGTCTGTCATCGTGAGTCAAACGCTTATCAGGAACAAGCCAGTCATTAATATATCCATACTGAGCATGTAAGATTAGGATACCTTTAGTAGATTGTCTCTCAAACAAATGTTTTAGACTGATGTTCCAGATGTTTGCTGTACACTCACTCATCTTCTCCAGAAGCAATGAAAAGTACATAATCTGACAGTTTTCTCTTAATTAAATAATGATTAAGAACATATTAGAGGATTTTATTTTATTCATTTTAGCCTCGTTTTGCTTAATGGTAGTTATTAGTAAAGATACCAGTAAAGATAATTGAGACATGCTTTGATGAGACGCAAAGTGATGTGGGCAGGCTCTGTGTCTTTTCTAGAAAGCTGTTTTGCAGTTTTTCATTTGCTGTTGCCTAATGAAATATCTTCATTCAAACATATTGGTTGTGTAAGTTATAGTCATTGATTTAAGGAACTTATTGACTAGAATGTGGAGAGACAGAAATAGAAACTGTCATACTTACATTTGTAGCTATGGCAACGCTAAGGTCCCAGTGTTGTGCCACATTGTTAGGTTCTGTCATACAATTTTAGCATAATAATGTATTTATGGATACCGAATCTCATTATAATTGCATGCACAGCCTGGATCCAAAAAACGCAAACCCTGATTCAAGCTTTATAGATACTGTTTATCTCATGTGACACAACCAAACCACGTTTTATTCACTTGCTTTTTGTGTCAGTTGACTCCAGAAGAGCATACAAATGTGGCAGTGCTTTTATAGATAGTGTTTGAATTTAAAAATATTCCCTGCAGTACATTCTGTCCCATTGATTTCAAGGAGCCCACTTGCAACCATGAAAAGTCCTCTGAATATGGTGGTTTGTCAGTGTTATAAAGCTAGCTGGACTTGACAAATGCGACATGCTACACGTTTAAGAGCATAATCATTGATTAGTGTGTACAATTATCGATTGCTGCCTTGGATGAGTGTGGTACAGCTCTGGCTAAAACAACACATAAAGGTGGAGATTCCAGAATGCGTGAATCCAAATTTGTGCAACGATCCAGTGTCCTCACATCTCACTTTGAATGTGTGATTGTTTACTGTAAGAACTCCCAATGACAACAGCCTTTGGTTAATCATTCCTTTCCTCTCAGAAGAGTAGTGCGCTATTTATGTTATTATTTTAAACTCCGTTTTCTTAAATGAGTATTCATTCCTACCCATCACATTTTCCTTTTGCTATCTTGATCAGACTCTAGCATGAAGCTGTTACTTACTGAGCTGCATACACTAGATCAGCGCAGTGGTCCTTGGGGAGGGAATTAAAGCAGACCCCTCCTGCTCCCCTCTTAAATTCCCCACTCTCTGGAATCTGTATCTACCTTGGTGCCGGGAGGCATCTCTGCTGCACTTTCCCCTGAGGAAGATCTCATATGAATGTGCTGTGGTGCACTTTGCTTTGTGGGATAGAGTCTCTCGTCGGGGACTCACAGGTTTGGTCCCGTAGGATCCGAGCCCTGTGTTTCGGCTCTGCGGCGGTGTGCAACCCTGCATCGATTCACATTTACTTGCACGTGCACAAACACACACACACACTCGCACGGACACCTGTGGCATTCTTTTTTCACCAAAGGTGCTTTGAATAAATGCTCTATAAATTTGCAGATCGACTTCCTTTTCTTGCTTTATCTGTTCATGTGTGCCTATTTATTTGACTCAAACTTTATCTATTCATTTGTGCCTATTTATTTGCCTCTGAAGATTTTAATTTTTTTTTTCTGAAGAGGGTGAATCAGTACTTATAGGTAGAAAACAGTTTCTTATTCTTTTGATGGTTGATTTCTTTTAGCAGCCTTGTCAGTAATGAAATTTCACAACTTTTCAATTTCAATGGTCGTAAAAGAAGAGCAGCGTCAAATACATTCCTAAGTTGGTAAATGTGTTTTTGCAGGCTGTTGACATGTGTAATTCATAAAATATGTTCAAATTTGATATGACTGATTTTGTTCAGTATGCCATCATTTTGTCTCTGTGACTGGTCAAGTATCATGAGTAGAAGATTTATTTGTGTTGTGTTTTTTGCAGCCTTAAGCACCTCCTTGTCCAAAATTTGGTTGAAATGAAACATATGTTTTCATTTTACAATGTCTTTCACATTACAGATCGACGCAAAACAGTCTGTTTTCACATTCTTTATAAACACAGTCAAGCCGGAGTGAGACGGTTCACTGTCAGATCATTGGCAGATCTGAAAATAATTCCCAAGTCAAGCTATAGAAGAGGTTTATCACAAACCAAAGGATTGCAATCTGATGCAAGTCTGGACAGAGGATGGGATTCTCACTGCTCTCTGCAGCTTTCTTAAACAGAGAATTTGGTCAGAATGGGGGAGTCACATTACTCTCTGGCAGGCTTGGACCTACTCACAGGTCACTGCAAATCCAAACACTGGAAGAGCAAGTCTTCAGGACTGTTTACTACCACAGGGCCTAGATGTGGTCTGCAGCAATACCAGCATGTACGCAAATCCTACTTTGTGTATTGTTCCCTGGCCATTTGAATATTTGTGGTGGTTATGAAGATGAAGTATGAAAATAGGCATATTGGCATATTTGAATTTTTAATGGATGTAGGCTGGGAAATTATGAAGGAGAAGTATGATTATGATTGACTTGCTGTTGTACAAGTGAATTGCACTAACGTAGAGAATCACATTAAAACATGTTTTTCAATGAAGTAGAGTATGTGCTGAAGGTTCAGTGAAGGCCTTTTTTAGTTGTAGTGGGAAATCTGTGTGAAACCATTCAAGCTCTTAGCATGGATGAATATTGTAAAGAACAGTGAGAGAGGGTGTGGTGTTGGGGACCACTCATTAGCAGCGGTACCCAATTCTCTACCATCTGTTGTAGGATTTTTTCCTGTGGTCTTTGACCCCTGATTTGGCGAGGTACAGTATTTAGTAGCATCTTATGGTTGGGACCAGGCGGGCCTATGTAAGACTCAGATCTGGTACAAAACCTTTCAGGATGCAGTCTGAATATCAGTGCATTACACATGAGATTCTTGGTGCCATATTACAGCAGTGCTTCACTTTTTAGCACACTGAAGATTACAGTTAAATGTCCTCTGCTTCTGATATCTCATCTTGTACTTCCTTTTTTTCAAACCATTCATATTTGTGTTCTGAGTAGGAAAGAAGTAATAGACTTCTGAATTGGTTTCTTGCTGTGCACGCTGTTAAAATTCTATGTTAGTTAGTCTTTGTCCCATTATTGAGGCCTGAGCTGCCAGAGAGAGAAATTTTCATCCTGTGTTTTTCCCTATGGCGAGGCGCTCAGCAAGGTGAACACGCTCTGTTTTCCTGAGAACCCTCGTTGACGAGTGATACGTGAGCTCCTCCCCCTTCGTCTTGCCGTGGAGTGTGATTGGACAGCTCTGATTTCTATGGGCAAATGCCACATCTGTGTGTGGGCATTACTCCACCAGAGGAAGAAGCAGGCTGATGATGAGGGGTGATATGGCTCTTCAGACAGATGGCGGCTTTCATAATTTAAAGGCAGGCAGGCAGGCAGGCAGGCAAACAAGTAACACTGGGTATTGAGGTAGCTGCATTGAAGCAGAAGTGATTAGGAACCGTCCCACATTTAGTGAAGGAGGAGTGAGGTGTGATGGGAATGTAAGGAGATGCTTTGAGGATTTTAGGATTCTCATAAGGGAGTGGCTGGAGAAGGGAATAAAATGCATCATGGCAATAGCAAAATGTGCTGATGAGGGAGAAGGAAGAATATAGATGCATTCCCACCAAGGTTCAGGAACTTTTTCTGGAAGTTAAGTGTTTGGGAATTATCCAGAACGAGAGCTGCTCACTTCCTGAATGCTTTTGTGTTTGCTTTCCCACCGCATCGCAACAACCACGGAGGCTATGTAAATTAGGAGTAAGTGACGTAAAAAGTATGAGTCTGTCTCAGCCACTTTGGATATTGTGGTCTGTTTTTTTTTCTTGTAATCCTGTTTCTTTTTTTGTTAATGTTTTCCCAGCACGGCTTTGTAGTATTGTGTGCCCAGCTCAGCTAAATGCAGTTAGACTTTCTTATTCACCTCTTCGTTACGAGTCGACGACTGAAACAGTCTCTGAATCTCATCGTACATAAGATGCTAAGTAAAGCTTAAGCATCATCACTAGTCTGGTTTTCCATTTTGTAAAGGTTGACTTCTAAAAAAAACTGATATGTAAAGATACTGCTCACTTGGTAAAGACATGTATTTAAAAATGGCTGTGTCTTTGGTCTCCTTGAAGCTTGCATTTCACCACTCAGTGATGTTGCACTACAAGTTCCACCTCAGTAGTTCCTTAACCTTCAAAAAAGTTTCTGCTCTGGAGCAGGTGCTAAAAACAGATCAAGTACTGTGGTTTAAGAACCAGAATACTCTTGTGGTGGAAAGGGAGGTCAGTTTTTTGGATCCTGAGAAAGTCCCTACAATGGAAAAGCGCCTTATGAAATGGAGGTGGTCAACAGTGAAGTTGGGGGGGGAGTCAAGATGGTGATGGCAAGAAAAGGGGGAGGGCATGAGAGCAATTTCCCAGTTATTGACACCTCAGCTAATTGCTTATGTGTCCTTTATACAGCCTTTTTTTTTTTATAATTAGCCTGCTCTCCAGTCAACAGGTCTTTGTACTTCCTGTTTCTCAACCTAAACCTAAGCAAATACATTACGGGAAAGCTTCCCTCAGCACCAATGCAGTGCTGTTCTTTCTCTTGTACAGCTTGCTCCCTTTTGTTCATTATGTCCCTCTATTTGTTAAGGATGAGGGCACCTTGCACTCTAGTCCTTTTTGCTGTTATCATAAGAATAATAGGAAATGGGCAAAATATGAGCATAATGGGCCTAGCTCCATTATTTTGCATTTGGAAGATTTATTACAATACACAGGCAGCAGTGTGCAGGAGGGATCTGGGAGCTCTGCCGAGGTGCTGGCTTATTCGTTTCTGTCTGTGCTGAGACTGGCAGGAATGACCTTAGCTTTATTCAGCCTGCCTCTGCTCTGGTTACAGTGAAAGCAGGCGTTCAGAGGCCAGGATTACTCTTTAGCCTGACTCGCATGCTGCCAGCAAACGGGAATGGCTAATAAACCAAACACTGCTTGTTCATATGGGTTCTCTGTGTTTGTTTAGGCTGGATATCAAATAGGTCACAGTTTATGAGACCCTGTTTATCTTTGTGGCTTGTTACGTCTCTCATGTTTGTTTGAATATGATAGTTGTATCTGTTAGAACACAGTGGCGGTCACACTACTTACATTGTTTTATAGTATCCGCATATGTTAGAATGCTTGTATCGAGGGTTTATCTGCGCGTTGCGCGTTTATGTGCTAGTGTCTTTTTACGCACTTGAGTTAATCTTTGTGTGATTTTAACAATTCAGTTTTCTCTTTTTTGTTCTTGTAGTTGTGGGTGGATCTCTGTGCCTCCAATGGAACCCTAGGACCTGACGGCGTTTATTGCTGTTCCATGTCACTCCTGTGTCAGACCTGCCACGATGAAGAGTGAAGTCCCATCTGACGCACGACGCAAACAGGAGCCCCTTAAGGGGCCCCTTGGAAACCCTGAGCCTATGGACACTGCCAAGAGCTTCCCTGCTGAAATGGAGGTGATTGGCAAAGCAGGCAGTGAGTTCACCCCATTGTGTGCAGAGGCAAGGCACAGACCCCTGCGTGAGTCTGGGGGCCGCAGAGACTCAGAGCGGGGCCTCTCGGGTCGCAAAAAGCGCAAAAGCCAACAGGCTGGGCCCTCAGACTGCACTCTGAAGGAGGGGCGAATGAGCGAACCTGCTCTGACCCCTCCACGCCCTAGGCCGGGACTGCTGGACGCTCGCAGCGAGGACGAGAGGAACCCGGAATCTTCTTTCAGCGACTGCGTCTCCTCGCCGTCCTCCAGCCTGCGTTTCGGCGATTCGGACACTCTTAGCTCAGAGGAGGAGGGAGGGTCACCTGATGGGGGAGCTGGGCAACAGCAGCACAAAACCTCTGGGGCAACTTCAGCCACGGGAGGAGGTCCTGGGACAGGCGCGGCGGTAGGCGTGCGGCCGTTGTTGAGTCGGACTCGGGCGAGCAGGTCCCATAAGTGGCCGCGGGTCGAACCGGAAACGAGCCATCAGAAACGGCCGTGTCTGGGCTCCCGCCGGCTCCTCCACAGGAGGAGATTTGTGAAAGGCGGGACGGGTGGCACCCAGCGGACTCCGAAGCAGAAGGAGAGGCTGCTGCTGCAGAGGAAAAAGAGGGAGGTGATTGCTCGAAGGAAGTATGCTCTCCTGCACAGCACTAGCAGCTCCAGTGAGGAGCTTACTAGCGACTCCTCCTCTCCTTCCTCCACTGAAGGGGAGGAAGAGCTCTACGTGGATGTGAGCAGCGGTAGCAGCCAGGCCAGCGGCACTGCGGTGGCCTCAGGTAAAAACACACTGTGTTTTTGTTTTCCTACTACAACCACCACCAACACTAACGCATGTTTTTTTTTATTTCGTTTTTTTTTTCCCCTCACAGGGTGTGGGTTTAGAAACACATCAAACTATGATGGCATATGTATTTGAACGATCGGTCCTTTTCCAGTGTTCTTACCCGGCTCCTTTTCCCGGTGTTGTTTTTTTATGTTAAAGATAATGGGACCAAACTATGAGGCAGTTCTTAAGACATGTCACATAACTGAATGCCTCATAGAGTCATTTGGTCACGTCCACAGTTACATTCTTTTACACACTTTCAGTCTCACTTTGTCCCAAGTTAGAATCACATGGACAGGAATGGAGCCAGAGTGGTGTATGTTTAACTTAATCACACACATTACTCAGAATGCTGTCAGGCATATGGCACAAACACTAATAATTCAGATGTGATTCTGTGGGTAGGAAAATGATCTGCTGTAGTCAGCATGGTTTTAGAGGACTCTGACTGACTCAGTGTAGCTCTGGGTTAGAAAGGACTTTTCATTGACATGGTGCAGTTCTGACCAGCTGTTTGCTGAGCCTATAAAGCAGTGGAGGGGGAAAGAACATAGTCCAAAACTTTCTGACGTTTGACAGCTGAACCAAATCCCTCACATGGAAAATGTTAGTCCAAAAAAAAAAAAAAAAAGAGTTATTTTTCCACCTTCCCAGAATCAGCTTCTCATGGTAAATTTCTCAACATCTTAAAAAAAAAAGCAAATTAACTTGTTCCTCTTATCTTAATTCATATATTTGTGATGCTTTGGTAGTCTTTGGGGCACATATATTTCAGATGTGTGAGGGCGAAGTGAAAGCAGGCAGTAAGAAGGTGCCAAAAATGTATGCATCTAAAAATTCCTATAAGAGTAGGTATGTTGCTTTGCTTCATTTTGACGGTTCTCCTTTAACTGGTTTTAGGTTTTAGATGTGGCTTTGTTTGGTGTTGAGTGTGAATTTGGTCCATGCCCTCAGACCAAGAGTTTTATAGATTCGCGCCTCTGCACGTAGTCTTTCTGGGTGATGCTTGTTTGTTTGTTTTTATTTATTTATTTTTTGGGTGAGTCGTAAGACCATGGCTTTGGTATAGGTGGTAATATAGAGGCACATGGCACTGGGGAGAAATTGCAGTATGCGCCCACCATTTTAGTGTTGTTTTCCCTGCAGCTTTTCAGACCCTGGGTACTGCGGCTGGCGAAAAGGCCAGCATTTTCCATTCTGTTGACAGTGTTCCAGTGCTGTACAACACACACACACAGACAGCCAGTGATTTGCATAGATATGTTTGCCCCCACATTCGCACCCCCTCTGTCTTTTACATTCTGGCCCTCTTACAAATACCCCACTCTGCCTCCCCTCCCTCGATCACATGGCCTATTTTTCACATCTCTCTCTCTCTCTCTCACTCTCTCTCTCTCTCACACACACACATGCACGCACACACTCACTCACTCTCGCTCTCACTCTCACTTTAGTGCAGAGGCTGCCTGCACTGTGCAGCTCTTGGGTTCAGGGCCAAGCCTGTTATGGTTTTTATAAGCATGCATGAGAGAAAATGCCCCAAACAAAAGGCACTCTGTTCGAAAGTCTTCTCCATATTTTGTTTTGCTTGATTTGCCATTGCATACTCTCTTATGAATGTCTGAAGCCAGTGAAGCCTAATTGAAGGCCAATTAAAATGCACATTTTTAATAGCCCTTTAATGTATGGCTTTACTTTGAAACTTTTAAATGAAGGCCCACAGAAGAGGAGGAACCAAAAAATGAAATAAAACTTCATCAGCAAAGTCTCTCTGTGCATGTCACGCACTACGGATCGTGTGTACGTGTATGAGTTTCCTGTTAAGCAATAGTACCTCCTCTCTCTCCCCAGTCGGCTCTCCTAGTTGCACAGCCCGTTCCACATTAAGCTGTGTTACCCAACACATGCCTCTCACACTAAGGTCTGAGTTCACTGCTCACACATCACTCATTAGACTCATTCAGACATGTGCAAACCTGCTACATCGACGATAGAGGACTAAATAAACTGGGAGGGCTGCCACTGGCCTCTTTCAGTATGCTCTCTCCCTCTCTCTGACGGTCTCTATGTCCTCTCATCTTATATTTTGTCGTTCTCTCCCTCACCATTCTTTCTGTTGCCCCCTCTGTCTATGTCGTCTTTGGGTGTTCTGCACCGTTCTTTTGCCGTTCTCTCTCTCTGCATCTCAGTGTCTTTCCCTCTCCACCATCTTCTCTCCGCGAGCATTAATCTTCACCTGACAGTACTCTCTGTGCATCTAATGCTCACTAGAAGCAGGTGTCCGAGTTCTAAAATCACTCTTGGCTTGTGCAGTCGCATGCGAAGAGGCACACATTCAAAACTTCTCTCCTGCCGTCAGGGAAAGAGAGAGAGTTCCAGGACAAGTCAACCACAGCCCCAGTTGTGTGATATGAGAAGAGTGCAGCTGTCAGAGTACAGATATAAATCGTCATTGTTTTGCTTTGTCTGTTTATCTCCCAGTACTCAAATCCCTCCTGTCCACTTTGATGTGTAGGAGCAGTTTCGTTTCCATTTGGGTGGGTTTTTGAAAGAAGATAGGGAGAGGACAGTCTGAGAGGGGGAGAGAGGGAGACTGAGAGGCAATGTCTTTGCCTTGGGAAGTAGGTGGGAGGAGAGGACTGGAGCTTGGCAGAGCAGCACTGAAGCCTCCAGAGGAACCAGGGGCTTTCCCCAAAGCCTTGCCCTCGTTTTACTGAGGAAGAAGATGGAGGAGAAGAAGCAGGCCTGCTCGACAAGCTCTCCTGTGGACAGAGGAGGGTTCGGGATGGATTTGGCAGTAATGCAGACCAACCTAATCCAGTGGCTCAAAGCCCATGAAGATTTAAACACTAGAAAAGAAGAGTCAGACAGTGTGTGTGTGTGTCTGATATTTTTCATTTCAGTAGTCATGTCCAATAAAGCAAATACTATTATTTCTCCCTTCCAGGACTTTCTCTGTTGAGTAATTTTTTTTTTCTGGTGAATGAAAAAGGTTCTACTATTGTACTCCATTGCTTTTTGGACATTACATTTGCCTGCAAGTGTTAAAAGCTCAAGTGAAGCAAAATTCATCTTAGTCTCTGTAGATTATCTAGGTATACACACTAAACAAATCAAGGGTAAAATGTTAAAAGATTCAGGTTAGGATTTGTTCACAGTATGACAAATTTTCACCGATATATTCAGTGATTAGCAGTTTACTTCTTCTTCTTCTTCTCCTTTAATGTTTGAGAGTAGGAGGAGATACTCATAGTGCTAAGCAACAAAGCTCAGTGTGTTACCTTAACAACACACACCCAGGAGGGTACTACTCACTAGAGCTACATGTTCCTAAATGAATTCACGCACACACACACCAATGCAAATAATACAGAGCCATACACCAGCATGATACTAAACAAGACGCCGTTATGCTATTGAGCACCTTTGACTCAAATAACAGGTGTATTCAAAGCAGTCTCAGATCCACCTGTTCTTCCAGCATATAAAGGATTTTTTTTTCTTTATAATCAAAAAGAACAGAATATATGAGACATTGCTAAATGAATGAAAAAAGCAACCTCAGATCACTGGGACATTCACCTGAGCTATAAATGAAGCATGTTTGTGAACGTTTACACTTATTGAATACAGTGTGGGCCTCCTCATGGCACCAAAGCCAAACAAGGATGGACTGTCAGGTGGAAACTGACCAATCAGAAGCCAGATGGGGCGATGACATTACAAAAACCCTGACTCTGCAAACAGTGAAGCATAGCTTTGGCTGACCTACATTTACACACGGTCCCAAAACCACTGACTTTAAAAAAAAAAAAAAACCTTCCATATAATTAAGCGACTCTCTCTGCTGGCTCTCTGTCCAGGCATCCCTTTGTGTATGTATGACAGATGCATCACAATGACCTTAAGCAGGAGTTAATGGCAGGGCTAGAGATTTGTGTGTGTGTACTTGTAAGGCGGGGAGATGTAGGAAAATTACAGTGTAAGAAGATCACCTCATTCCCTATGGTGTTCTGTGTGTGACTGTTTTTTTCCCCCCTCGGTGGTCCTGACTCTCTGATGGATTCTTTTGGACTTTGTTTGCCACGCCTTGTGTCTGTAACTGCACAACATTTGCTATCATATTAACTCAGAAATACAGCTATGTCAATCTTGTCAATTTTTTTTTTTTCCCACTGATGTGGGTGTCAGTTTTTATCAGATGTGACTGCATTATGATGAGGGAGAGGCCATGGCCTGAAAAACATAGAGGCAATTTTCTCCTCGCGTGCCAGTCCATCTTCTAATATGCTTCTCCCATGAAACATCTCTTTTCATAAACCCACCTGACTGAAAGCGAGACTATCCTGACGCCATTATGGTACACTTCTGTCTTTATACAAATTTCTCACTGGCTCTTAACTCTAATGTTATCGTTGTTTAGGTGTCCTGGATGAAGACGTGGTGGTGATTGAAGCCACTCCTGCCCCTGCAGTACCAGCCAGCGAGGAGATCAATGTCACATCCACAGACAGCGAGGTGGAGATTGTTACTGTGGGAGATGGCTTCAGGTGAGTGAGTCACTGTGGGTTTTAAGCATGTGATTGTGTCAATAATATGTCGGACAGGTTGTGGTGATGTGATATAGAAGGGGGGAAAAAAAAAAAGCCCAAACAGTTAGAGCAAGCTAACATTATTTGTCCAACCTCAGCAGTTTCATCAAACACCACCTTACTTGTGTACTTTTTTGGGGTTTTTTTTTTTTGTTTTTTTTTGGTGTTCTGCTGAAAACAGTATCTGTTTGTTGCTGTTGTGTGGTGGAGAATGAGTCAGAGCCTCTGTGGAGAGGCTGCTGATATCTCTGGGTTTGGTGGAGATTACACATCTGGGATTTGACATAAAGCTGGCAGAGTGCAGGGTTGTGCAGGAATTCCACAGCGTTCACAGCTGTTGCTAACTCTTCAAGGACAAAGCTCCATGTCAGAGCTAATGTACAAGGCCTCTCTGCAGAAAAAAAAAGATCAAACAAACTCTCCAAGGCCAATGTCATTTGACCCTAAGGTCAGTCTTATACCTGTTGTTTGAAAAAATATGATGGTAAATTGCCCCTCATTTAATGTCATATCATTTTTGGCAGGATGGACTTTGAATCCAGTAGTATTTTCTTTGTATCACTGCTTGTTCTCAAGAGCAGATACAATTACTTAAACATGAAACAGATACTACTTTCATCAGACCTAAACATTAGAAGCTCTGTTTCTCATTTTTCAGTTGTACAACAGTCGCTTTGAGCCGTTTCCATAGAAATGAAAGGAGAGTTTTCTCCTGAATTAATAAGACACATTGTCAGTCATGGCACCTGCTCTAACCGGAATGGACTTGTTAGTAATGCTACTAATGTGTGCACAGAAACACCTTTGCCCTTCAGAATCATGAGATAAGTTTCCACTACTCTTTGTCGCGAATTTTCAAAGTTTCTGAAATATGGATCGAGCCACTCCATGTAAGCGTGGGCGATCTTTCCAAAAAAATCATATCACGATCTTTTTTAAGACACAATCACGATCCACGATCTGAATCGCCGTGCTTTATGTGTGCAGCAATCCTCTGTCTGTATTCGCTACACATATGGGTAATGGCGGTATCTGAAAAATATTTCCGACTTGGCAGATCATACCGTGCATCTGAAGCGTGCATCAGTGTCTTAAATCCGACGTTGTCCACAGCCTTGAGCAGCACCTTAGCCCCAGCTAGACAGAATATGACCGCTTTAGTCACCTCTCTTTTTCGATTGCTCTACTGCGTCGGTCAATGACAACTGTTTATGTTTCTGGGACCTCGTGTGATACAGATGAGTGCAGTCGTACCGACCTGGGTGAAACACCCTCGGCATGGTCCTTAGGGTGCTTCCTTTTAAGGTGGTTGAGAAGATTTGTCGTGTTACCTCCGGAAGTGCAAACCACTGCCCGACAAAGTTTACATATGACTTTGAGAAATATCTGGCTGTGCATAGCCAAACCACTGCCACAGCACTGACGGCGAGTACTTCTCTGGCACCAGCTCCTCATCCGCTATGCTGCTAGCTCAAGTTGAACTGTTTTTCAAATACATCACGCATGAAAGATGTGCTATGATAGAGACACGTGATATAATTTGGCCAATCAGCAGAGCCGGCTAGTATCATTCTATTGGTTTGTGAATGTAGTGTGGATCCGCAATTACTGGCCAACGAAGTTTTGTGTGTTTAGAAACATGAGTGGGAGGCCATAAAACGATTCGCTTGAAAAGCAAATTGTGGACGTCTTCAAGATTGCCACTAACTCAATATCAACTTTGTAGTATCTCAGAAGTGAGAAAATGAAGAATTCATCCGGTTGTCAGAGGAATTCAGTGGATGTCACTAGTCCGTATGACAAAAGTGCTTACTTAACTATATTATTTTATGATTAATATGTGAGAAGAACCCCATCCACAGCGGTAGTGATGTCGTCGCCACCACCAGTATTGAGTGTTTATGTGGATGTCTAACCTTGTCCGTCCTCAGGTTTTAGTCCTAAACCACTGAAGGGTACAGGTTCATTCATGAGGAAGAGCTGTGCTCAAAGCTTCGTCCTAATGGCAGGAACAAGCTAAGCTCCCAAACATGAGAAGGATAAACATTGAAGAACGCCTGCCATGATGTCCCCATTTTAACAGGTTTTACTCTGTCAGCCTTGGGAATAAAGTCTTCACATGAAGAAATGTAGGTGAAGGTCTTTGAAGAAAAGGATGTATTAGTAGCCTGATTCACACAATATTTGATTGGTAATATTAATTGCTATTTTCCCCATTCCAACTCCCCCCCCCCCCCCCACACACAATTTGGAATGTATAATTACCCACACATGCTTCCTCCTGTGCATGTGAAATCTGCCACCGTGTCCTTGTTATGCTATGGTCTGATTCTCGTGTTCAAGCATCAGACCACATTGGGAGATTGCTATTTTCTGTCGTTTGGATGGCGTTGTGGCTTTATGGTGGTCGGCAGTTACGGAGGCATTTTGGAAGTCTGAACTGCAAACACCACCGCCCAAGCTCCGGCCCAGAGAACAGCCATGTCAGAACAGACAGCTGCTCATGACCGGAATGCAGTGACACTTATTTACAGTTCGTCCTCTCTTGTTTACATTCTGCAAAAAGAAAACAGTATTTCCATCTCAGCCAAGATCGGTAGAGCTGTGATAGTTTATCACATGGCGGCCTGTGTGGCTGTGGTCGTGTTATTGTGTAGGTTGTTTGTCGTGTAGTACGGTGGGGCAGAGGCGTGTGTTTGCTGGTAGGGGCATAGGAGGGGCTTTGAGGGGGCGCAGAGTGCTGATCTGTCTCTCACTGGACTGGGCTGGGGTGTGACAGGCAGGGAGAGGAGTGTGTGTGTGTGTGTGTGTAAGTGTGTGTGTGTAAGTGCGATTGAAGGTGGGGGTTAGTTACCTCAAGTATTCGCATCTGCCCAGGATAACTCATGACCTGTGATCAAGGTCAGATGAAAAACTGTTTGTGTGTTGGAGAGTGAGAAAGATGAGGGAGGGCATGTGTGTGTTGTATATGCACTGTCAAGGGGGATTGTTATGTGTGCTCTATGTGTGTGTGTGTGTGTGTGTGTGTGCGTGTGTGCGTGTGTGTGTGTGTGTGTGTGTGTGTGCATGGGCGCTGAAGGATCAGACAAGACAACCTTAATAGGAAAAGCAGTAATGACAGGCTGGTGAGCAGTGGTGGTTGAGGGAAGGGTGTGTATTAGCAGAGAGAGAAGGAGAGAGAGAGAGAGGGAAAGGTGGTCATGCTGTGGCCTGTCAGAGGCAGGTTCAGTCAAGCCAGGCCTGTTCTGTGGGAACTGGATGTCAGATTGCTTTTAGCTCTGACTGCCATACTGCACTGCCTCTCTCTGTCCCCATCAATACATCAGCACTCATATGAACCCTCGTGCACACCAGCTGTGAATCTGCGCAGCTAATGAACAAATCTCATTACAGACCATGCACCTCTATTCTCCTCCCTTTTCCCCTGGAACAGGTGCTGCTACTTCACAGAACCGTTCGTAGCTCAAACGAGCTGAGATGTATGAAACAAAGGTTAGCTTTTGTTCTGCCCTGTTAATCAGTTTGTTTTAGAACTGTGTATCGGGAATGTAGGGTGATTACTTCACAGGAACGCGCGTTCTCGGAAACGTTTAGAAAAGGTAGTTGATGTGAGGCTCTGTGTAAGATAAGAGTTTTTCTCTCCTCAGTTGAGTATCTGGAGTGTGGTACCATTGGGTTCATTGAGTTCCTCCTCCCCATCCTTTGCTTTTTTATGACTCTGGTCTCTCTCTCACTCTCTCTCACGGTTCACAGTATCTCTCATTCTGATTATTTACATCTCTCCTCCATGTTCATGCTCACTCCCACTAACGCCTACTTTGTATTTTCACCCTCTTGCTCCAAGATTTCTCTCTTTCCCTCTCTCTCTCTTTATGTCGCTTCTGTAAACCTCTTCCTCTGTATCTCTCCCTTTTCCTTTCCTGACTAACCCCTCCCCCACATGTCTTCTCTCTCACACACTCCTTCTCTCCCTCTCTGTTTGCTCTCTGTCTCTCTCTTCTTCCTCCCCCTCTCTCTCTCTCTCTCTATCTATCTCTGTCTCTCTCGCTCTCTCTCTCTCTGTCTCTCTCTCCCTTCTGTCTCTGCTTGCTTTAACATACTCTTGTGGAATGCATTTCCGGGAAATGAATGTGTGCTATGTTGAGATGGTGAGCGAGAGAACTCCCTTTATATCTTTCCGAGGTGCCTCAGCTTGCTAGAGAATGCAGCCATTTTAAATGCATCGCAGAGGGGGGAGGGGCAAGAGGGAATTGTGGGTGTGGATGTCAGAGGTCAGCAGGATGAGCAATGAAGGTTTTCCACTGAAAGATCCTTTGTTTACAGTGAGAAACAACCAATGAGAGAACCAGAGCGAACTGCTATGTATGTGTACATTCAGGGAGGGGATCCGGCTCTGTCTATGCACACATACTGAGGGCAGTTATATAGACCTTGTGCTATTTCATACTGTTTGTAGTGCTCTTTATTTCTCATGGTTGGACCCAGCTTAGATATTACCCCATATTAAAATACGAGAAAGTGACAAAATAAAGGAAATGGGGAACATCAAGTGGGCTATTAATAAGGTGCTGGATCTCCATGATTGGTCAGAACGGTGCCTGTGAGCACTGGCGTCGACTCCACAAGTAGAGTGGATCTCTGAGTGGAGGGGTGAGACAGCATTTTCGAAGAGGAATTCCATTGTTTGGTGTTTTGTGGATGCTGGTGGAAAATGCTCTCCACAATGTCCCATCAGCGTTCAATCTGTTTGTTTTCTTGGCACTGAGATTGTTATGACGTAAGATTTACATGGTTTCATGCTCATCAGACCATCTCCTGACCGCTTGTCCCGAGTGGATCTGAACTTTATCGTCCTTGATGAGACCCTTTCCATCAGGATAGCGTAGCTGCGGACGACCGCTCTGAGTGGCTTTGTATTTACTGGCGCTTTCTATCTAGTTAAGTGTAAACCATACCAGGAAAGTGCACTCCATGCTATAGCAGATCCACCAGACCACCCGTTTTCATGAGACACCAGCACCCAGGCCTGTGTCACTCACAAACATGCGAGTTTAAGGTGTCGTGAGGGGTGTGCCCTGCGGTCCAAGCATGGGATCCTTCTTTGTGAAGTCTTCAATGGACTGTTCTTCATGAAACTGCCTGAACACCATCCTCTCCAGCTCTAGACAGATAATTGGTGTCAGTTGATTCACATGCGGTTGTCTGCTCTGCCATGTGTCGTGAACCAATGCACAGGCATCACGTTCAAGGAATCTTAATGCAACATCAGAAAGGTTGCCAGTCCTCATCCGTGAAACACATGCCAGATTTTCCTCAACAGTCATTGAGATCTCTCTGTCTACCCATAGCAGCCAAAATAATGGATGTCAGGACCTGCTCATCATTTTCATGTCCCTAAGCATGATGGAATCTTAATTTTCTAATTAACTCAGGAACCACTCCTGTACTGAAGCGTCTGCCTTTAAAACACATCGCATCGCGTGACCCGGCCCGATCCATGGAAGGTGTCATTTTCCCCAAACAATATCCCTGGAACCTTGACTGAACTGTTGTTATAGTGTGTAATAACGTGTATGAGGGCGTTGATAACATACTCGTCGGATATGTAGGACTACATGTGTATGTTAGTAAGACTAGGCATGGCATGTATATCTGCTTGTTTACGTGTGTGAAGGGGAGATGGAGAAAGAAAGGAAGACGGAAAGAGTTGGGTCTGCTTCATGTTCAGTCAACATCAGTGGTCATTTCTCTCCATAGGTTAGGGATGAACTGCAGTTCTCAGTGTGGTAGCTGGTCTCGTGCTTGTGTTGTTTTGTAATTCTGAATGTCGTATACTGTTTACAGTCAGTGCACAGTAGACTACTTCCTCTGCCACCTCGAGTGTGTAATGCCCCTCCCCCTGCCTCTCTGGATCCATAAATGCAGTCTTGTGTCCCTGTGCACTCTCTCTCATTCTCTCTCTCCTTCTCTCTCTCTCACTCAAACACACACACACACACACACACACACAATGCCCTTACTGACGAGGCCTTTTGAGAACATCTTTGGGCATTTGACATGTGAATAACTGAACCGAAACCTTTGCCAAGTAACTCCTCCCAAAGGTGCTTGTGTTTACAGATTCTTAACCCTCACCATAACCTCTAAAGGGCATAGTGGTAAACAGGTATTTACAAAATAATCCCACACCTACTTGTGGGTAATTAGGAGCTCCTCCCAGGTGTGGGAGTTGAACCCCTCCCTCGGTGCTTGGTAACGTTACCGTGGGAGATATAAGCATTAGCCAATTAGAGAGCAGTAGGCCCAGGTACCTCTGCTCTTCTCATCCTCTCTGTTCTAGGCTTGGTACATGGTTACTAAGGGTTTAATATAGTGTTTCTACAAATTGTCTGTGCTCAGACAGGGTGTATATTGGACTGAAAGCATAAAAGATGCCTCACATTACTTTCATGTGATGGGAGAAGTTGAACTCTCTGTTATTTGTTGATCTCATGTTCAGGCACCTTGTTAAATTTGAATTAATTTGAATTAGGTGAGTTAAAATAATTTAGAGTTCTTACTCCACTGGGGCTATTTTTGACTTCATAAATATAACCTATTTATAAATTAATAAATTGCATAATTACCTCTTGTGTTTTAAAATGAACCCTCATTTTCTCGTATTTAATTTGTCAGAACATTCCTAAGAGCCTAGTGCTGCCAGGGCTGTAAGGCATTTGTGTTGAGGCACAGACTGCAGATACAAGGGTTCAGAATGTTCAACTTTTGCACCTCGTTATGTTTATGTATCTTATCATGTTTGAACTGTCTGCAACTTTAAAACGAGCAACGGATTTGGCTAGATTTTTTGTCTGTAATGGCTAAACAAATTCTTTCTGGCTGTTGGTCCAACATGTTTATTAACAGTGTTCAGATATGAGTGACGCATGCTTTAATCTGTGGTCTGTGTGTGTGTGTGTGTTTGTGTGTGTGTGTGTGTGTGTGTGTGTGTGTGTGTGTGCGCGTGTGTATGTGATTCTGTTTGTTCTCAGGCCTCATGTTTGGTGTGTGTTGTTTACTGAGGTGAAAGGGCCTCTCAGAGTTTCATCGTGTTTTAATCTGTACTCTATAAAGCACTCAGGCACTACATTTGTTTGCTACCTGTTGCTTGTCAATTGAGATCTATTCTCAAATGGCTCCTGTCTGTGTATCAGATTGTGAGGTGGTACCACCTTTCATATCGCACGACACTTAACAAATGTTTTGCTTGCATCTTTAAAAAATTGTTATGGAAAAAAACATAGCATATCTTCTGCTACTCTCGTTGTGTAAGCACTCAGTGCTAAACTTTTAACATATTTTCTACCCTCCTCCCAAAAATAACATAGCATGCATTTAGGTTCTCTCTCCCTCTCTCTCTCTCCCTCTCTCTCTCTCTCTCTCTCCCTGTATCCCTCAGGGTATCTGAAGACTGTCTCCCTTCGAGCCCCTTCACACTTGTTGGTAGTCATTTTGTTTTGATGTATTAATGATGCAATCTGTGGTTAAGGGGTTTTGTGTGGCTCAGAGTTGGGAGACAGGAGGCTTCTCCTGTTCTCCCGATAGACCCCTGAAAGCCCAGCCTATGTAATAGCTCAGCTCCCTCAGCCTGGCTTAATGTATCCATGGAAACGCGCTTTACGGCAGCCAGGGCCGGCAGACCGCCCCCTCACTTCCCTTGCTCTTAGACTGCTCATTTCAGACAGTGCGCTGATAGCTGCTCTAATCGGTGGGTTTTATATGGGCCAGTAAAACAGGTCTCAAAGTCTTGTGAAGGCATTTTATGACCACAGTTCTTATTTACAGCATGAATATGCCTTTTGTTTGAAAGAAATGAAACACTGAAGTTAGATGACACGTCATTTACATTTTTCTTTCCCCCCACACCTTTGTTTTTGTTTTGGGTTTCTTTTTTTTGGGGGGGGGGGTTCAAAAAAACAAACACACACACAACATGAAAAAAAGCATGGACATGGCACTGCTCATGCAGATGGTGTTAGATAAAATATTAGCTGAATATTATTTAGAAAGCCTCTCCTTTCTCTTCTGTCTGCTTTTGGTATGGGCTCAGGTCTCAGGGTGTTAGTTTGAGGTTTGACACAGCAGCGTACACACCTAGGAGTGGAAAAAGGCCTCCTGTAGTCATATGACTCACACCCAGAGATATGAGGTTAGATGACTGCTCATGGACCCTCCTACTCTCATATCCCCACGCCTCCATGTGTTTACATTAAAAGCTCCCTTCTGGAGTGGAAATATCTTAACCATTTGTGGGTTTAGGGTATGTGTAGGCATTCTGTCTGATAGAGGTTCACTGTTTTCACTTTCAGTTACACAGAATGGCACGCGAGGGTTTTGGTGTGCCGTGTTACTGCAGCTGGCTCTCTGTAGATGCAGTACTGTCGCTGTGTGTATTTAGATTTCTTTTTCTGTTCTCTTTTGCCCTGGTGTATAAATTCATTTTTATGGATTAATGTAACCACCCTACCCCCCCACACACACTTTTTTTTTAACTTCAGTATGTAATTTTGGTGTTGTAGAGCATTATGTTTGTGAATTTACTGATACTGAGCATGTGAGTGTGTGTGAGTGAGAGAGATGGGTGTGGGTTTTTTTTGTATGCTCTGATGTTGATCAGTGAAGAGCACATGTTGCTTGTTGGGTGTGAGAGTAGATGCCTGAGTGTGTATGTATGTAGGCGAGCATGTATGTCTTCCTCTATTGAGAGAGGACTTGTCTGCCTGAATGTGAGTATGCAGGAAACATTATATTGCTAAATGTGAGGGTGTGAGAGATTGCATTGTTAAATGTATTGTGTGTGCAAGAGTGATTGTGAATATTTGCGTGAATTGTCACATTTAGGCTCATTTAGACACATTTAGATCACTTTAGGCACATTTAGATCACTCCAGCAACTCAAAGAAAGTTGAGCAGCCATGTATCTGTGTAGCAGCCATGTATCTGACATAGTGTCTGCTTAGTCTTCACTAAGATGCACAGATCTAAAGCGGAATTAATTAATATCTGTGGAGAAAAAGCAGAGTTAATTTCCTCTTTAGGGCCTGTCTTTTTTTAACTTTCTGTTTTTTTTTTTCATATCTCCTTTGCTCTTTTGATGAAAATCTCCCACTCTCCTTTGTCCATTTTCTGAGCTCGCTCATGTTCTCCCCTCATGTTCTCCTCTCATGTTCTCCCCTCATGCTCTCCCCTCATGTTCTCCCCTCATGCTCTCCTCTCATTTTCTCCTTCCCTCATTCACATGTCTGACTTACAGCTAGAGAGCACAGAACCGAAAACAGTTGCCTGTTTGATTTCTGTATAAAAGATCTTAGATATGTTTGTGGCCCTTGACTCATGTCTGGAGTGTGTGTGTTTGTTTCCACAGGCCTCGTTCAGTGGGGGGTCATGGCAGGATGCACTGGGGTCCGAGCTGCTCCCAAAACCGGACCCAGGATGGGCGTGGTCGGCATCGTCTGTCCACGGTGATCCAGCCGCTGCGGCAGAGCGCTGGAGAGGTTGTGGACCTCACAGTGGATGAAGACGGTGAGACTTGACACTCTTTCTTTGCCTGTTCACCCACTCATTTCTTCTCTTTCTCTCTCATGCACCCACCCACTCACACTCAGTTCAGCACTCACTAAATTAGTCACTCACCTCTCTGACTCAGGTATTCTGTCTGTCTGTCTGCCTGTCTGTCTGACTGTCCGTTGTTTGTTCTCTCCTTTTCCCTTTCTATCTCTCTCTTTCTCTCTCTCTCTTCCTCTCTCTCTCTTCCTCTCTCTCTCTGTCACACACACACACACACCCCGCTCATCTCTTGGCCTGGTTCAACTGTGTTGAATGCTGAATGAGCTGTTACTCCATGTTATCAGGCAGCATGTGGATGGTGTGTTATATGTTGTATCATAATCTGTTGATTTGGATTCTAAATATATTTAAGAACAACATTGACTTACCTCCTCTACCTCACAGAAATTATATGACTGTGCTTATTGGAAAGTGAATCTTTTTTCATTTTTTATATGTCTATTTATTTATGTAGTCAGTTTATTTATTTGAACTTTATTTCAGCTGGCAGACTCACATTATTTAAGGACAGGCTGAAGCTGTCTTTCCAAATGGCATTTATAGTTTAGATGGAAAAAGAGATTTTAAAAGGTATGCTTAAATAAATAGATAAACGAATAAATAAGTAAGTGTTGTGTGAAAATGTTAGTGTACAGAGCTGTAGACACTGAGCTGTGCTGCAGTGCATTGTGAAAGCCTCCAGGTCTTTGATATGGAGAAGACAGAATTCTCTTGCAGTCGTCTAGCCGAACACCGTGTAGATTTTTGTAATATCCAATGCCATGCCAAATACACTCATTTACCACACAAAACGTTCCCTCACCTCTCAGTGAGAGGCTATGGATTATGGATGTAGACGGTCCCAGGGCACAAAGGTGTTGGTCTCGGAAAATGCAATTAACATCATCCTCTCTTGACCATCTCTCACTGCATGCAAACATAGTTAATAATGATCAGTGTGTGCGCATTTTCATTGGAGGGAGGGGTGAAAATAGCAAAGGCATCTCATGCTTGTGCCAGAGATAGTGAAGGGATCTCAAAGCTTCACGTTTCAGAGTATAATTTTAATTTAATTTATCGCATAATGAAGTCTAGCCGTTATGCAAGCAGCTAGAGTGGAACAAAAAGGGTTTCAACCTGCCGCGTGTCGGAGGCAGTTTAGTGCAGTGTGGACTACGTGTTCTCTGACTAGCTATGTAAAGCTGTATTGAAACTGATTCAAAAGCGTGGGTGATTTTTGATGGAGTGGATTTGTTATCTTGTTACGCAGAAATGTGTTTTAAGAACAGTGTTTATAGTGGACGCTCATTGTATCATTTTGACATACAGTAGAAATAAAGAAAAACCTTTTAAAATATAGCTAGCCTTTTTTTAAACGCTAGTCTGGAGCTCCCAGCAAACTGGCACAGCAGTCTGAGATATGATTACATTTGCATTTCTTTTGAGGGGAGAAATTAATTTGCCACTATGAAAAGCAGATGGAATACTCTGGAATTCTAATGAGGAACGATCCTTCTGGGCTGCTCAGTCACTAAAGCGCGCGCGTGCGGACACACACACACGCGCGCGCACACACACACACACATGCACACACACACACACAAAAGCAGAGAAACAAAGACAGACATCTGGTTCAGTGGACACACCACACGTTTTCTCACCTTGTTTGTTTCTCTTTTCTCTGTGTGTGCTTCTTTTACCTCAGATCTGTCCGTCGTGCCAACCACTTCTGACATCGCGATTCCCCAGACTGTCAGCTCTTCCTCCTCTTCCTCTTCCCACAATGCCTCTACCTCAGAGACGCCACACGATATCCCAGGCCCCTCCAGTAGCTGCCCTGTTGCTGCCCCAGACGGCATGCTGGGATCACAACACCACACTGGGGGCCCTGGTCCCAGCACAGCAAACAACCCCACTGAAGGTAAGCAGGGTCTTTCAAGTTGGGTCTTTGGATTTATCTACATTTATACCCCTGTCTTCACAGACAGTCTACAGAATACAGTCCATGAGGAGTATAACTCTCAGTGACATGTGATTGCACTCATATTAAATTGTGTGAGTGTAAGCAGGGGCCTCTCTGACAGGGTCACCGGGTTGGCCTGAGTTATTTAGAGCTTTGAGAAGCATGTGTTTTCATGGATGGTCTGCAGAATGTACTGTCGAACAGCATCTCCCAAAAATGGTGTCACTCCTTACTGGTTTGTTTGTTGGGTGTGGCCTGACAAAATCTTTCAGAAAAAAATCCCTGAAATAATTATGGCGGAAAATAAATTTCCTAACAAAACCGGACATTGTTACCTTTAGAATCCTCGCCGCTTAGTTAAACTTCCAAAGGACTGTTAAGAATAGGGGCCTTTGTGGTTTACCTCACATATAAAGGAGTCTGTGAGTCCCTGAGTTCTCATATAAAAGATTTTACCTAAACATGGTTGTACGTTTGTAAATCTAATTTTACTGAGGCTAACAGCAGTCTCTTAGACAGGAAATTCTGTGTTCGTGCATGTCCTAACTCAGGTAGGGTTTTAGGAAGTATTTGTCTTAATGGATATTATACATTCTGCTCTGTACCTCTTGAAGACTTTACCACTTATCTTCATGTGATTTTATTTTCTATGCATATTAGACAATCTTAATCTGATTGTAAGCTTGTTTTAAGTTAGTTGTATTGTAATGTTATAAAACTGATTGTCGCATAATTTTAGGTTGTTATTTGCGTATGGATTACTGTTACTTATTTTTTAAAATGTTTTCCTCATATCAGATGAAAGCAGAAGAGGCTCCTCTGTGGGTGTGTCAGGCGAGAATGGGGGTGTGGCCATGCCCCGCCTGCCCTCCTGCTGCCCTCAGCACTCCCCATGCAGTGGGCCATCCTCAGGTCACCTGACCTTAGGCCACACCCACTCCAGCTGCCTGCAGGGAGCATCGTCTCAGCAGTCTTCGTCTGCGCAGCCGGGCTCCCAGCATGGCCACGCACACTCACACCATTTTCATCATCATCATCACCATCCACCCCCTGCCCCCTCCTCATTGGCTTTCCCAGAGCCTAGCTGCCCACTGGAAAGACCGACGGCTGTCCCCGCTCCATGCGGGGGGGTTAGCAGCAACAGCAGCCAGTACCATGACCAGGTAAGGCTCACACAGGATACAGACAACTGTAATGGTGTATAAACAGCATAAGGGTGTAGGACAGCGGACTCTTGTAAGAGTATTACCAGATCTTACACCGCCTTAGTCTAAGTGCTATGTAGACCTCACCTAATACTCTTTTGATTTCCTTGCAAGAAGCCTATTTTGCCATGTTTTTTTTTTTTTTTTACTCAAAATTAATTAAAACAATTAGCTCTGATAGCTTGATTGGTTTCAGTGAGGCAAAGAGCAAAATGTAAATTGCCATGTGAGTTACTGCAGCTCTTGGTGTATGCAGTACGATACAAGCCTTTGAAGATGTAGTCCACAGTGCTTTTTATTCATCAAATATTTGCTGTATTTATGAAAATATCTCTATATTTAGATAAGTAAATTAGTTTAATATGGTTTCTCCTTTTATCTTAAGCATGCTAGGCTAGAACAGTTCAAATCACTTTGGGGGTAAAAATGAAATTCTTTTCCTTTTTTTTTTTCTCCTACTGAAAGGACAGACATATTTTGTATGCCTGTGTGGTGTTTGTGGTGGTTTTTATTTTTTCTTGGACAGATGGTTTATGGGAACTCATACCATATGCCATCATTTGGAATTATTAAAGAGAATGCCTCATTCATATGAAGAAAATACAGCACCCCCAGACATCAGGATAATGAAAAGGAAAAAGGAAAAAATAGTGCATCCTTTCAGACAAATTAAAAAGAGAGAGAGAGAGAGAGAGAGAGAGAGAGAGAGAGAGAGAGAGGGGGGAAGAGAGAAAATGTCACAGAAGTGTAATTTAAAAGCGTCCTCACCGTATTGTCATGGCGTGAATAATTCACATGGCGCTAATTGCAGCTGCAGCTGAATTTTATTCTTTACCATCAAAGCAAGGCTGTGGTGGCAGACGGTGAGGGTAAAGGGCTGTGTGGATGTGGCAGAGCTCACGGAGCTGGAGGCCAGTTCAGTTTAGGTCTCTCTCTCTCTCTCTCTCTCTCTCTCTCTCTCTTTTTTGACTTTGTGTAAATGTGCGCATTACTCAATAATGCATGGGACGTTTGGGGCCGTGCGCTCTGGAACAGGTTTTCAGGGGCTTTAGCATGGAAAGGAAGTTGTTTACATGATGAATGCATCAGGCGTAAAAAGCCAGTGCCCTTTGATGATAAGGCCATGAGCTATGAATGCCCTCAGCTACCGAACTGGTAGCGCCTTTAGGTAGCAATGAGAAAGTGCCCTCCGCCAGCTATCCAATATGTGCAGATAGGAGACTGTGAATCAGGCATGTTTTATACATCAAAGACCTCAGAGCATAAAGTATGAACCTGCAGTCCTGATTTTAAGGCTTAATGATTTAGCAGAAAGGGCTGGTTCATAGTTTACCGTTTGTGTTTTGCTTTTTAGTATGATTTTTAAATGACGGTGCACATGAGACTGCTGTGTTTTCTTTAAACAGGGCGCTTAGTCAAAGATTTTGGTCGTTTGTACTTAATCAAGAATGAAAGGGCTTCAAGGCATCTCATCAACGTGTTTTTCAGTCAGTCCACAATCCACTTAAGAAGATTTCTCTACGGCGCTGTGATCATGTGAAATGTGAAATGTGAAACACAAACCCTGAATACCCTCTTAGCTAAAGTGTACAGTTTGTTGGGGAGACAGACACACTTGTTTTGCATCTAAAATTAGAGATCTAAGACTTACAGGCCATGACACATTTCACTGTGCCGCACATGAATGCATGGTATGGAAATCATTTTATCAAAGTGGAAACTGAAAATGGGATATGATGGGTTTTTATCTGTGCTTTGTCACAACGTAGTTTGCTGCACTTACCTGGCTGTAAACCCCCTTTCTCTCTCTCTCTCTCTCTCTCTCTCTCTCTCTCTGTCTCTCTCTCTCCCTCTCTCACTCTCAGCAGACTCTGCCAGTGGATTTGAGTAGCAGTGCTGTGCGTAGCAGTGCGACAGGAGGGACAGGCTTCCATGGCACATCAGCCTTTGACCCTTGTTGCCCTGGCTCCGCCTCTCGGCCTCCGCCCTACGTTTCCCAGCCTGCACCAGGGCCCAGTCAGCCCAATGTAGTGGAATCATTCAACCCTGCCATGGTGGCCCAGCCACAACCTCAGTCCTCCTGCAGACACTACATGCACCCCTCCTGTAAGACACTCTTCTGTATTCAGCACCACAACTGGCCATTTAAATTACTCTTAAATAACATTTATATGATAGATATTTTCATCAGGTTTGAAACTGTTATAGATTGCCAGAAATGGTTTGATTGTAAACCCAGCAAAGGTTTAATTTTAGTCCTGTTTTTTTTTTATAATCTCTTTCAGTGTTTGAATGAAAACACTGTTAACTGGTGAGGCTGCATTTGCTGATATAATTACTGCCATTTGCCTTCATCAGTTCAGTCAGAATAATGACAGCCACTGTAACAGACTGTACAAACTGCACAGACAACACACAGGACTGTCTGCGTACAGATTTGCAGAATTGCGTCTATTTGATGTAGTAGTGTATATGTGTGGTATGCTTTTGGGCATGTTAACCAATATGGTTAAGCTTTCACTAACAGAGGCAGAGGGTTTTCTGTTTCATTTTAGATAAGATTAGCTAGTCACCAAAAAAAGACGTGTGTGACGCGCACTGACTCTTCTCTTCTTTGTCTGTTGTCGTTACTGTGCTGTTTTTAAATCGCTTGCTCGCCTTACTCAACAATCGCAGACAAAATGGAACGTTCACTTAGAATGTGACCAAATTAGATTTCATCACCAACATTTGCCTAGATGATGATTAGGTTTTGTGTTTCTTTAACTTGTGTTCTCTCATTCCCTCTCTCTCTCTCTCTCTCTCTCTCTCTCTCTTTTCCTGTCTCTCCCACTCCGATAGACGGCCCTCTGGCACGCTCTCTGCATCATCAAACCTCATCCTCCTGTCCTCATTCCCATGGCAACCCGCCCCCCCCTCAGCCCCCTCCGCAAGGTGAATACGTCATCCCTCACCCCGTTCTGCCCTTTCATACGCCCCTGCCTTCTCATGCCCCCACCCACGCCGTGCCCCCTGCCCCTCCACCGTCCCTTCCAACCCACCACCTCACTGGCACCAGTGCCCCTCTCCCTCAACACCTTCCACCAGAGCACCAAGCCCTGCAGCACCACCTTCCTGTGCTGGGGGCCCCTGTACAGAGGCTCCACCAGCACGACGTGTTCCAGAGGATGGAGGTCCAGAGACGCAGGCTGATGCAGCACCCAACGTGAGTCTGAACTCTTTACATCTCTCTCTGCTTTATTAAACACTGAAAAAGCAAGACCTGTTCACTACACGCTGTGTGAAGATTTAGGATACGCGGAACTCTTCAGAACTCTTCAGACCTAACTCATTCTCTCTTTCTTTCTCTTTTGTTCCACGTCTTTAATCTCTCGTTCGCCCTCTCCACGCTCACGCGTTCTCTCTGTCTCTCTCTCTCTCCCTCTCTCTCTCTCTGTCTCTCTTTCTGTCTCTCTCTCTCTCTCTCTCTCTCTCTCTCTGTCTTGCTGTCGTTTCTGTGGCAGGCGAGCACATGAACGCCCCCCTCCCCACCCCCACAGAATGCACCCGAACTACGGCCACGGGCACCACATCCATGTCCCACAGACCATGTCATCCCACCCGCGCCAGCCTGACCAGAGGACCACATGGTAAACACTCGCAGGACAGAAGACCTGATGTTCATTAGACCCACAGCAGAACAGTGTTCACTGCTCACATGAGTCACAGATAAGGTCTTATCAAAGAGGTCATGAACTCAGTTCAAGCTATGGAATTAAGGGGGAAAAAAAAACCAAAAAGAAAAGAACTGGTATCCAGAAGACCTCAAGTTTACGATTCTGGTGCCGAACACACACACACACACACACACACACACATCAAATCATACACGTTAATGTATCCCTATCATATTACCTGGTTGAGTAAATGCTAAAAAAAATACCTAAGAGAAATAGTAAGTGTATGGACTGTTTTGTTTTTGTTTTTGTTTGTTTTTTTAGTGAAGTTGTTGTGTTTGTAAAAGCCTCATCTCAGTTTGGGTGCTGACGTTGTGCTGACTGCTGTTGTTTCTGTGTAGGGAACTGGGGATCGAGGCAGGGGTGACTGTAGCCCCCTACCCTTCAAGCCATATCCACCCTCACCTGCCTCACTACCACCCTCCACCCAGACTACACCACTTCCCCATCCAGCTGATGGTGAGGCCCCTCCCCTCATCTTCCTGTACCAACACAATCCAATGCACATCCTGAACAGGAGTGTGCATACATTTGCATAAATTAAGAAGAACTGATTTCAGCTATTGCACAAATTAACGACAGATGCCCTAGGCACCTTTTTTTTCTGTTTTTACAACAGCTGTTATTTCAGGGGTGGCTTGTTGGGCCCCATAAATTATGCGTAGTCGATTAATAATGTTTCCATCAGCCATTTCAAGTGTGAATTGCACATATCAGAGAGACTGCATGTTGGCATTGAACAGTCTGTAACCATTTTTTCGGGGGTTTTTTTCCGTTGTTGAAAATGGTTCAGTAAACACTAGGTGCTGTACATGAGTGATAATATTCACTGATATCAGACTTCAGGGCCTGTTGCAACAAATGGAATAAACATTAATGTGACTATTTACAATGATAATTCAGTTTTCAATGACTGAACTCTCTCTCTCTCTCTCTCTCTCTCACACAGCACACTGGCATGTCTGAAGTTACGTATCCGCACATACGCTATATCTCATCCAGAATTACTGGATTTGGACGAACTTATGAGGTGCGCCTTGCCTTGGACACTCCGAGAATAATACTCGATGTATCTTAATTGGGCTGTATCAGTAAATAGTAATATCAATGCAGCTGATCAGTTCAACCTTTTCTGTTGTTGTTGTTGTTGTTGTTAGTTTGTTTATTTGTTTGTTTCTTTGCTTTGCAGGATCTGCTGCATTTAGAGGAGAGGTTGGGGACCGTGAATCGAGGAGCCTCTCAGGGAACTATAGAGAGGTGCACTTATCCACACAAATACAAAAAGGTGAGTGTGCATGCAAACATGACGTGTGTTTTATCCAGTCCGCTGGTAACACAAAATCATGTATGTTTGCATTTTAAGAGGGAACTGAGGCTCTCTGTAGCACTGAATGCTCAGCCAAGGCCTAGACAGCTGAAAAAACTTGTTTAACTGAGCCAAAAGTAGTCAGGTAGTACGGCAGAAACTAAGGATTCCACACAGTTTACAAACAACACTGAATATCACTGATATTGGAGGCAAAAAGTTCCATATAGATTACAACGTGCGTTAAGTATCTGAGTAACAGTGACCTAAACCCTGCCGCCCAATACAGAAGGTGGTGGAGAAAGACATTGACGAACAGTTAACCCCTGAGGCATGGTCAGCTATTGGGAAAAATATGCACGCAACCTCAACCTCGGTGAGAAACAAGTGAACAAACTCATTGGCAAATCTTGTTTCTGCTCACATCTGTTGTAGATGATAGTGTTTTGGGGGCAGTAGTGTGAATTGGCTGAAGCAGAGACAGGGAAGGAATACATTTAAGATTTTTTTTTTTTTTTTGCCTAAATTGCTGTTTTGTCATGTGTTACATTTTTTAGTGTGGGGTGTTATGGCTTGACATGTTATTTTCTTAATGAGTGTTTTTTTTTGTTGTTGTTGTTGTTTGTTTGTTTTTAATTTGGTGGTTTGCTGTGTAAGTTTTGGTTGTTTGAGTTTGCGCAGGATTTTACCACTCAACATAAGGGGCCTTGTTTAAACCCTTTACTGTTCCTGGTGGAATAACACTATGCAAATTCAACTGAAACGAATAAAACATTTAACAGACGAAGAGCTAGGTAGAAGAAAAAGAGCAGAAAATAGTCCCAGGACCGTCCATGTGCTTTCAGAAACTGATTTACTAGTTTTGTTTCCCACCCCCCAACTGAAGTGAATATTTTTGATGCAGTATAATGCGTCATGGCTTGTCTTGTCTTTTGCATGAACAGAGAAAGCTGCATGGCAAGCAGGATGAAGATGAGGGGGCAGAGGAAGATACAGAGGAGAAATGTACCATCTGTCTCTCTATACTGGAGGAAGGGGAGGATGTCAGGTATACCCCTACATTAATGTGTGTGTGTGTGTGTGTGTGTGTGTGTGTGTGTGTGTGTGTGTGTATAAATGTCTGTGCACATTTTGTGTTTAGCACTAAGGCTGGAGAGTGAGAGCCGCTGTCTGTCTATGTACACGATGTATATAAGAACTCTGTGAGAGAACCTTTTATTTATTGATTTATTTTTGTTGTTGTTGTTGTTGTTTTTGGGGTTTTTTTTTAGTTTGTAAATATCCCCAGAGGTCGGCCTCAGATTTCGTAGTAGTGCCACAGCCTCACTGTCTTGTCACACACGTACACTCTTCTGCCCTCTGCTGTTGGAGAATTGCACTACATTCTCATTTCTCAATGGCATTTACCTTCTGTAGTGATGAAACAAAAATCACTCTCTGATATTGACCGAGGGATCAAATTTACATTTCTTATTAGTAACATACATAATTATACAGGAGGAACGGGACTTTTTCTTCTGCATTATAGCAACCCGAAGAGCAGAGTCGAAGTTTTACAGAATGAGACTTAAAAATGAAATTTCGCATGTATGACATTCAGTCAGCAACTATTGGCACAAAAAGTTTACATTTCTGATAATGCCTCCTGAAGTCCAACTCCAATCATCATATGTAAAGAGTAATAAAAATGAGGCATAATTCATTTAGAAGGTGTCTGCCCTCCCCCCCCCCCCCCCCCCCCCAGCATATGACATAACTTTGTGACTCCCATAAACAGCCTCATCATCTTTTCCTTCTTTGTCTTTCCCAGACGTCTGCCTTGTATGCACCTCTTCCACCAGCTGTGTGTGGACCAGTGGCTCCTCACCAATAAAAAGTGCCCCATCTGTAGGGTGGACATCGAGGCACAGCTGTCCCCCGAGAGTTGATGCTGTTTTTTCCAGCAGCTGTTTTTTCGTCAGACTTTTTATTTCTTGTTTTGTTTTTTTTTTGTTTTTTTTTTTTTTGTTTTTCTTTTTCTTCAGTAACGCATTCAACCAAAGATGGCATGAATTACCTGCGCAAATACAATATGGGGAAGAAAAAAAAAAAACAACTACAAACAAATCTTAAAAGAAGAAAACATCTAAAAATGCATTGAGCCTAGAGTGCCAGCTATCATGTAGTATCAGTACTGCTAGAAATGACATCTCCATTATGTGTGGTTTTTTTTTTTTTTTTTTAATTTTGTTGTATTTATAAAGCTTTTTGTGTAGCTTCTAATGTTCTCATAAGTGTCATTGTATTTTATTTTTGCATGGTTCCTTGCAATGCATTTCTTTGCACATATGATGAATACAGGCCACCCAAAGGCCTAATAACTTGCAGGCAAGGATAGCTGCTCTGGTAAAGAAGCATTTTTATATACCTAATGCCTTGCTTTACTGGAATAGCCTCCATTTTAGAACATTGCGGGATTCATTTTATTGATCAATATATTGATTAGTTCATGTTTAGATAATGTGATCTGCTAGAGGAAAACTTTTTTTTTTTTGTGTTTTTTTTTTTTTTTAAAAAAAGTGAATCAAGACATTCCTTCATTAGGAAACAAGATCATGGTTTAAGAGATCAGCTGCTGTATTAGTGTTCCCCTTTCACACAGTGTCCCCCAACGTGGGAACAAGCTTCAAGCTCACCTCACCTCCAAGGAAATGCACACACTCGTCTCTCATTCATCCTAATCCCTCCTTCCTGCACCTTGATTTGCCTACACGTCTAACTCACTTCATCCGATGTATTTTTCAGAAGAGGGAAAAAAAAATTCCCAGAATGTCTCCTCTTTATGTCTGACTGTCTTTTTCTAGTGTATAATTGTGTTTGGAGACTGATGAGAGTACACAGACTGTCCCAAACTGCCTAAACCCTCAGACAAGCTCAGTATATCAAACTTGGTGGGGTTGGAATGTTGGTCTGCTTTTTGTTTTCTTATGGGGAAACCAAGTATTGACTTCATCAGGGTTTCCCTCCTTTCCGTTTGTTGTTTCACCTCAACTCGAAACTCTCATCAGATTATTCTTCCCTCACAAATATGGTCATTAACATCTCTCTCTCTCTCTCTCTCTCTCTCTTTCTCGTCTCTTCTCTTTCTCCGTCTCTCCTCCTTCTCTGTAGCTGTGCAGCAAACTTCTTTTTTTTTGCTGCTGTGAAAACGTAACACTAATATTATTCTCAACTAGCTAACTTGCATATACTTGCACATGAGAGAAAAAAGGACAGGAGTGCTGTGAGAGTGATTGTGCACTGAGGCCATGTATTTCCACTCTGATTGCTGAACTTTGAACTAAAAAACTGTAATAATTTTGAATGGAGTGTTGGAATGCAGTACTTATGGCAGGTATCCATGCATTCATAGACTTAATGGCCCCAGGATGATATTCCGTGGGATTTATATTAGTTTTAAAATAATGATATTAATAAAGTTAGGCTACTCTTTCCTGTGTCCATTTTTGTGTCTCCTTTTGCCAATAAAATGTCAGTTTCTTCACATGTATACATAATTTGGTCCTGCCAGAATCCTGATCATTTTTGATCACATAGCTGTCAAGTTCACCCATCTGTTCAAGTAAACAACCTAATCTTGTGGCAAGAAGATCAATGCTCATTTTATCAATTAATTTGTTTCCCTGCACTTACGTCATTCTACAGCCACAAATTAATGTGAAGTATGACTTTGGTGTAAAGTACAAAAAGATGAGACATAATTCTGAATTTTTGAGATTGCATTCAATTTAACCTCTAATAACACACAAAACATGGCTCAAGCTAGGCTAGCCTTGCGCGAACAAATACGTAGTTTGAAAATTTAAGTTTAATTATTTTGCTGTGCAGCCCTGTTGCCACACGTTAAAATGTATTGTAATATGGAAAATATCAAGCCTTATACAGAAAAGAGTTTAGTACGGCTTCCAGACGCTTGGCTCTACCACATACATTTAATTATACATAAGTTTGTGCCCTGAAATATTGACTGGATAGCCATCAGTTCGCAAGCTCGCCCTCCCCCTTGTGCTTGAATCTGTCCATCAGCAGTATGTGATATAGCCGTTATCAGTTTGCCCTCACAGAGCCGCCCTAGCCGAGCGGATTTGTGACTGAGGTAAAATGGCGTCGGGTGCCATTTCAGCGGATACCAAGAAGATTGCAGATTTACGAGTTATAGATTTGAAAACCGAGCTAAAGCGAAGAAATTTGGATATTACTGGCGTTAAAAATGTTCTTATTGCAAGACTGAAACAGGTATGTTGTTAGAATGTTTGCATTCACCTTGATATCGTCGGTGAAAGTAGCTGCAGTTGCTAGCACTCGAGGAAGCTGTGCTCTATAGCATTGATTAACCCTTCTCAGTTAGGCCAACGTAGTAGCTAAGTGGTACGTTGGATAAAAGCGTTGTTTAGCTGGTAGCTACCTTATGTGACTAATTAGAGTATGCTTGACGTAACCAGTTCATTTTGTTAAAACAAGTATTCTGGCACAATGCTATGTATACTATAAACCAAATTATGCACGATGTTCGCCAGTCAATTTAGCCATGCTACTCAGCTAGCGAAGTGTTATGTTTTTAAGTTAGCTGAGCTCTCTTGGTTATTGCATATGGCTGACACGCGGGCCTTGCAAACGTTAACAAATTGTTCAATATCTAGGCTATTTACAGTGCCGTTTGACAAAAACATGACGTCTTAAGTGCAACTACACACTATGTTAAATATACTGAATCACTTAAAGGTGTATAATTTTCAGTTATGCTAGTTGAATTTTAGCCCATGTTTATCATTTTGCCAGATCCAGGTCGCAGTATTTAACGTGAATGTACGTAAGCAAAGCCGCTTGTGCTAAACTGTCTGTTATTTTAAAAGAAGCACTGAATGATTCGGCGTCTTTAAACATACCATTTTAAATGCGTCTTTTATTAGTCTAGCCGCGCTTTAAAAAGGATTAAGAATTGGTCCTGTCATTGCGGTCATGTGTGGGAGGCTGTTGACAACAGAAATTTAATTTAGCACAATACCAATATTTTTGCTTCCATGTTACCCCCGTTTTTTAGTTGAGTTGTGTCTGCGCATTTTATGATTATATTGCTGATTTTACCTAAGTAAGCATGTTCGCGTGCTCATCAGAATTGTAACGAACTCGTTCCTGTGTCCAGTGTAGTCACATTCAGGTTTGTGGATAGCATTTTTGTGTATAGAATCTGAAAGGAAATATAAGCACATTTCAAAATATTTTAATGTTCTTCATCCAAGGCAATCGAAGAGGAAGGCGGCGATCCAGACAATATTGAAATCCCTCTTGCTGCTGACACGCCTACCAGAAAAAATGCGAAGCCCAAAGGTAACACTGTCAACTGAATTCAACGTAATTTCAACTTCGTAGAGGAATCATGTAAGAATGTGCTCTTGTAATAAATATAAGGTGTAACTTGGGTATATTTGTTCAGGAAAGAAGATGGATTCAGACAATGAAAACATGGCTGAGGAAGAATCCTTCTCCAAGGTGAGTTTGTCTCTGAGACTGCGACAAATTTACTTTGCAACAAAATACTTGGGATTTTGGAAAATACTTCAGTGTGTGATATGTATGAGTAAATAAAAAAATCTTTGATAATTTACAAAATGGTCCCTTCTAGCTGGAGACAGCCAAATGTGTATAGAGGAAGTCACAAAGTGTGAAACACAAGAAAGCGTTGGCACTTTTGGTTTTCGGTTGAAATGCATTATTACATTTGCAGATTAGCCTTAACAGATATCTATGAACATGTGAACAGGCACAAAAATGTGTATGTTTAGGTAAACTTATGGTCACATACTGTTTTCATACAAATTAAGTTCTGTATAATTTACAGCCTGTCTTCAGATAATAGCAGTTTGCAATCTTTGATCTAACAGGACCAGTATTACAACCTTTATATAACCTAACAGTTTACGTAATGGCTTTGATTCAGGCACCAATTTAGGTCAGCTGTTACAACAGTTCAGAGCTTATCATCCTAGTTTAACAATGCCTTTGAAGATGTTTGGGAAACTGTCATAGAACAACTTACTGTTTCCTACCAGTTATTTAAATAATGTAGATGGCAAGTAGATAGCTTGAAAATATGGAGGTGTAAATATGTTAATTGAGAAGTAAAACTCCAACCTTCATGTGTGTGATTGAATACATAAGTACACAGTTGAATGCAATTCATTTACTTACTCAAGTTTTATTTAAATATGCATTTTAAAACTTATTTCCATGGTTATTCATTTTTTTTCCCCAGAGTAGGTGGTGATGTGTGCACCGTGAAATAAATCGCTTGTCATCCATTGAAGCAAGTGGACAAAAATTAATGTTTATCTGAATAGTTGTCAAGCTGTGATTATCAGTGAGCTCCATGTAGTCAAATGCAGCAAGGGCAAAGAGAGTCATTTGCTGAGTAGTGACAAATTGGTGTGCCAACATGTTATTAAAAAGCCTTTGAGAGCAACTGTGGTGTTGTTTATGTTGCTGGCAGATATGTTGCCAAGATTATCCCAGTTGGTTCTGTGAGCTGCTCAGTTTGAGCCGTAACTTAGTGAGGTCTGTCTTTCTGTCTGTCTGTCTCTCTCTCTCTCGCCTTCTTTCTTCCTTCCTTTAGTACACCATACCTCAGACATATCCATCTGTGAGACTTCAGTTGTCAGAAAACATCAGAGGCAGACAGAGGCAGTCACATGACATGACATTAGTATTTACATATTTACAAAATTTACAAAAAAAAATCTGTCCTTGATGTTGCCAGAGAGGTTCTGAGTCAGATGTCCTGTGATTTTGTTTAAATTGTCTTATTGACAAGGCTAATTGTTTGTTCTATTTACAGGAAACGGAAGAGGAGGAATCTGAGAAAGGTATGTTTGTTGCCGTTTCGTGGCGGATAGGTAACTCTTTAAGGTTTCACAGGAACTCTGATCTGATGTTTGGATTTTACGTGACCCCCCGGTCTCCCTCATCGTTCTTAATTCTTTTCCATTTCTACCTCTGCTCACTAGCAAAATCACAATTCGCTAAGAACAGGTCTTTTATCTCGCGGACAGTTCTTATCACATACAGCACATCTTCTACTAGAGGTCAGATTGGATAACTACATTAATCTTCGACACAATGTCACCCTTGCATTATTACTGAAGACTCATATCGAGTTTCTGCTCTTGAACGGGTGACAAAGGATGCGTTTACCCTGAAGGACTGCTCCTGCTATGACACTAACCACTGAACAAGAGGTGAAGAGCACACAGGCCAACGGGCTTCCTCTTCCTCACAGGCACTGGAGGGCACGAACATCAGGGCTACGGTCCAAGCATTTGGTTTTATGCAAAGGATGACTTGACAGAAGATGACTGGAGCCAGCGGGTCTGGGCCGGACACCTGACCCTTGTCCTTTCTTTTTTGCACTGTTGCCTCTGTGACCTATTTGGACAAGGAACCATAACTGATCAGGCTTGGAGCTCCACCGCAAAATCGACATTGTGGTGAAGATCGGACTGGGTTTTTTTTGTGGGTTTTTTTGGGACGAGCGTGGACAAGGTGCCCGAAGTCAGACTGGACACTTCCAGAGGATCTGAAGTTTGGGCACAATTTTCTTGGTCACCTCCCCAGTAAGATGTGATGGACATTCATGGGGAGAGGCAGATGAAGGAAGATAAAGGACCTGGCCATGCATATCTTCACAAGAAGACTGCATCTGGACTTTCGCTTTTGGATGTAGGATTGTCATTTTGTTCAGATAAAGCGTGTTTCTTCTCTAAATGCAAGATGTTTCAAGCACATTTCCATCCTAATGGTAGAACGCCACTGGATCACGAAAGCTGGAGCAAGACCGAACTTGGGAATCTGTGTTCACCCTTTGTATAGAGAGATGGTGGCAGAAAATGAGGCTGAAGATTGTTGAACACCACTATTTTGCTCTCCACTGAGGAATGTGTGTTTTGTGTATACCTGTGGTTTCTCTCACCTGCGATGACCACTAATGCTTTAAACTTGCTGTCTGTTCTACTTTCTAGGTGACGTAGCACAGAGAATTTGTGAAATGTTAAACATTGTGTCTTTTTTTTTGCCATGTTTTTATCCTTATTAAATCCCTCAGATGTAACTGATACAGATGATGGTACTCATCGTGAAAATTCTAAAGCCCTCACCTGTGAGGACGGTCTGGCTGAGGCCGACGAAGTCACAGGGATGGAAAGCGAAGCAGCCCCCAGCACTAAAGAAGTCGATGACGATAACATATCCGTCACTATCCAGGCTGAAGATGCCATCACGTTGGATGTTGATGGTGATGACCTCCTGGACACAGGTAAACATGTGAAACTTCCAGATTCAGAGGCTGACAAGGGCTGTGACGAACCGGAGGCCTCCTCCGAGACAACCCAGGAGATGGACACGAACGCTGAAGTGAAGGAGGGCCACAAGGACGGTAAGAAAGATGAAGTGGCGAAGGTTGACCCCGGCAAGAAGGAGAGCAGAGAGGCCTTGAAGAAAGCTGAAACGGGAGACAAAGACAAGGATTCTGGGAAGAAAGGCCCCTCATCTACTGGGGCAACAGGTCAAGCAAAGAGGTTTGTCTTTCTATGTCAGTTCTATAAGATACTACCACTACTACTACTACCAAGTTCCAGCTCACTAAGAACGCAGCATTGTGGGGTAGCCTCAAGATTTTTTTTCCCCCCCTCATAACGAGTTGTTCATTGGTGTACCTAATCCTGCCATTGGGTTTCTTTTGTTTGATTGCTTTTTTGTTTTTGTTTTTTTTTGTCTGAAGTTGGGTAAATTTGTGCCGTTAACGAGGAGCTGAAAAACACATCTGTTACTTTCACATTTCTCAGCACTTTTATTGCCTTTTCCAGTCCCTACATAAAGGGTTAAAAAGAGCAATAGATCCAGAGATGGCAGAGGGGTTTGTCAGTCCTATGAAGTGATTCGCTGTGAAGTTGAACACACACTCCTGAGGATTTCATTGGTCAAGGGAATAAATTGGCAGAAAACCCGACCCTCCTTTCACCCGTGGAAAAGCAATGAAAGAAGCCTTATTGGAGTTTTGGCCATGTGCAATCCTTGCCAATGGGGAATTGTTTTTTTTTTTCCTTTCTTTTTTGTAAAGCACCAAAGAAATGTTTTTTTTTCTTTTGATTGAGATTTGTGACTCGTTTTGTATGTCAGTGTCCAAAGGTGGTTTTATGCTCTGGCCAAGTTATTTACTTTTTTCTCTTGTTGCTCTCACAATATTTGTATTGTAGCTCCTCAAAAGACAAGGATGGAAAGGCTACAAAAGATGAGAAAGGTAAGGGGTTCTACTGCAGGCTTCCTCATTTAACAACTCTCTAGAGTTTTTCTCCTTACATTCCATTAGTTTTAGTTGATGCAGTTTGCTGTGTATCACCAATGGCTTGTGGTTAAGGAGCATCATTTTCATTGGTTGAAGAGTCAGTTGTCAATGGGTGATGAGTAGTTATTCAGCTGTGATTGGTTTGTTAAAAGACTAGTGTCCAAAGTGCTCCGTAGAAATGGATCATCACGTATTTTGTCCACAAGTTCTAATGTCTGTAAACAGTGTTTCCCAGTCTTGCTCTTTGGAGGCCCAAAGCTATGATGTGTTTTAGTTCACTCCCTTGTGCAGCACACCTGATTGAACTCATCAGCTAATTTTGAAGCTCTTGACTGACTGAAGTAAATCAGAGTAAAGAGAGATCTGAAATGTGTAGAACTGTGGGCCCCAAGAGTGGGACTGGAAGACATGGTTTTTAAATTACTCAAACTGGGCAAATAGGAGTAAGTTAAGAGTGAGTGGGAACATTTTTATGACTGATACATACAAAAGAGAGTAAGACTCCGTGCCTTTTGAATGTATGAAATTTTACATGGTCACACAGAATATGTATAAACCTGAAGTCAAACTTTGAATGGTTTGCACTGAGTTATTATCTCAGTGTGGATACTCCAAACTATGACTAGAAAAGAATATCAAAGCAGAGCTGATTCAGAGAGGTTCCCTAACGTTTGACTGTTCTGTCTCAGGAGGCACTAGTGGAAGTACCAGCAGCTCCAGTCGTAACCTGTGGGTGAGCGGCCTGTCGTCCAACACCAAAGCTGCAGACCTAAAGAACCTCTTTGGCAAATATGGAAAAGTATGTGCTTCTTTTGGGGTCATCCATCAATCAGTTTGGAGGCTTGAAGGATAGTAGCAGTTGTTTGCTAATGACTTTGTTACTGTGGGGGAGGACCAAATAAAGTAGTTTCAGTTATTTGAATGCTGATATTCCTGCGCATGTTCCTAAGTTTTTTTTTTTTTTTTTTTTTTTTTTTAAACTCATGAAAGGTTTTCAGTGCCAAAGTAGTGACAAATGCCCGCAGTCCTGGAGCTAGATGCTATGGTTTGGTGACCATGTCCTCCAGTGCAGAGGTGGCAAGATGTATCTCTCACCTGGACCGGACAGAACTTCATGGGCAGCAGATCTCAGTGGACAGGGTAAGGCTGACTGCACGGTTTAGTTCTTTGTTTATAAAACTGAAATTCTTTGTTACTTACAGAATATATGTTTTCCAAGCATACGCTTCTTGGAGTGCTTGTTTTGTTTTGGGGCTTTTTTGCGCTGTTGAAAGCACAGTCACTGAGTAACCTGCAGTGAATACAGTTTTACAAGAAAATGTGTAGTCAGTAGGTTTTTTTTGTTTGTTTTTTTTTATTGGTGAATGAAGGTTAAAAGCGACCCTTTCAAGAAAGAGTTTTCAAAGAAAGAAGGTGAAGAGAAAACAAGCTCCAGCAAGACGTCAGGAGATAAACGCACCCCTACTGGGACAAAGACAACCAGCAAGTAAGAGTTAATTGTCTTTTTGCTATGCTTACAGATAAGAATTGGCGCTTTATGTGGATTTAGACCGAGGTTTGTATTCACGTAAGGTCTGTTTTTGTTCCTTCCTCACATATCTGTAAAGAACACAAGCCTCATCTAAAAAGGAGGAGAAGAAATCAGACAAGCCATCTGAGAAAGACGGCAAAGAGTCTTCCAAAAAACAGGAGTCCAAAAGCGTGAAATCTGAAGCCCCGACTTCTAGCACAGGTCCTGACGCCTCCAAGAAAGATGAGAAGAAACATGGGCGTATGTTGAGAGCTTTCCTCAATGTCTTTTATTTAACGGTTTTTAATGTCTTCTACACTCTGCTAAACTGGTATCTCAGTAGGGTTAAGGTGGTTTGTTTATGGTTTTTCCCCAGGTAAGAGTCCGGGTAAGATGGTAGTGATTGACCATGCTAAAGGAGACTCTGGATTCAAAGCAAGGCCTCCTTTCCGTAGAGGGAGATTTGACAAGGTACTTAAGACTGCTATAATATTATATTTTTTGAAGTATTTGTTTGGTCTTGGTGGTGGGGATACCTACTCGTTAGTCCCTTTTCCACTGAGGTTCAGGAACTTTTTGAGGAATTAAAAGGCGCTTTCGCACCGGAGGAACTTTTCATAGTTCTTAGAACTGTTGGACAAAGTACCCCCTTTTTGGCGTGTTCGCACCGCAGGAACTTAGAACGATTTTAGTTCTAAGAACGCCGTTTTGAGGGGCTTTTTTAGCCCCTACTCCAGGGTAGGTACTTTTGCAGCACAATAGGAACCTTGTGACGTAGGTGTACAGCCATTGGTCCAGACGCAGGTATACGATGATTGCAACCGCCATTTTTAAAGATCCGTGCAAAATATAAAGTCTTAGAACGTATTTCATTTAGCTTTTGATATTCATGTCTCAAAATGTCTGGAATTGTAGGAGGGGGCACATAGTTTTTATGTTTTATTTTACCGGTATGTTATATCCCCCAACAATGACCATTTTGCAACGTCCAATGTATATTTGTACATTGAAGAGGTAGCGTACACTCCGCTTCGGTAGGTGCTTGTGTGTCCGCTTGTGTGGCTGTGATCCGCATTTTAACCTAAAATAAGAATGTGTTTATCCAGCTTACGATTTTAGGGCTGCGGCGGGGGAAAAAAAAAACACGATGCCGCGAGCAAGGGTCAGACACAAGTGCTATGCTAGCACCCGAAAAGTACTATGCCCATTAAGTCATTCACTGCTACTGCGGTGGTAAATGCATAAATGCATTGGAAAATTATTTTCTCCATTGGACTGGGTCTATCGCCATACAGTTTTATTTTCGTTAATGAGAAGGCAGTTATAGGTTATCTAATGTGCAATCAGTATTTCTGTCATTCAAATTCAATAAAACTCATTGCGTATACTGTAGTCTAGTTTGTCGATTTCTTTTGCCGCAGTAATGGTTCTTTTTTCCTTTTGGAGGTATTTAAAAGGTCTTAAAAGTCATTAAATTTGTACTTCAAAATGTGCAGCTATCCTGGTTAGTCATAAACAACAGCTCTTAGCTGCTATACCGTCGGCCGGCTTACGTCACTTCAGCGTTCCTACTGGCGGTGCGAAAGCAAACAGAAAAAAGGCCCTAGAACGAATGTAGTTCTAGGGGAAGCTCCACAGGGGGTAGTTCCTATCGAATTAGACCCTAGAACTGTTCGGTGCGAAAGCGCCTAAAGAGTTCGAGAACTACCCAGGACGGGAACTACACAGTTCCTGGATGCATTTGTTTTGCTTTTCTGCTACTCTGTAAGAGCTGTGAAGATTAGATAAATAAGGACGTAGGTTTAAATTTAGTTTTTAATACTTGTTCCCATCACTGCTTTACAGTTTGGTGTGTACCCAGTTAGGCTGAAAGAAAGAAGGTTTTTTGATACACTAAGAATAAGCATTAATTAAGGCTTATGCCCCCTTGTTTTCCATTTTTCCATTGCTTTGTGTGTTGTAGATTTCAAGTCTAGGTACCTTGTTACAGTTTGCTTGCTCTAGTAAATGCTGGTATTTACTATGCTTGCTCGCTTGCTAAGTATCAGTATTTAAAAATAGCGATTGGTCTGTTTAGTCATCCTGTGAAACTTGTTTGACCAATCAGTGACGTTCAATACTGCAAGCTCCACCCTCGTGGTTCCTGGGCAATCAAAAATGCACCTGTTCCAGAGTAACAACTAAAACTTTACTTCTCTCCCTTTCGCTCTTTGCAGCCTGGTGTCCCTAATATGATGCAGCGGCGACAAAGATATTTTCCTCCAACAGAGGAGGTGTGTCTTACAAAAACATTTTTTTTTCTACTTTGTGGTGTGAAATGTGCCCTGGGCAAATTAAAACGAGTATTTAAAATAAAAAACAATCAATAATTAAAGAGAATTTAAACAGTAAATGATTGTCAAACTACAGCTCCTTTGAAATACTAACCTTATTTAATGTTTTTTCTCACTTGTTTACCTTTCCAGATGGACATGACAAAGAAAGGGAGGGTTTTCCCAAATAAAGGAGGCAGTAAAGACATCCTGCCCTTTGAAAAAATGAAAGAACAGAGGATGCGGGAACGCCTCGTCAGGCTGGAACGCATTCGCAGAGCCATGGAGCTGCGGAGGTAAATAAATAAATAAATAAACAAAACAAGCGCATGCACCAAGACAACTCCGATTAAAACTGTCAAACTCAGTCAAAAATGGCTGTTTGATAAGTCAAGTCAAAGTCAAGTCAAGAAATATTTCTAAGTCATTAATACCCCTAATCATCGCCAGTATTTGAATGTTACTCATAAATGAAGTATCTTGTGATTAATGTGAGAAGGAATAAAGCCACGCTCATTGAAACTCCACGGTATCTATCAGAAATCCCTGAGGGCGGTCGTCAAATGTGCGTTTGTGTGTGTGTTTGTCGTTAGACGACGCGAGATAGCGGAGCGTGAGCGGCGGGAACGGGAGCGGATCCGGTTGCTTCGTGAGCGTGAGGAAAGGGAGAATCTGCTCCGAGAGAGACAGAGACTAGAGGTGGAACGACAGAAGCTGGAACGGGAGCGTATGGAGAGAGAGAGACTGGAGAGAGAGAGGATCCGCATAGAGCAGGTAATAATAACCTCTGCATGTCCGCTGCAGAGATTTCTTGTTTACCTGAGTTTTCTGCTGTTACAAACTGTATGAAAACACAGGGTGACATAGTGGTTTGTGGACCGTAACCAGTTAGGTTTCACTGGAATGGCGTAAGAAACGTCACTGAAATGATTAAGAAAACCTGTCATTGTCACTGGAATGATTGGGAGTTTAACTGAACTAATTAAACACACACACATCTTAAGCATGCGTATTTGCTAGATTTTTACGTTGTATGTAGAATTACATAGTTGTTTTTGTTTGGACCATTCTCATTCGTGAAAACTTGTGAACACAGTGTTTCGGTGTTTGTTAAACAAACATTTTCACAAATGGTGAATGTGTGTGTCTGTGTGTTTGTGTGTGTCTCATGTGTGTGTCTGTGTGTGTGTGTGTCTCACAGGAAAGGCGTAAAGAGGCAGAGCGGCTGGCACGAGAAAGAGAAGAGCTCCGCAGACAACAGGAGCAGCTTCGCTACGAACAGCAGAAGCGAAACAACCTGAAGAGAGGCCGTGACGTAGATCACAGGTAGACAGTTGGCTGCCTTCAGAGGGCAGGTCCATGTGGAAATGAAATAATGAACACCACATGCTCCTACTTTTTCTGCTTTTTCAAACATAGTAACAAACACACACCGACAGCCTGGCATAAGTGGCAGATAAGTGACGGCTGCGAAACGCGAGGTGATTATACACGAATCTGATTTGATCTCTCTGCGTACCCACAGGAGGGACGGTCCCTATTGGAACGGCAGCAAAAAGATGCAGACAGAGTCTGAAGGCCGGATTACTCAGAGCTCTGACTACAGCCGCCAGCAGAATCGCTTCAATGAGTTCAGCCCCAGAGACAGACCTCGCTTTCCTGAGTCGTCGGCAGTGGACGGCAACAACTTTGACAGGTATTTACCCCGGAGGTCTCTTCGCGCTCCTGCCGCAAGACAAGAACAAATGGTTCCAGAGTGTGTTATATTTAAGTCGGTTTAATTCGAATGTTGTCATCTGTAGGCGGAACCGATTCGAGAACGACGCAGATGCTAAGAAGGGGCGTCACGAAGGCCCGCGGAGGGAAGGTTCCGGGTTCGACCGATACCCCAAAGGCTTCGACGCTGTCCGGAGAGCGGAGCCCCCGCCGCCTCCTCGCGCCGAGCTACGTGACACAGACCGGCGAGACATCAGAGAGCGAGAGGAGCGAAGACCTGTGCCCATGCCTGACCGGCCCACGGGGGGCAGAGCGCCCCCTCCTGCCCTGTCACACAGCCGATCGCCCAGAGAAACTGGCCACGCCGGCTGGAAGAATGACAGCGGCATGAACACCAGCAAGGGAGACGTCAGGTAAGAACAGAGCACAACTGACGTAGTGTTTGCAGAACTGACAGTTTTCCCCTCAGGCATTTTCAGCTGTACACCCAGTCTTACACAAAACTCAAATCTTACAAAGAAGCAACGTAATAATATTTGTAATGAGACTTTATTTTGGCATTTCTCTGTACTGATTAGATCAAAGCAGGGCACATATCTGTTTGTAATATGGCAAAAACTGCTTGTCCTAGTCTAATGCACATTGCTTTTTTTGTGTGTGTGTGTGAAGATTTTGCCTGAAATTTGTTTCTGCCAATTATTGTGTCCATGTGATTTGATGTAATGAGTCTGATGATTGCTGATTTTTGGCTGCTCTGCTGTGAGCGGGTAACTGAATTGTCTGTGATGGCGTTAAAGGGGAGCTGTGCGGATGCGTCCAGAGCAGAGGGGCAGAGATGGTCCTGGACCGGCCATGAGAGGAGCTCCCACGACCAGCCGTGGCAGGTCCAGTTTCAGTGGCACAGATGGAGGCAGACCCATGGTTATGGGAGAACAAGTAAGGGTTGATGACAGTCTTATTGTATCTACCTATGGCAGGCCCATAAATCTATCACTGCCAGTGCTTTTGAGGATTTTCTGCATTTTCTTGGCAATTTATTTGATTGCTGTGTGGGCAGGGTCCAGAATTATGTTTTTGGTCTGCCTGCCAAACCAAAATATTTTGGCCGGATAATTTTTTTCAACTGGCTATAGAACTACATAAGTTGCGATGTCATTAAAAATAATGTAATTACTAATTACCCATCGATTGACCTTTTTAAAGGGAGCTATAATAATGAAAAGCGTTGCTGTCATAAAGCCAATCTCTCCTCACCCCCTTTATCTGTGAAACGCCACCTCTCGTTAAATTTTCTTTTAGCCATACTTCCACTGTGCTCCTCTTTTTTTTTTCTTTTTTGTGGTTGCTCTAGTCCAGCAGTGTGCGGCCACATACTTGCAGATTCTCTTAACGGTTAGCACTTACAGCTAGGTTTAGCTCAACCCCAGCGCCAAAAATGACGTCATCACGTCTCTTGCGTCAAGCTATAGCGACGGCGTACAGCAAGGGTCAGCGAAAGTCAATCAACTGATGTTCAGTCGCCAATGGCAACTGAACTCATTCATTTTATTCGTCAGGGTAGATTTTTACTCGCCTTTTGTGAGTGGCGGGTGCTAATTTTGGACCCTGTGTGTGGGATATGAACAACACATGAATGCATTTTATCCCTGTTTCTTTATGACCCCTGCGGAAAATAGATGTAAATATACGTTGCCTTTTGTGACCTCTCCTTTTGCTTTGTGTGTCGCGACAGCATTTTGGTACGGGTCGGCAGGTCGTGGTGGAGCGCCACGGCCGTGACCAGGGGCCCAGGAAAGACTGGCATGGAGGGGCGGGGTCTCAGGGCGGAGCCTTTCCTGACAACCGGCGAATGGGAGAGAGCCGAGGGAGCATGATGGCTCCTCACTCCAGGTACGTGCATTCTTCATCCATATCAATTTTTACTGTTAATCTCTGATCAACCAGACAGTGTCTTTTTATATTCCGCCCTTTTACCCCCTCCTAGTTTGAACTATGTCCACTGTGCATTGAAATGGATCAGAGTGACCGAATGCTTGGCATTGTTTGGAAAGCATGGAGTTGCTCTTCTGAGACTTGGACTAATATTGCCCCATTGCCATCTTTCAGCAGCCATTCATCATCTGGGATGAACAGAATCGTGCAGATAACCAACACACCCATGTCTGGAGGCAGCGTAGGGGGATTCAAACCCTTTAAAGGCGGCCCGCGAAGGTTCTAGCAACTTCATCAGCTTTTCCAGCAGAAAAGACCTTTTTATAACTTAATTTTTTTTTTTTTTTTTTTTAATTTTGCTGTTTTTAAATGGCTGGATAACGGCCAAACAATTGATGTAAAAATGTGTTTTGTTTTTGTATAGTCTCTTGTTAACCTCAACAGCTCTGAAGTAACTTTGACTCACACACACACACACACACACACACACAGATCCTCAGTGAAGATATGTCTTGATCTTACTCATACAGTAGAAGACCTTTTGCTGTAGTTATTTTGCTGTACAGCTGTAGTTATTTGTAACAAGTTTTCATGTTCGTTGAAGTATTGCCTCTCATTAGCCAAGTCTGTACAGACACACTTCTGTAATATGTGTAGTTTCTGCCCTTCTCTCATGACATTGGTTTTTCATTTATGGTGCTTCAGAGTTATTAAATCATACAGGTTGTTATTTATGTCTCACTGCCTGGTTATTTCAGTGTGCTGCTCCAAACATAAAAGCATTTGTTTACGGTGGAGTCATAACTCTAAAATATCTCTGAGGCCTTTTTTCATAAATGCGAATGAACAATTTTTGATTCTGCTGTGAAGGAAAAACAAAACCACACATTTCACTGAACAGGTTTTCATTTTAATCAGGCTTAACATCCTTCGTCTAAGGCATTTTGATACAGAAAAAAATGACCATCTACTTTTTGCAACATACCGTGATGGGCTACATACATATTTTGGTCATACGAACATAGATTAACAGTTGAACCTTTTGATGCAATGGAGGATTGACCCTTTTTAATATTCAAAGTTTTGTAACAATTTTTTTTTGTTGTTGTTTTGCTCAGTTAAAATATTTAGTGTAAATATAGACATATATAAAGGATGTACAAATAGAAATTGTATCAATGCGATTGCTAAATTTGATCACTGCCTCAGATGTTGCATTCAGCCTTACACATGCATCACAAAATAGCATTTGGGTTTTCGGGGTTTGTTATACTACATTGCAGCTCCCAAGAAAAATGCATGAAGAGAAAAACCTTCCTGTTTCTACTTCGTCAAAACGCGGCACGCCGTCGCCTATGCTGTCAGTGTGCTTCAGGGGGGGATTCCATTTCGACAAATCTCTACGATACAGACAGGGTCGTTTCCACTGGATGGGCGTGATGTCGCTGCGTTTACTTTTGTCCATACAAGTACCACTGCAAAAAAACCACAGAACCTGTTCTATATCCTCCGTGTAGTCTCTGTGTACACTACAGCATGGCTTCTGCATCATTTGATACTGTATAAATCAGTGGTTCCCAGTCCTTCTCCTGGATGCCCACAGCTCTGTGATTTAGACAACTCCCTGCTCTAACACACCTGCCTCTACATATCAGGCTAATTATCAAGCCCTTGATTAACTGAAGCAGATGTCTTAAAATAGGGAGTGGCATATGACACCCAGAGCTGTGGGATTCTACGAGGAAGGAGTGTGGCCCCCCTCTGTTTTCTCTCTGGGGTGGGGTGGAAGGTCGCCTTAATTAATAACCTATTCCCGTGAAGGGAGGGGGAGAGGGGGGATGTTTTCCATATTTGGGATACCCAAAACTCTCCATCTGTTTGTTTTCCATTGTAGCCCTATAGGATTCAGTGATGACAACTGCAGAACCCTT